>NW_016804422.1:526137-593126 GCF_001698545.2 Rhinopithecus bieti
AAGCTCTCTCCCTCTATAGGGCCCCGTCCCATGATCCCTCTCTCCCTCTCTGCCCCCTCCTCTCCATTCTTTCCTCATCCATCCTCACCCAGTTCCCACTTACCCTCTCATCCCCCTCCTCTCACCTCCTACGTCTCTCCCCTCTGCATCCAACCTCCCTCCCTTACGTGCTGTCCTCTCTTCTTCCCTGTCTCCCTCCTTCTCTTCTCCCTGCATCTCCTCTATCTCCCTTTTTCTCCTGCTTACCTCCTCTCTTTCTCTCTCCCACTCTCCCTCCCTCCCACTCTCCCCACCCCAGCACCCCACCTTCCTCTCTCCCACAGTCCCACTCCCCACACTCCCTCTGCTCTGCCTCCTGGCTCCCTCCTCACCTTCTTTCCTCCCTCCTTCATTCCCCATCCCCCTTCCTCTCTCCCCCTCCCCACTTTCTCCCTGGCCCCCCTCCTTCCTCCCCTGCCTCTCCCAGTCCTCTGCCTGTGGCTCACCCCTGCATGCCCTGCTCATCCTGGGCCTCTCCTGAGAGAGTCTCTAGAGCCTGTGGCCCTGCCTGCCCACCATGCCCGAGGCCACTGGGAGGGAGGCTGGGGCTCTGGCCCCACTGCGCGCCCCCCACCTGCCTGGCCGACTGGGGGCTCATCTCCTTTGAGTTTTCTCGCTCTCTCTTTCTCTCTCATGTCGTTTTTTGCAAGAAGTTTCCTTTCGATATGATGATGAGACACAATATTTTCATTCAAACAGCCATTGAATAAAATATTGTTTGTGCCCCTCCCCTTTCCCTCCCCTTTTCGTTTGTTTTGTGTTTGTGTTGTTTTTGTTTTCCTCGCTTTCTCTCTTGGTGGACTGTCCCAGTGCCAATCAGCAAACTGAAGGGCAAGTATATTCAGAACCAGTGCACCCTCCTCTCCCCACCCCTCCCACCCTCACGCCCCTGCTTGCCCCCCTCCCTGCCCAGGACCAGCCAAACCCCTGCTCTCCAGGGCTCCCTCCCAGCATCCCCCTGGCTCCTCTAGTTCTTGCCTTTCCTCTGATTCCTTAGCCCCATGAGAGCCAGTGGCCTGTGCCTCTGGCCCTGCCTGCAGGATGTTCTCCAGCGTGTTCTCAGGGCCCACACCCTTTCCTTGGACCCCTCACTCTCTCTGGGAAGGCCCCTGCCTCCCCCACCTTCTCTGTCCCTCCAAGACAACTCAACAGTAGGGACAGCCTGGATGCTTCTCCACCACCTCCCACTCAGCAGGGCAGGAGGCCTGAGATGCAGGGGGTAGATCAGCCCCTAGTGGGGCTCATGTGAAGCTGTGGGAAAGGGCCAGCCCACAAGGCCTACTCTGAGGAAGCTCTCCCTCCTCTGATCTCTGGCAGTAGCTCCAGAAGCTGGCAGTCCTCCAAGAAGGGAGACAGAAGGCTCGGAAGCCTCACGCCCTGATGCTGGGGCCAAAGGGCAGCATAGGGCAGGCACCTAGGCCACTGAAGAGCAGGGCTGACCTGCGCCTCCTGGGCACTGACGTAGGTGCTGACGTCGCCGTGTCCCACCAGCCCGCTGCTCCCAGAGGCTTTGCTAAGCCCTGGGGTGGCATGGCAGTATGGAAAAGCTGTTTCTCTGGGGGAAATAAAGCCAGCTTTGGGGACCAGGGGCCTGGACAGGGATGGAATGGGATCTGTCTAGACTCCAAGAGCCAGCAAAGGCGTTTGGAGGAAATCAGGCTGGGTATGAAAGGAAAGGTTCTGGCACACTGGGGTGCCTAAGCCAAGAAGACTTCTAGAAGGGTGGGTAGTGAACAGTAGTGAACCGCTAGACCATGGCAGAGAGTAAGGGGAGTGAGAGAGGACAGCATTACAAAGGTCTCAGAGAACCACCTCTCCCAGGGAACCCCTGGGCAGATGGGGCATGGAGAGCCACAAGGGGATGTCCCCATGACCTGGAAGCAGGGGCACCCAAGAAGCCCAGGAGCAAAGGGGATAAAGGAGCCAGAGCCACCTCCGATGGCCTGGGCGGGGGTGGGGGACGTGCCCTACTCCCACTGGCTTGAGTTGTCTTTTTCTCCCCACCCTACCACATCCCAACCAGTGACCCCAGAAATGCAGGGCCCTGGTAACAATGACAACATAGCATAGTCCCCTTCCCTGCTCATTCGCCCTCCTTTTTCTTTTTCCTCCTCCTCCTCTTCCCCCTAACCCCTTCCCCATCGGCTTGTGTCCAAACCCTGCCTCACAGTCCTATCAGAAGGAACAGTCCAACCAGTGACTGCCCAGCCCCTCCAAGCACCCCAAGTGCCCCCTCCCCAGAATCTTGCAGTGCATTGTGGGAGTATTTGAGAGCAGGGACAATCCCTCTTCTATACAAATAAAGCTCTGGGAGCAAAAGAGAGCTCAGAAGTGGAGACAGGCTAAGAAGGTGGACCACCCACAGTGAGGCCAAGAGCAGAGGGACCCCTCCCAGGTGCAGACCAGCAAGGTGGCCAGTCCAGCTGGGCAGGGAAAGGCCATAGAGGAGCCCCAGCGGCCACATCCTCAGGTTCACTCTCAAACCCATACAGAGATAGTCACACTCGGGCACGCACACACACACTCAATGCATGCATGCTCACTCACACACACATGCACAGCTCATAAGCCCAGGGCACAGGCCCAATTGGGGATACCTCAACAGCAGCCCTATGCCCTCTCTGGAGCCCTAGCATCCCCCATGGCTGCCTGGAGCCCAGACAAGTTTTAGTAAGGATGGAGACCCAGCCCGTCTCCACGCCCTCAGCCAAGGGAAGCAGGTACACAGGTTCCAGCATCACTCCTTCCAGCTCCCCAGACTTTCTTCCCACACTGTGGGAACAGTCCCTGGCACTTTAAGGGTCTCCCTTCACCTCCTGGCCCAGGGAGGACCACTAGCCCCCCCACAATGCACTGCAGCGTACCCTCAGCTGTCCCCGCCCGTCTCTGGTTGGACTGTTTGTGCCCGTGAGAAACCCCCTCGGTTTGGCCATGTTGATGCCTGACACACAACAAAAGCAAGACCTACCAAAACGCAAACAGCTGCAGCAAAGAAAGAGAGATAAAAATCCGCAGCCAAAAGCCAATTCCCTTCCTCAAAGTCTCTTTGGAGGCGAAGGAAGCTCAGCATGCGGTTTTTTCCATTATGGATGTGATAAGAGCGAGACTGGCGCCTCCCCCAGACCATGCATATATATAGCAGTGTGTGTATATATATGTGTGTGTGTGTGTCCGTGTATATGTGCTATACAGCCGTATGGAAGCATATACAGCCACGCCAAGGGACTCACTGCCAACAGAGGACCAGGCCCGGGCAACATATTGGCTATAACTGCCCTCCTCCTGCGATGCTGTAGTCTCCACAGGCCCTCTACCCTCCCTGCCCGTCCCTTCTCTTTGGCTCCTGGACATGGAAATGGCGGGTTTCCTCTTTGCTGGTGTCTCCCCCTCCCTCCAGCCCCCCTCTCCCCTGTCCTTCCCAGCCCCGTCAGCTCTTGAGCCCGGCCCTCCCCACCCTCCCCCAGCCCCCGCCGGACTAACCCCCCGTCTTCGCTTGCAGATTTTGAGTTCTAGCTCCCCCAGCACCCTTTGAGTGTGGACAAGGAACGTCTTCTCTCACTCTCGCTCAGCAGTAGCTTACCCGTGTGCCTTGCTGCCAGGTCGTCCTCCCTACCCTGACTGCCCCGGCCCCACCTCCTGCACTGCTGCCTGGAGCTCTGTGTGACTGTGTTCTGTGCAGTGTCATCCCCCGGCCCCCATACATTGCCCGGTATGCACGGCTGTGTGCATACCCAGGCCATGTACCGCACCAGGCAGCAGTGGCCGGCGGCCTCACGGCCCTAGCTCCCACCAAGCCGGGGCAAGAAGGCTCCAGACTCATCTGCTGACTTTCTCTGCCCTCCCAGGCAACCAGGCAGGAGCCCTTCCCGCCCTGGGGTGGCTGTCTGCGGCATGCCCACCCCTTGCCAGGCAACTGCTGCTCTGGTTTGTGGTGTCCTGCCCATCCCCCCAACCTCACACCCCATCGTTGTCCTGTGTCAGTCGGTGTTCATGTGGGTCTGGGGGCCGAGCCAGCCAGAGCCCCTGTCGGCAGTGCCAGGTCTAGAAGTGGTACTTCACTTGGGGGATCGGGGGAGGAGGGCAGGGGCTTTAAGGAGCTGCTTCAGCAGATGAGGAGTCAGGGCCCAGAGCAGGCCCAGGCCTGGACCATGCAGGAGTGCACGCTGAATGTGCACATACACGTTCTCATGCACACACCCTCTGCCTTTGGCCCACATCTGGGGAGGCCGGGTCCCCTGGGTGCTGAAGCCCTTCCATGACCCAGCTTGGGATGAGGGCAGGTGGGTGGATGCAGCTGATAGAGACCCCAGGGGCACTGGAAGGCAGCACACGGGGGCTCTGGACATGCCTCACCTTTGTGTGTGCACGTATGTGCATGCACCCAGTTTCTCTGTGATTCTTTGTAGTAATGTGTGTATTTGTGAGTCACCATGTATGTATGTAAGAGTCTGAGCATAAATGTGGGGGTGGCTCTGTGCGTTAGTGAATGTGGGAAGGTGTGAAAAAGCCTGCGTGGCCCACGTGACCCCAAGAAAGCTCTCTTGAGGGCAGGGACCCTATTTGTTTTTGTCATTTCTGTGTCTGTGGCTTGGGAGAGCTCAATAAATATGTGGAGGGTGAGTGAATGAAGTACCCCACAAATGTGAATGTGCATACTGTGTGTACAGTAGAGTCTGCAAGTGACTTGATGTATCTCAAGCACAGTCGTGTGGGTGTCACCCTGGGTGTGTCCAGTGTGGCCTCTAGGCACAGAGGTGCAGGCTGTACACTGCACAAAAGCCCTGGGGGCCAAGGAGTGAGTGGGGCCTGAGACCCAGTTCCACGTGCCCTTACCAAGCCACGAGCCCTACCACAGCCTGGGAAAGTGGCACATGTTCAAAAACTCCATAGTTAGTGCCATATAGGACAACGAAGCGGTCCCTGGTGGCAGAGGTATGAATGAGGGGTCAGGCGAGAGAGAGAGCTCCACCTATCAGAGTAGAGGGATTGCTCCCAAGACTTCCCAGGCAGCAAGCCCAAGCAGACCCCCCTCACGCCCCACAGCCCCATGTTCTCTAGACCCAGAGCCTGAATGCAGTGAGGGTCTTGAGGGGAGGAGCATTCTAGGCAGAGGGAACAGCCAGTCTGAGGACCCACATGTTCCCACTGACTTCCTGACACCCTCTGTGCTGTGATGAAAAAAGCGAGTATCAGAGAGCGTGAGTGAGTTACTTAAAGGCACACAGCCAGGAAGAGGCAGGGTGGGGTCTTAGGCTGACAAAAAGCCAGTGTTTGTACCCGGGTCCCACCTGGTGCCCATGGGAATGCTCTAGGGCATACAGGTGGATGAGCTGGCCGCCAGGCATTTCCTGGGGCTTCCCAGGCGCACTATCTGGGTCCAGCTACACTGGAGAGATGGGAGGCTCTGTAGAGCCATGCCCAGGAGAAAGAAGCTGCCTGAATGGAGGAAGTAGACCCTCATTCTTGTGTCAGCTCTGCCCCGACTCAGACCCCAGCAGCCTGCCAGGCATGTAGCAGCTGCAGCCAGGAAGAACCCACGTGCCCCTCCCTGAGGCCTGGGCTTCTCAGTGAATGGCCAGGTGGGCCTGTTGGGAAGCCTTGACCCCATTGCCCTGTCCAGCCCCCTAAGCCCACTCTTCTTGCCCCTCCCCATCCCTAGAGAGTACTGCAAGGACCTGAATGCTTCAGACAACAACACCGAGTTCCTGAAAAACTTTATTGAGCTCATGGAGAAAGTGACTCCAGACTCCAAGCAGTGTGAGTGTCTAGCAGAGCAGCTGGCTCTGGGCAGTGCCCAGGCAGCATGGGGCCAGCCCAGAGGAACCCAGAGGCCGGGGAGGTGTGGAAATAAGCAGGCACAAGCTAAGGGCTGGGCCTCGGCCAGGTCATGGAGGAGGCTCCTGGTGCAGTCTTGAGGGTGGGGGCGAGAGTGGACAGGGAGCTGCAAGAAGACACCCCCACCCCCAGCCCTCCCCTCCTGTTCCAGGCAACAACTTCCTTCTGCACAACCTGATCTTGGACACGGGCATCACGCAGCAGCTGGTAGAGCGTGTGTGGAGGGACCAGGATCTCAACACGTAGGCATCACCCAGCCTGTGGGGGCAGAAGGCTGGGATGGGCCCGGAGGCCCTGGCCTTGCCCAGCAGAAGGCAGGCCTGTGACCCCACCCCCCTGTCACCCCCAGGTACAGCCTACTGGCCGTGTTCGCTGCCACAGACGGTGGCATCACCCGAGTCTTCCCCAACAAGTAAGTGACCTATCCCACTACCCAAACCCTGCCCCTGCCAGGGAGCCTGCATCTGTTCTGCCCAGAGGCCTCCTTGCACCTGTGGAGACCACTGTCCCCGACGAGCCACCCCTTACCTACCAATCTGCCTCTTGGGTGCTCCAGGGCAGCTGAGGACTGGACAGAGAACCCTGAGCCCTTCAATGCCAGCTTCTACCGCCGCAGCCTGGATAACCATGGTTATGTCTTCAAGCCCCCACACCAGGATGGTGAGTGTCCCCCCAGTGTGCCCAGTAGCAGGCAGGGAGCCTCAGCTTCCCTGTCTGCTCAGAGAACTGGGCTCTGCTCTCTGAGGCCCCTCTCCAACACAAGGCTGCCTGAGGGCAGGGCAGATGTGAAGAGAGGGATAGACTGTGCCAAACACTGTCCTGAGTGCTGGGTGCTTGGGCTGGAGTCATCCCTGGATTGCACTCCTGGGTTTGTAGGACCCAGCATAGAGTGGTCAGTGTGGCTGCCAGACCCCACTCCTGACTTCCCCACCCAACCCCCAGCCCTGTTGAGGCCTCTGGAGCTGGAGAATGACACCGTGGGCATCCTCGTCAGCACAGCTGTGGAGCTCAGCCTAGGCAGGCGCACACTGAGGCCAGCAGGTGAATGCTTGGGACAGAGGCGGGGAAACAGGCAATGGATAGGGTACTGCCTGGGCAGGTAGCACTGATGGTCCCTTGCTCTCCCCCAAAGTGGTGGGCGTCAAGCTGGACCTAGAAGCTTGGGCTGAGAAGTTCAAGGTGCTAGCCAGCAACCGTACCCACCAAGACCAGCCTCAGCAGGTATTTGGGCAGGGGCGGGAGCAGTAACCCAACAGTGCCCTTCCTGGAGTCCCCTGGAACTCCTACCAACCCTCCGCTCTGGTTCCAACACCTACACGGAGGCAGAGGCAGCTGCAGATGGCCTGGGGAACAGGATGTATGAAAGGTGATGGGAGGGAGGAAAACTGGTGGGTGACTTATGGTCCTCACTCTCTGCCCAGCAGTGCGGCCCCAACAGCCACTGTGAGATGGACTGCGAGGTTAACAATGAGGTGTGTGTGCCCTGAACCTACTCTGGACCCTAGCTTATCCCACTTCCAGACTTCCTAGTCCCAGCTGCGACTCCCAGCACATCCCTTGGCCTGTGGGTCTCAACATCGCCACCCTGACTTCACAGCCTTTCCAGGACTGGGGGAGTGATGCCCCCCAACTCTGAACCACTGGACTGCCTGGGGTGGAAGGTCTGGGGCCCAGCCCCTCTCCATTTTCCTCCCCATTCCCTACCTCTTAGGACTTACTCTGTGTCCTCATTGATGATGGAGGATTCCTGGTGCTGTCCAACCAGAACCATCAGTGGGACCAGGTGAGGATCAGGAAGAGCGTGGAAGAAGAGAGTAGGGATTTGAGCCTTGCCTTCTAGGGGTGTAGCACTGCCAGCCCTGTGACCATGGCTTTCTCCTGGCATTCTCAGGTGGGCAGGTTCTTCAGTGAGGTGGATGCCAACCTGATGCTGGCACTCTACAATAACTCCTTCTACACCCGCAAGGAGTCCTATGACTATCAGGCAGCCTGTGCCCCTCAGCCCCCTGGCAACCTGGGTGCTGCACCCCGGGGTGTCTTTGTGGTGAGTCCCCAGAGATGCCTGGACTGGAGATGGGGGGACTGGGAGACCTGCCCACAGATGACCCCCTACCTCTGACATTTGATAGAGCTGGGGGTGACCTAGGGCGAGGGGCAGCAGTGGCAGTCCACGACCCTCTCTCCACTGCAGCCCACCGTTGCAGACTTCCTTAACCTGGCCTGGTGGACCTCTGCTGCCGCCTGGTGAGTCCTGAGCGGGAGGTGGGTAGAGAAGTGTTCCCTGGTCAGTAGGGCTCGGAAGAGAAGTAGGGCACGGCATCGTTCTCTGCTGACCACCTGCACTCGCCTCTCCGTGCCCTGCAGGTCCCTGTTCCAGCAGCTTCTCTACGGTCTCATCTACCACAGTTGGTTCCAAGCAGGTAAGTAGGGCTTTGGAGGCGCCTCAAGTCCGGTCCCCAGTCTGGGCAAAGACGACTCCAAGGGGAGGATGGGGCCTACGACTGAGGGAGGACGGAGACCTTGCCCGGGTCTGTGGGCGGAGCTGAGGCGCTCTGGGCCCTCGCAGACCCCGCGGAGGCCGAGGGGAGCCCCGAGACGCGCGAGAGCAGCTGCGTCATGAAACAGACCCAGTACTACTTCGGCTCAGTAAACGCCTCCTACAACGCCATCATCGACTGCGGAAACTGCTCCAGGTGCGGCAGTGGGGCGGGACCAAAGGCCAAGGGCGGAGCCTGTGAATGCGGCGAGACGCTCGGGAGGATGGAAGGAGCGGGGCCGCAGTACGGCGGCGGGTCAGTGGCGGGGCAAGCTCAACGCCCGCCTTTCCTGGCTGCCCGCAGGCTGTTTCACGCGCAGAGACTGACCAACACCAACCTTCTCTTCGTGGTGGCCGAGAAGCCGCTGTGCAGCCAGTGCGAGGCTGGCCGGCTGCTGCAGAAGGAGACGCACTGTATCCTGCCCCCGCCCTCCCCGTCGCCCGCTCCCCTTATGCCCCGCGCGCCCTCTCCCTGCCGCCGCCGCCTCCTTGACTCCCCACCCATGCCCAGCGGACGGCCCGGAGCAGTGTGAGCTAGTGCAGAGACCGCGATACCGGAGAGGCCCGCACATCTGCTTCGACTACAACGCGACGGTGAGGAGAGGGGGCGGTGGACCCGAAGTCCCTCGGCCTTGCGCGCGCCCAGGCCGACCAGCTCCTTGTCTCTCCCTGCAGGAAGATACCTCAGACTGTGGCCGTGGGGCCTCCTTCCCGCCGTCGCTGGGCGTCCTGGTCTCCCTGCAGCTGCTGCTCCTCCTGGGCCTGCCGCCCCGGCCGCAGCCTCAAGTCCGCATCCACGCCTCTCGCCGCCTCTGAGAGCCCCACCCCATCCCACCCCACCCCACCTGACTTCTTCGCCTTTCCCACCCTCCTGCCCTACACTCCCCTCCTTAGGGCCTCGTCCCTCCCTCACTGAAGGACCTGAGCTGGCCAGGCCCTGAGAGTGGTCTGCGCCTTGGGATGGGGGAGTCCCAAAGCCGGATGCCGCAGGTCTTTGGCACCCAAATCACGTCTCACCTCTGATCTGTTCAAGTGTCCCCAGACCCTTCTTCCCTGCTGGGCTACCCCCCAGTGGGATGGGACAGGGAGGCCACACGCACTGGTGCCAAAACCAGGCCTCTGCTGCTGCCCGGCCTAGAGGCTCCTTATGTGTGGGGGGGACCCTGCCTCAGCTGGACTCCTGACCCGGCCTCTCTGCCCCACTCAAGCCCAAACTTGGTTTCTGTGAGAATAGTGGAGGAAGGTGAGATGGCCAGTTTGAAGCCTGTGCCTCTCAGCTTAAATCCTAGCAGGAGAGAGGCTCTGGGGCAGCCCCCATGGGCTCCTCCCCCTTTCAGGCCTACAGCCACATCCCCAAGCCGACTGGGTGTCAGGATAGTCAGTGATACCAGTTTAGACACTACCCTATATACACCTGGAACCTTGAGGACGGAAACTGGACTCAGACATACCCCACTGGGCACACGCACAAACACACACACTATGGGGTGGGGTGGGGTGGGGCTTACAAAGCCTTACACAGGGCGAGGGGTTGGTGGGAGGGTTGGCACCTGCACACTCCATCTCCTGCTTACCACCTGCCTCTAATCTGAGCTGCAGCCTGGCTGGTCCTCCCATCTCTAAAGCTGAATGTCAAACAGTGCCAAATGCTGGGGCAGGGGGTGAAGAATCCTCTGTCCCACCCCTAACCACCAGTGTCCTCCAAGTGTCCCTCACCTCTCCAGGTGCGCATTGTAACCATTTCTCACTAGTGTCAGGCCCTCAGTGGGACCACATGCCACTGCCTGCACCTTTCGGCAGAGGAACCCCCACCAGACATCACCCTTTGCCTTAGCAGGGGTGACTTGGTCTCTACTGGCTGGGCCATCCTTCCCCCAATCTGGCCCTTACACACTCAGGCCAGTGCCCACTCCCTATCTCCCTCCCACTTCCACAAAGACACTTCCTGCTCATAGGAGGGCAAACTGCCCCTCCCCTGCTGAACACACATACACACACGCTCTGTGCACACACAGAGGTGGGGCCTGGGCACAGCTCTTCATTCATTCTGGTCATTTCCCCCAAAGGCATCCCAGCCTGGGGGCCAGTGGGGAACTGAGGGCAAGGGGATGTAGTGATGGGGCTCAGATGGACTGGGAGGAGGGGGGAGGGTGATGCATTAATTAATGGCTTCGTTAATTAATGCCATGTTGCTTGTCGCTTTCTCAGTGTGTGTGTATGGTCCATGCCCACTGCCGGTGCCAGGGTAGGTGTCCATGTGCACCTGGCCTGGATGCCAGCTGTGTCCTTCAGGGGCGTGCGTGTAACTGTAGTGTAGTCAGGTGCTCAATGGAGACTATAAAAATAAACATATACAGAAAAATATATATTTTAAGTTTAAAAAACAGAAAAACAGACAAAACAATCCCCATCAGGTAGCTGTCTAACCCCCAGCTGGGTCTAATCCTTCTCATTACCCACCCGACCTGGCTGCCCCTCACCTTGGGTTGGGGAATGGGGGGCCATTTCCTTTTCTCTGCCCTTTTTATGTTGTTCTATTTTGTACAGACAAGTCGGAAAAACAACAGCGACAAAAAAGAAACTTTGTAAAATACCGTGTGTGTGATTCCTTGTAAAATATTTTCAAATGGTTTATTACAGAAGATCAGTTATTAAATGATGTTCATATTTTCACTTCAAATGGTTCCCATCCACTGTATCAGCCTGGGGGTGAGGACTGGGTAGCTATGAAGACAGTTGGCCAAGACCTCAGAGTCTCAGTGCTCTGCTGGGGGTCAAAACCATGGTAGCCCAGGTCCCTGGCAACCACATGGCATGATACTTGCTTCCACCAGTTAACAGGTGCCAGGCCCTTGACATACTTTGTCTCATATCATCTCAAAAAGCTGTCTTTTAAGGACAAGCCAAACAGGCTGGGTGCGGTGGCTCACGCCTGTAATCCCAGCACTTTGGGAGGCCGAGGCGGGCAGATCACTTGAAGTCAGGAGGTCGAGACCAGCCTGGCCAACATGGTGAAACCCCGTCTCTACTAAAAATACAAAAAAATTAGCCAGGCATGGTGTAATCCCAGCTACTTGGGAGGCTGAGGCAGGATAATTGCTTGTCCCCAAGAGGCGGAGGTTGCAGTGAGCCAAGATTGTGCCACCGCACCCCAGCCTGGGCAACGGAGCGAGACTCTGTCTCAGAAAAAAAACAAAACAAAACAAAACAAACACCCTCCCAGAGCCTGAAAGCCAGGACCCTGGAGGGAAGAAAACAGATCAGGGATGCTGGTTTAGTGGGGAGGTGAATCTGGTGGTCTGGTCAGACCACCAGGGCCTGACAGGTCCTCTGCCTGGAGCTATGAGTGAGCACCCAGCCAATGTCCCTACCGGGCACTGGAGGACCCAGTCCTGTTATTCCAAGAAGCCGTAACCACAAGCGCAGCAACGGCTCCCTCCTGGCCCAGAGGAGCTTGAGGCCACAGCTGCTTAAACTGGAGCCATAGGCCAAACTTCATTTTTGTGAATCCGCTCAAGCTTAGGCCCAAATTCATTTTCACCCTGGTCAGTGTGACCTTCGCAATCTTCCCATGTGGAGAGAATTATAACCTGTAACCACCAGAGCACATGTGTCCCTGCCTTCCCACCGCAGTGCTCTCTCTCCTCCCAACACTCTGCTCACTCCGCACTCACCTGGCTGAGTCCTCACCACAATCTCTGGGGTGGGTACTAGTGTATCTCCATACCACAGATGAGCAAACTAAGAGGAGAAAGCCTTTCCCCCCAGGTGAGAAGGCTGAAAACCAGCAAAGATTTTAGAGAGGAGTTGGCCACAGGGGTTGGGGGGCTTGGATGCTAAATAGATGAAGGGGCTTCCAGGCCTCAGCCAAGATGGGGACTTTTTTCTCACTCCTCTGCAGGGGTCTGCTGCAGAGCAATGTCTAATCCACAACCCCCAAGACAGCTCCCATGGCCTGCAACAGCCCTTGCAATCTTGGATAGGGTGGTCGGATAAAATACAGAACACCCAATTTTGAATTTCAGATCATGAATGAATTTTTAGTATGAAAGTGTTTCAACTATTGTGTGGGACATACCTATACTGAAAAACTGGGGGCTGGGCACAGTGGCTAATGCCTGTAATCCCAACACTTTGGGAGGCTGATGCAGCAGGATCGCTTGACCTCACGAGACCAGCCTGGGTAAGATGGCCACCCTGCCCCTGCCCATGTCTCTACAAAAAAAATTTTTTTTTTTTTTTTTTTTTTTTTTTTGAGGCGGAGTTCTCCTCTGTTTCAACCCGGGCCTGGAGTTGCAGTGGGCCGCGATTTCTCAGTCACTGCAAAGCTCCGCCTCCCAGGACTCCCAGATTTTACGCCATTCTCCTGCCTCAGGGGGTCCTCCCGAGTTAGCTGCAGGACTACAGGCGGCCCGCCACCTCGCCGGGCTAGTTTTTGTATTTTTTTAGTAGAGACGAGGTTTCACCGTGTCAGCCAGGATGGTCTTGCATCTCCTGGACCTCATGATCCACCCCGGTCTACGGGCCTCCCAAAGTGGCTGGGATTACAGGCTTGAGCCCACCGCCCGGCCCGGCCAAAATAAAAAATTTTTTTAAAAATTAGCTGGGGCTGGCCGGGCGCTGGTGGCTCAAGGCCTGCTATCCCAGCACTTTGGGAGGCCGGAGACGGCCGAGGGATTCACGGAGCGTCAGGAGGCTCGAGACCATCCTGGCCTAACACGCGTGAAACCCCGTCTTTCTACTAAAAAATTACAAAAAATTAGCCGGGGCGAGGTGGGCGGGCCGCCTGTAGTCCCAGGCTTACTCGGAGGCTGGAGGGCAGGGAGAATGCGGCGTGAACCCGGTGAGGCGCGAGCTTGCAGTGAGCTGAGATCCGGCCACAGCACTCCGGCCTGGCGCGACAAGCGAGACTCCGTCTCAAAAAAAAAAAAAAAAAAATTAGCTGGGCACAGTAGTGTGTGCCTGTAGTCCCAGCTAATCAGGAGGCTGAGGCTGGAGGATCCCTTCAGTCCAGGAGTTTGAGGTGGCAGTGAGCTATGATTGTGCCACTGCACTCCAGCCTGGGACAAAGCTAGACCCTGTTTCAAAAAAAAAAGTGGGGGGAGGGGACATGATTATACTCAAAGATTATTCGTTGTTTATCTGGAATTCAAATTTGACTGAGCATCCTATATTTTGATTTGCTAAAACTGGCAACCTTACCCTGATGTGGCAACCAGTGGGAACCCAGACCCCAGAAAAAAAAGCATCAGCACCCTTTGTAATCTGTAGGCCATGCACACATCAGCACACACTGAAATCAGTGGCTGAAAGGAAGGGATTCTGTGCTTTATAAAAGTACTTTGTCTAAAATTGTTTTAATTACATGTACAGCTTTTTGTTTTGAGACAAAGTTTCACTCTTTGCCCAGGCTGGAGTGCAATGGCAGGATCTTGGCTCACCACAACCTGCGCCTCTCAGGTTCAAGTGATTCTCCTGCCTCAGCCTCCCAAGTAGCTGGGATTACAGGCATGTGCCACCACGCCTGGCTAATTTTGTATTTTTAGTAGAGACGGGGTTTATCCATCTTGGTCAGGCTGGTCTCAAACTCCCGACCTCAGGTGATCCGCCCACCTTGGCCTCCCTAAGTGCTGGGATTACAGGCATGAGCCACCGTGTCCAGCCTATATATACAGTTTTTTTTTAAGTAACTCAATGTACAAAAAAAAAAAAAGACAGAACACAACCACTGTCAGAAGCCACTGTGGCGTGAAGTGGGGCCAGAACAGGCCTGGCCCAGGCTTGTGGAGAGACCTCTCTTCCTCCGCAGTGATCAGAAGTCTCTAGTGGGGAGAAGTGTCACTGAGGGCAGCCCAGCCTCGTCCCTATGCGGGAGGGAGTCCTAGGCCTGTGCTCCAGGTCCACCTCACTTGGAAAAAAGGCAACGTGAAATAACAAACCAAAAATGTTTCCAAGTGGGAGAAAACAAACAAAAAAAGGCAACATGGGCAACACTCCCTGAGTACCCAGGGTGGACTGGCATTTTACACCCCTTTCCCCTTATTAGGACAGGAAGATCATGTCATCATCTACATTTTACGGTCCATGAAACTGAGTTTCAAAAAGGTTCAGGAACTTAACCAATGCCACACAGCCGCCAAGGCAGAGCAAGGGTTCCAGCCTGGGTCAGGTCCCATTCAACAGACCACGGAGGTTCTGTTTGTCACACAGTGACCCACACCCACACGCCACCCGAGAAGGACACACTCGCTCAGAGGTACATGCACAAATAGAGCTACTCTTCCCAGGGAATTCAGCAAGTGTGGGCGCTAGAGCTGTGTTGCTTCCCGAACCCCCACCGCCGCTTTCAGGGGTTAGAGATGCTAATTCATCCCTTCCCACCTCCTGAGAACCGACGGAAACGGTCCCCGAGAACTACAAGTCCCAGCACAGTCCCCTCTCACCACGACGGGAACCGATCCGTGCGCATGGCCTCCTGGGACTTGTAGTTCTAGCCAGAACCCTGTCCCACTCTTCCCCGGCTGCAACCAAGGACTCCGTATCCCAGCATGCAGAGGAGCCGGAACACAGGCGCTTAGAGGACAGCCCGCTGCCGCCGGGGGCGCGCAGGCGCAGCACCCTGTTTGTCGGCCCCCCGAGAAAGGAGGTACGGTCGAAGCCAGGAGCCAGGCCCAGCGGGAGCTGACCAGGCTTGACTCGGGTACGGAACTAGCCCCCTTGCGAACCGAAGGGCCTCGGAGTGGATGGAGGAGGCCCAGCCCTGAGATCAACGCCAGCCAGGCTAGCCTGGCACGGGGCCTACAGGGTGGGCAGGCGGGCGTGCCGAAGCCGTCCAGGGCCTTCCCTCAGGTCCCGGGCGAGGGGCCTACGCTGCGGCCCGGCGACAAGGCCCGAGTCGGCCCCTCAGGACCAGAGCCCCACCCGATCGGAAGCGGATCCTTTACCAGGGCCATAGGCCAGTGACTAGGCCGGGCCTGGGCCTCCCATCGGGGCCGGACTGGGACGAGGCCCCGGGGAGGCCCCTGGCCTACCAGACCCTTTCCTCAGGTCGACAGCCGCCGGAAAGATGCAACGTGCCCTGCCAGGCGCCCGCCAGCACTTGGGGGCCATCCTGGCCAGCGCCAGCGTGGTGGTGAAGGCTCTGTGTGCAGCCGTACTATTCCTCTACCTGCTCTCCTTCGCCGTGGACACAGGCTGCCTGGCGGTCACCCCGGGCTACCTCTTTCCCCCCAACTTCTGGATCTGGACCCTGGCCACCCATGGGCTGATGGAGCAGCATGTGTGGGACGTGGCCATCAGCCTGACCACGGTGGTGGTGGCCGGGCGTTTGCTGGAGCCCCTCTGGGGGGCCTTGGAGCTGCTCATCTTCTTCTCAGTAGTAAATGTGTCTGTAGGGCTGCTGGGGGCCTTCGCCTACCTCCTCACCTACATGGCTTCCTTCAACCTGGTCTACTTGTTCACTGTCCGTATCCACGGCGCCTTGGGCTTCCTAGGTGGTGTCCTGGTGGCACTCAAGCAAACCATGGGGGATTGTGTGGTCCTGCGAGTGCCCCAGGTGCGCGTCAGTGTGATGCCCATGCTGCTGCTGGCGCTGCTGCTCCTGCTGCGGCTCGCCACGCTGCTCCAGAGCCCGGCACTGGCTTCCTATGGCTTCGGATTGCTCTCCAGTTGGGTGTATCTTCGCTTCTACCAGCGGCACAGCCGGGGCCGAGGGGACATGGCTGACCACTTTGCTTTCGCCACTTTCTTCCCTGAGATCCTGCAGCCTGTGGTGGGGTTGCTGGCGAACTTGGTGCACGGCCTCCTGGTGAAGGTAAAGATATGCCAGAAGACGGTGAAGCGCTACGATGTGGGTGCCCCATCCTCCATCACCATCAGCCTGCCAGGCACAGACCCTCAAGACGCCGAGCGGAGAAGGTACTGTGAAATTTTCCAAAATCTTGTCAAGCTAGGAGCATGCTGGTCGAGTCGCATACCATCTGTTGAGGTGTTTGCCGTACATAGGTGGAGACCTACAGTCAGGTATTAGGGCAGATCTGGAAAGATAAAATCAGTCTTTGGCCTTGAGGAACTCAGCAGTTAGGTGTCTGGGGTCCACGAGGCACTTTCCTCACCACTGTGGCCACTTAGAGACTTATTGTCTCAAGAAATGCAGTTTCCTTAGGTGCTGTGAAGGCCCAGTGGAGGTACACAGAACCCTGGCCTTGCCTCAGAATCTCAGAATCCTAGACATTGGGCCTGGGAGCCAGAAGCAACCTGCTGGTACTTTCCCTGTGAGGAAGGGACAGGGAAGGAGGCCTGGGGTCCTCGAAAGGTGATCTGGGCCACTCCAATTTCCAAATGCTGTGTCCTCTTCCTGGGCTTTAACTCAGATGCTGTGCTTCTCTGCCACTTATTTATAGAGAGGGAAGCTTGGGGTATTACCACATTTACCTCCGTCTCCAGCAGGCATGTGTCACCAAAACCAGACACAGGCTACATGACCCACTGAGGGAGCCTGCTGACTACACCAGGGAGTGGCGATGACCCTTTCATTATCTATAAACCAAGCCATCCACAGCATCAGGAGTCCCAGCTGAATTCTTCACTAAATGCACTTTGGCCAGGGCAGGAGGGATCTTTTTAAATTCAGCTCTTTCTCTCTCTCCCAGATCTGTGGAGCCAGCAAAGTGGTCCCAGCTTTCACAAAATCCACAGCTCCATTTCCAACATTATTATTGAGTGTTTTGAGGCAATTACTTGAGTAGTTAAGATCTGGGGCGGGCTTTGTCCTTTGCATTGCCAAGGCTCCTGCTTTTGCTCACCTGTGAATGGGGTCGTGGCAGAAAGCTCTATGAATTTAGCTGCAGTTATCCCTGTATTTACTCTCCACTGGGCTGTGGAATTGAGTGTGGGACACATTCCTTTCTTGAAGGAGTTCCAGCTGGGGAAGGGCCACAGATCACTATGGGCCCAAGGTGTGGTAGGTGTTGAAAAGTATATACACGGTGGCTCAAGCCTGTAATCCCAGCACTTTGGGAGGCCGAGACGGGCGGATCACGAGGTCAGGAGATCGAGACCATCCTGGCTAACACGGTGAAACCCCGTCTCTACTAAAAAAATACAAAAAACTAGCTGGGCGACGTGGCGGGCGCCTGTAGTCCCAGCTACTCGGGAGGCTGAGGCAGGAGAATGGCTTAAAAACCCAGGAGGCGGAGCTTGCAGTGAGCTGAGATCCGGCCACTGCACTCCAGCCTGGGCGGCAGAGCAAGACTCCGTCTCAAAAAAAAAAAAAAGAAAAGAAAAGTATATACAGCATGCTGTAGAGCATAATTCTGGGCTCTAGAGCTTGGGTCTTTATAGGTGATAAGCCTTAAGGACAGAAGTCTCTCTTAACCTTAGCTGGTATTAAAGTTGGGGCCAGGAGAGCTGGGCCTGGTAGGAATTGAACTGTCCCCCAGAGCTATTCAGGTGGGGCCAGGCCAGTGGGGACCCCTCCTCCACTGAGAGGTGTTGGATTATTAGGGTTGGCTGGACATTCGAAAACCTCTGCCCAGGCCCAAGAAAATGGATGCGGGGGAAGCAGGTTGGTGGGGAGGAAGGGAGGGTCAAGAGGCGAGTTCTTGGCATAGCCTTATGGTTGTTAGCTTACATGGGGGTGGGGGTTATTCCTCCAGCCACTTTGACATCTGACTGCATGGCCATGCCGAACTCCAAAGGGCTACCAGGAGAGGGAGGCAGGGTTTCCTGTCTCTCTGGTCCTTGTGAGGAAGTGACTAGTGTGACACCCGCTCTCTGCCTTGGCAGGCTTTAGATGGAACTGGCAAGGGCATCATCAGGATGGGAGCCTGGGTAGCAGCAGGGAAGGACTGTCCTGTCTATGCCAACTTGTCATGTGTGAGATTGACGGGCAGGGTGGAAGTGTGCTAGGGCTTTCTACACCCGTGTCCTTGTTGCCTCTTTTGTCATGTTCCCTGGCATGGTGTAGATTTTGGTTCTCAGCTGGAACCTGAAAGGCTACACGGGCTGTCCCCACATTGGTGGCACAGAGAGGCTGAGGCATAGGAGTCCACAGTGGTCACTGTTGAAATGGTTCCCTGGCAGCTGCGGCACTCCACCTTCTGGTCAGCCAGGGTCCCAAGCACACGTGTAAACCTTCTTCTGTTGGACTTTCCCACCTGCCCTCAAAGTGGGGCCCCTAAGGATACACCCTCTGGAAGCAGTAGGCTCTGGCCTATGCCTACCCATGTGGGCTGTTTCTCCTTCTCCTCTTGCAAGGGTTCCTCGAAGTCCCTGCTCTAACAAGGGCCTTGGTGGCTTTGGGGGTTCTTCTGAGAGGGAGAATATTAGCGTCAGTTAGGATGGGTAGACTTACCCAGGTTGGCCCTGCTTCCTGGGCTGAGCACCAAGGGAGGTGTTGAGTTCCAGCCTTCCCCATTGACCCTTGCCAGGAGGGTCAAGATACCCCTAACCAGGAGACGGGGAGAATTAATAACCCTTCCCTTGGATGTGATGCCCGCACCCAGGCAGAAACTCCTGGAAACTCCAAAACTTGCCGTTCCACCCATCTGCCCTAGGGCATTAGTTCCACCCACCCTTAGATACCACCCTCAGAACCATTCCTGGTGGCTGGCCTGGTGGGTAGTCTGGCAGACACCCAGCTGACCTTCCCACCCTGGAGGTGCCTCAGCTATGGAGGGAAGACTCTTAGAGCCTTTGGGTTATCATTCTGATGGCAGAGTGGGTCCTAAACCAATCTCTGGGGAGTCCCAGGCTCTGCATGGTGAAGGGGAAACATGGGATTCTGGGGGAGGAGTCTAGGTGGTATGGTGAGGAGTCAGCCTGCTGCAGAAGGGCAGAGAGCATGAGCCAAGGCCAAACCCAGAGTGACCTGTCCTCTCTCCTCTGGCCCCAGGCAACTGGCCCTGAAGGCACTCAATGAGCGGCTGAAGAGAGTGGAGGACCAGTCCGTCTGGCCCAGCATGGATGATGATGAAGAGGAGTCTGGGGCCAAGGTGGACAGCCCCCTGCCCTCAGACAAAGCTCCTACACCCCCAGGGAAGGGGGCTGCCCCAGAATCCAGTCTAATCACCTTTGAGGCAGCTCCCTCGACACTGTAACTCCAGACCACCTGGAGTGTGGCACCTCCCCTCCTGAGCCCCCCTTGACATCCTCTCAGCTACTCCAGGGCACCTGACTGCTCTGAGGAGAGGGAAGAAGACCTGCTGGGGCTTTCCATGGCCTTCTGCTGTTTCTCGCCAACACTACCCAGGACTCTTGCTACCTGGTTCCAACTCCAGACAACCACTATGCCAGGCCTGGAGCCTCTGAGGCATCGGCCAGTCCAGGCCCTCATCTGAGGTAAGAATGTACATCAGCTGGCAGCCCCAAGCAAGTGGCTGCAGGGACACTGATGCCACAGCTCCTGGGCCGGACCTCACATCTGAAACTGGTTGCCGAGAGCCCTGAGCCAAGGCAAGGATTTGCCAAAAATGTTCTGGGGGCCCAGCAAAAGCAGGAGCTGACCTGGGGCTGCACATCCCTGCCCATCCACAGAAAGACTGTTCCTGTCAGGATTTGTTTCCCTCTGCTGTGGCCATGACTGCTTCTGGACCAGAACAGCTTCGGCTCCCAGGTATTTTCTACAGGACCACTTTGAGTGGGCAGCCAAGCCCAGGCTCGCAGTATCAATAAAGCAGTTCTCTGACGAATGACTCCTGGGCTCTTGTCAGGCCACCTTGTGCAGCCCCTCATCACGTTCAACTGCAAAGTTAGACAGGGACTTGATTGTCTCCATGGTAACTCCACCTGGATAGAGAAGCCCATTGCCCCAGCTCCCCACCACCGCCACCACCACATGCACACTGCCAAGTAACCTTCCCAGAGCTATTGCCTCAGACTCTTACTCCTTTTTTCTTTCCCTTCGAATCCCTATCTGGGAGGCCTTCTGTCCCTGCCTAGATCTGATGATAAGGGCCTCTCCATCATAAGGCGCTGTTCTTATCCATGGTTTACCTCTAAGACAGAATGTTCAGTGCTTGCCACCCCTAGAGACAACTCGCCCCCAGCTCCCATCCTGTTATTGTATGTATCTAACCCTCACAGTCTGGAGACTCCAGCACAGTGGACAGCCAGGGGACAGAAAGGACACACAGCTGTACCATTCACAGCTGCAGCTCTAGGGCCTGCCAGGGCCCAGAGTGGCCTGGGAGGCTCAGCAGCTAGATCCTGGGGATTTGTCTGCTGGGAGAGCTTCAGCCCCATAGGGAACAGCCAGGGATCAGAGGGGTCCCCATCTTGCCCAGCTGCCCATTTTCCCATGCTGATGGCATTAACAAGAACCATCCCCAGCTCTGGGCTGCTTCTCCCATCAATCTTTTCAGTCATTTTTGTAAAAATTTTTACTTTTTTCTCTCCTGAAATTTCTGGACACACAGTACAAGTATGAGCTGCCTTGCAGGGGAGGCAGTCTTGCAGCCCTAGCTTCATCCAGACACATGATGCATAAGTTCCTCTGGGATGACGGAGAGAGGGGAAGGAAATGGGAGGCACTCCAGCATGAGCAGGAATTCACATATGGGCCTCCAACTGCCCAACTGTCCCAGTGCCTGAGGTGTCCCCTGACTCAGCTGAGAGAGTTCAAGAGGTCCCTACCCCCAGCTCCTACATGGAGGGGCAAATCCAGGCTTCCCCTAGGCTGGGAAGAGCTCACGGTTGGATCCTCTTGCGGTATAGGTAGGCATTGCTCACCTGGTTCATAATGACCAAGCTGGTGAGGACAGGGCATAGTGCAGCCAGGTACCAGGCTGCACCAGTGACAGAAGCAGTGAACCAGAGTGAGCACATGCCCAGCAAGAGGCTGGCACTACCCAGCAGGTAGCCCACCAGCCCAGAGGTAGCATGGTATAGCTTGAGCTTCGCCAGGGGCCAGCGGGGCAGCAGCTTGGGGTAGAGCAGCCCCACTCCACCTGAGCATTGCAGCCCTGCCCACAGCACAGCCAACAGCCCTGCCTGCCCATGCCGCGTAGCCAGGTGGGCTTTGCCAAGCTGCTCTTTGTGGAGGATGACAAGGCCGAGGCCCAGCAGTGCACACAGCAGGGCCAGCAGCTGCAGCACCCAGTGGCAGCGTGCTCGGCCCTTCCGTGAGAGGGAGCGCAGCAGCGAACTCTCAGGAGAAAACACCAGTAGTGCCTCGGTCATCAGGAAGGAGAACTGAGGAGACAGGGGATGGGAAGCTCAAGTGAGGGTGCTGCCCCAGAAGAGGGGAAGAGGGCTTTATGTAACTCTCAGCTGCCAGTGAGTCTGGGCTGGTTCCCCTTTTTCTTTCTCTCCCCACTGACAAGACTATCCCCATTTGGTGGGGCAAGAGTGGAAAACTCCATCTGGGATGATATATGTGCCCTGAATAATCTCCACACTTCCTCCTAGGTGCCAGTCTGAAATGTCATCTGTGCTATGTTACCAAGCAAACACAAGGTTTGAGATGTGGCAATTATAAATGATTCACAAGCTTTGTTTCCCTAACGTGGGGCTGGATACAATTTCTTGGCAAGAGCTGGCCACACGGGTGCACTATTTCAGGGAAAGTTAGGTGCATCACCAGAAATTAAAGTAAAAAGGGACAGAAGTGCATCAAAATGCAATGTCTCAGCTTTCTGCCTAGAGGTGGGTGAAGCCTCGTGCTTAGACAAGCCTTACCCATTTGACCTGGGTCTTAATTACTCTGATTCGTCTTTTTTTTTTTTTTTTTTTTTTGAGATAGTCTCTCTCTGTCACCCAGGCTGGAGTGCAGTGGCATGATCTCAGCTCAATGCACTCTCCGCCTTCCGGGTTCAAGCGATTCTCCTGCCTCAGGCTCCTGAGTAACTGAGATTACAGGCACCTGCCACCACACCCAGCTAATTTTCTTTTTTGTGGGGCGGGGGGGGGGTTGGTTTTTGGTTTTTTTGAGATGGAGCCTCGCACTGTCGCCTAGGTTAGAGTGCAGTGGCACAATCTTGGCTCACTGCAACTTCCATCTCCTGGGTTCATGTGATTCTCCTGCCTCTCCTCCCGAGCTGGGACTACAGGAACGTGCCACCATGCCTGGCTAATTTTTTGTATTTTTAGTAGAGACGGGGTTTCACCGTGTTAGCCAGGATGGTCTCGATCTCCTGACCTCAGGTGATGTGCCCGCCTCGGCCTCCCAAAGTGCTGGGATTACAGGCATGAGCCACTGTGCCCGGCCTCAAGTCTCAAATATATACCATGAGCAGGAGTAGTTGGAGCATGCAACTCTTCCAAACAAATATTAAATGTAGACAAAGATCCAGAGGCTGCCAGGGCCACCAACCATGCCCATGCTCCCACCCCTAAGAACTGCCCAGGTCCACTACTTACAGCCAGAGACATAAGCACCGGGTGCCAGGAGAACAGGCCTGGAATGAGAAAAGGAAGCCTCATGGGGCTGAGGCAAGAAGAAACCAGCCATACCAATCCTTAAGGGTTGAGGAGTATCAGTGGCCCATCACCCAAGGGGGTGCTGCCAAACTGTGAGCCCCCTCTTGCTCTGCAACAAGCTGACCCCACACCTATCCTCTCTTCCTGGCCCCTTCCTGGATCAGAGGCCATGCTTTGCCACTCCTCTGGCAGTCCTTCCTCCTTCCCTTACACTTCCTGAGAGGCAGCCAAAGGGAGCACCCAGACAAGGAAAGAGAAACCAGGAATTCTGTGTGCCCTGGCCACACCTACCTGCTCCACCCCACTCATCGCTCCGGCACCGAATTCCCTCAGCCAGCCAGGCCTGTTCCCGGGAGTCCCACTGCCCTTCCTCCCCAGGAAAAGCGGCCCTTCCCTTCCCAGAAGTCAGCTATGAATTCTACTTACTGGAGCCAGGCCTGGCAAGCACAGCCACAAAGATGGTAAAGCCCAGGGCCACAAGGTGAGCGGCAGCGCCAGAAGCAGTACGCAGAGCTCGGTAGATGTGTGACTCGGTCTCCGCAGAAAGGGCCATGGTCAGCCGTGCCAGTGGTTGTAGCCTGAAAGCATAGTAGCGTGGGCCAGGGTCTCAGGTGCCCACTGTTCACTCCTCACTGGAGAAAAGGCTGCAAGGCAGGTATGCCACCCTCTTCCAATAAGTTATGATAGGAAAGAACAGTACCAAGACCAGCACCAGGAACGGTCACAACATGCCAGTCGAGGGCCAGCGGCCTGTCAGCGTGTACTCATCTGAACTGGTACCAAACGCTGGTCCGCCTTCCAGGTAGGATGCCCAAAGCCATGTAAGACTACAAATCCCAGCGTGTACCACGCCGTCGCCGGCAGTAGAGCCCGCTGGGAGGGCGCGGGGCACTATGGAAATTGTAGTTCCCTGCTACGGTCCCAGTTACAGCGTGAATCCCTTAGCGCACCGCCTCCCCAAGTGCTGCGCGCATGCTGCCCCTCCACGCTAGGGACTTGCCTGCCTCAGCCGCAGCGCAGATCTGATACGGTTGTTTCCTCCAAAAAAAGCGGGATACTCCGGGCCCTGCCGCGCGCACCGCCGCTCCGTCGCGGAGCCGCTTTACTTCCGGGTGCGACGTCTACCCACCCAGGACTTCCGGGGACTAGCCCCCCAGCAGCCACGCCTCTGAGTCGCGCTGCGCAGGCGCCACTGGGCAGAGGGATTCGCGAGCCTGCGTGCCCCAGCGGCACGGGCTTCGGGGCTGTCTGTGTCAAGTGTTCACAGGAGGTGGGGACGCCTCTGCGCGAGGAACGAGGAGCTACGGGCCTGGGCCTGGCTATTGCCATGGGCAGCGGCTGCCGCATCGAATGCATATTCTTCAGCGAGTTCCACCCCACGCTGGGACCCAAGATCACCTATCAGGTGCCACCCGGGCTTGCGGGACTGGGCGGGGAGAGGGACGTTCTCGAGAGCTCAACCGGCTGCCTAAAGGCGGTAGTTTCCCGTGCTGCACGCAGGCATGCTACTTCATTCGCAGACAACTGTGAGGCTAGAGGATAGTCAGACCCAGGCCCCTGGCTCCCAGTGTGGCAGGGAAGACATAGGTCACATTGGCAATGTTTGTAGGATATTGGGCTGTAGGCATCCGGTTGAGAGGTTCCAGGTCCCACAGAAGGTGAGGTGGGTGACCCATGAGTATCCCTGAACTGAGTGAAGAGTAAATGATGCATAGAAAGTTTAGATAAGGGAGGAGAAAGTGTTCCAGGTAGAGCGAATGCAGAAGCCAGGAAGGAGGTGAGATCATAGCGTGTGTTTGGAAATAGAAAGAATAGGCCTGAGTGGGTGGGAGAGAGGGGAATGCTGGACAAGAGGACTTGGGCTTGGGGGGCATGAGGAGGTCACCATTTGTACTACACCAAATACAGATGTCCACTGAGGGGCCCATTGCCACTCCCCTTCCCAGGTCCCTGAAGACTTCATCTCCCGAGAGCTGTTTGACACAGTCCAAGTGTACATCATCACCAAGCCAGAGCTGCAGAATAAGCTTATCACTGTGTGAGGCCCTAGCTCGGGGTGAACGGTGGGCGGCAGGGGTTGTCCCAGGAGGAGGAAGGGACAGACTTGGGGGCCTGACTCTGTTCCAATTATCTAGCACAGCCATGGAAAAGAAGCTGATCGGCTGTCCTGTGTGCATCGAACACAAGAAGTACAGCCGCAATGCCCTCCTCTTCAACCTGGGCTTCGTGTGTGATGCCCAGGCCAAGACCTGCGCCCTCGAGCCCATCGTTAAAAAGCTGGCTGGCTATCTGACCACACTAGAGGTCTGCAATGAGATGGGCTTGGGTTTACGGACAGTTGGGGAAGGTGTTCCCATGTCTCCTAAGTCCCCCAAACCTGAGACCCTGGCAACCAGCTCAGGACTCAGGGCAGCCAACCAGCCAGGGGTCCTGGGATGTGCCCACCATGCTGTCCGTGCTCTATCTAGCTAGAGAGCAGCTTCGTGTCCACGGAGGAGAGCAAGCAGAAGTTGGTGCCCATCATGACCATCTTGCTGGAGGAGCTAAATGCCTCGGGCCGGTGCACTCTGCCCATTGGTATGGCCAGCCTCTGCAAGGACAGCAGAGGGGTAGAGGAGAAATGGGAAAGTGAGCCCAGCCAGTCAGGGAGGACAAGACTTATGAACACATTGGTGGGCAGGAAATAGCCATGGGCTGAGATGCCCATGTCTAGGGTCCAGTGCATGATGGAGCTGGGACTGGGGGTAGGGGGGAAGTAGAGCTCTCCAGCTCTGCCCCTTGGGCAATTCCTTCCCCTTTGTGGGCCTCAGTTTCTCACTTCATAAAAAGAGAAAGATTAGACCTACCCAGAGGCACCTGCTTGCCCCAAGGGATGCTGGGAGGCCTGGATGGTAATTGAGGGCCTCTTGGAAGAAGTGACACTGAGGATATGGATGGGACCCCTTGCAGATGAGTCCAACACCATCCACTTGAAGGTGATTGAGCAGCGGCCAGACCCTCCGGTGGCCCAGGAGTATGATGTACCTGTCTTTACCAAAGACAAGGAGGATTTCTTCAACTCACAGTGGGACCTCACTACACAACAAGTATGCCATCCCTCCCTGGGTATCATCATCTGGGGCTGGCCACAGCGCTGGCCTCATCCTTTTCCTTCTGACCTTGTCCTACTCTGCCCAGATCCTGCCCTACATTGATGGGTTCCGCCACGTCCAGAAGATTTCAGCAGAGGCAGACGTGGAGCTCAACCTGGTGCGCATTGCTATCCAGAACCTGCTGTGAGTGGGCCTACAGTCATACCCGGTACAAGGTCACCAGCCAGGGAACAGCTCAGGGGCCCTGGGTGTGAGGGTTGGGAAGGCATGGTCCTCAGAAGCTGAGCACAACTCTGTCTCTCAGGTACTATGGCGTTGTGACACTGGTGTCCATCCTCCAGGTAGGTGAGTTGGGTTTGATTAAGTGACTGGACCATGTGACTGGACCAGACCAGGGCTGTGTCAGCTTCCCAAGCCCCTCACTCAGGCCCCTATGCCTTCTGCTACCCTCTAGTACTCCAATGTATACTGCCCAACGCCCAAGGTCCAGGACCTGGTAGATGACAAGTCCCTGCAGGAGGCATGTCTATCCTACGTGACCAAGCAAGGTAGTGGTGGGCTTTGGGGGAAGCCATCTTGGGGAGGGCAGGGCCACATGGTAAACTTATCCCTGGCACCCACAGGGCACAAGAGGGCCAGTCTCCGGGATGTGTTCCAGCTATACTGCAGCCTGAGCCCTGGCACTACCGTGCGAGACCTCATTGGCCGCCACCCCCAGCAGCTGCAGCACGTTGATGAACGGTCAGAGGAGAATTCGCTGGGGCATTTGGGAGTTACCTGAGGAAAGCTAGACCCTTTATGTCTCTCAGGAGCCCTGGGTCATGGGGCACTGCCAATCCAAGCAGGCTTCCTGGAGATTATGGGCTACAAAGACAAAATTGAAGGGAGACTACAGGAAAGGGTTCGCCTGCCTGAAAGAAGGCCTGGCCAGGGCGTCACCCCTCTGTTCTCTGATCCTCATCCTAGGAAGCTGATCCAGTTCGGGCTTATGAAGAACCTCATCAGGCGACTACAGAAGTATCCTGTGCGGGTGTCTCGGGAAGAGCAGAGCCACCCTGCCCGGCTTTATACAGGCTGCCACAGCTATGACGAGATCTGCTGCAAGACAGGTGGAGGCAGGCGGGCAGTCGGGGTGGGGTCAGGGCAGGGTGGCCAAGCCAAGGCCACTGACCTCTCCTCCACCACCCCACCCAGGCATGAGCTACCATGAGTTGGATGAGCGGCTCGAAAATGACCCCAACATCATCATCTGCTGGAAGTGAGACTGGTGGTGGCTGGATGGACACATTGCTGTGGGTAGTCCCTCCTACCAGGAGGCTTGTCATACTGTCTAGAGCTTGACTCTTAGTTCTGTAAATAAAGACATCCATTTCAAATAGCCTTTATTGAGTGCTGCTTCTGGGCCAGTCACGGGAGACCCAGCGGTGAATGAAATAGCCACGAGTTATGCTCTAGATCGCCATCTGGTGGGCAGGACCGACAATCGCCAAGTAAAAGTCCTGGTTAATTACAAAAAAAAAAAGTCCGGTCGCCGTGACTCACCTGTAGCCCCAGTTACTCAGGAGGCTGAAGTGGGGGGATCACTTGAGGCCAGGAGTTGGAGGCTACATTTAGCTGTGATCCCATCACTGCACCCCAGCCTGGGTGATAGAGCAAGACCCCATCTCAATAATAATAATAATAATAATAATAATAATAATAATAAATAAACCTAGAAAGAAACAGATGTAGCTGGGCGCTGTGGCTCATACCTATAATCCCAGCACTTTGGGAGGCTGAGGCGGGTAGATCACCTGAGATCAGATGGTCAAGAACAACCTGGCCAACATAGTGAAACCCCATCTCCACTAAAAAAATATAAAAAATTAGCCAGGTGTGGTGGTGCGCGCCTGTAATCCCAGCTACTCAGGAAGCTGAGGCAAGAGAATCACTTGAACCCGGGAGGCAGAGGTTGCAGTGAGCCGAGATCATGCCACTGCACTCCAGCCTAGGTGACAGGAGACTCAATCTCAAAGAAACAGATGTGATCAAGAGTGAGTTGGGAGGCCGAGGCAGATGGATCACGAGGTCAGGAGTTCAAGACCAGCCTGGCTAAGGTGGTGAAACCCTGTCTCTACTAAAAATACAAAAAACTGCGTGTGTGGCGGGTGCCTGTAATCCCAGCTACTTGGGAGGCTGAGGCAGAGAATGGCTTGAACCCAGGAGGTGAAAGTTGCAGTGAGTGAGACCATGTGTGGCGGGTGCCTGTAATCCCAGCTACTTGGGAGGCTGAGGCAGAGAATGGCTTGAACCCAGGAGGTGAAAGTTGCAGTGAGTGAGACCATGTGTGGCGGGTGCCTGTAATCCCAGCTACTTGGGAGGCTGAGGCAGAGAATGGCTTGAACCCAGGAGGTGAAAGTTGCAGTGAGTGAGACCATGTGTGGCGGGTGCCTGTAATCCCAGCTACTTGGGAGGCTGAGGCAGAGAATGGCTTGAACCCAGGAGGTGAAAGTTGCAGTGAGTGAGACCATGTGTGGCGGGTGCCTGTAATCCCAGCTACTTGGGAGGCTGAGGCAGAGAATGGCTTGAACCCAGGAGGTGAAAGTTGCAGTGAGTGAGACCATGTGTGGCGGGTGCCTGTAATCCCAGCTACTTGGGAGGCTGAGGCAGAGAATGGCTTGAACCCAGGAGGTGAAAGTTGCAGTGAGTGAGACCACACCACTGCACTCCAGCCTGGGTGACAGACTGAGACTCTGTCTCAAAAAAAAAAAAAAAAAAGTGAGTTGGGTTGGAGGCAGGGACTGCTCTGGATTAAACAGCCAAGAAAGGCCATACTGAGATGTAAACTGAGCCCTGAAAGAAGAGTATTCCAGGCAAAGTGCAAAACCCTGAGGCAAAAACCTCTTTGGAATGTATGAGGTAGGTCCAGGGAAGCGAGGAGAGGAAAGAATCCAAGCCCCGAGGTACAAGACAGGCAAGAAGTAGGTCTTGCAGAGCTGCTGGTAAGCAGCACCGGACTTAGCATTTTGAGGGCCAGAGGTAGCTACAGAGCCCCTTATGCGAGGGAGTAATGTCTATACACTTTTTTTTTTTTTTTTTTTTTTTTGAGACAGAGTCTCCCTTTGTTGTCCAAGCTGGAGTGCAGTGGTGGAATCTTGCCTCACTGCAAACTCTACCTCCTGTGCTCAAGTGATTCTCCTGCCTCAGTCTCCCGAGTAGCTGGGACAACTGGTGTGTGCTACCACACCTGTCTAATTTTTGTACTTTTAATAGAAACAAGCTTTCACCATGTTGCCCAGGCTGGTCTCAAACTCCTGACCTCAAGTGATCTGCCCGCCTCGGCCTCCCAGAGTGCTGAAATTACAGGCGTGAGCCACCGCGCCCGGCCTGATACACACTTTTAAGGCTCTGGGGCTGTCCGTGAGGATCAAGCGTGGAAGTAAGTCTGCAGAAAAGGCTGCCGCAGTTAACCCATGACAGGTGATGACAGTCGGGACATAGGGAGGATGGAGAGAAGTGCGCCCTGGCAGTATTTCAAGAGCCAACTAATGGAGCCGGGACGCGAGAAATAGAGGAACCAGGAAGCCATAAGGAGGAGGAGGAGCAGCGGGTGGGTCAAGATGCCACAGCCGCAGGAGGAGCTCGTGGGGTCGGAGTTACCCCCAACCCCGTGCAAGCCGACTTGGCGTCCGAGGGCAGAGTCCAGACCACAAGGATCTGGAGCTCAGGAGAGACTCGTAGGCCACATCGCGAGAAAGCTGTGGGAATCCAAATACTGTGGCGATTGGCAGCCGCGTAGGCGAGGCGGGCTGGAGACCCGCCCGGATTTAGGCGCGAGCCACCTCCAGGGGCGGAGCCCAGGCCGCACTGCGCAGGCGCGGCTAACCCGTTTCCATGGCTGCGAGAACTCTCGCTCCCCAACCGTCCCGCAACTGTCCTGTCCCAGACTCTGGCACCGTCGGGGTCCGTCGTCCCCGAGTGTTTCAGCATCCCCACCCTGGCTGCTGCCCAGGATCCGTCGGACCCCGGCCTCGATATGGGAGACCTGGAACTGCTGTTGCCCGGGGAAGCTGAAGTGCTGGTGCGGGGTCTGCGCAGCTTCCCGCTACGCGAGATGGGCTCCGAAGGGTGAGGCACCCGGGTCAGGCGGAGTCACGGAGTCATTGTCCTTGAATGGGGGAGCTGGAGCCTGACATGGGGGAGGGGCTGCCCAGTGTGGAGGGGCTCCCAAATGGGGAGCAGAGTGTTCCGAGACAGGAATATTATTGCTCCTGAGCCCCCTGTGTCCCCTCAGGATCAGGTTAGGCTTCAATAGGATCCAGCCCCCATCCCCACTCCGAATGCACACATGTGGACCCACATGCACTTACACACCCTCTGAGGCAGGTGGAACCAGCAGCACGAGAACCTGGAGAAGCTGAACATGCAAGCCATCCTCGATGCCACAATCAGCCAGGGCGAGCCCATTCAGGAGCTGCTGGTCACCCATGGGAAGGTACCCCGAGGTCACAGGCAGGGTTCCTGCCTTCCCCCATACCTCACCTACTCTAACCCTCAGGAGTCCCCTGTGTACTTTTCCCATCTGGCTTGGTACACCTGTCCTCCCTGAAGGGGAGAGAGGAATGTGTCACATGTTTCATTTTGTGTCCCTGTTGGACAGGCCTCTGGTACACCAGGCTGGGTGGAGGGCATGAGTTGATTAGGGAGAAAGCTGTAGGTCCTAGAACAGCTTAGGCTTCGAGGGGAAGGCCCAAATGCTAAAGGCATCTGTGAATTGACTGTAAGGCTGGGGAGGGGGTAGGGAGGGCAGGAGGGAGGGGAGATAACTGGAAGTGCAACTTTGGCATGGAAGGAGGCAGCCTTCCTAACATGAGAGGGGGAATTAGAAACCAGGGAGATGACTGGCTGGAACATGGACCAGGGAGTGTCACCAGCAGATGACCTGAGATATCAATTGACCAAAAAAAAAAAAAAGCCGGGTGTGGTGGCTCATGCCTGTAATCCTAGCACTTTGAGAGGCCAAGATGGGTGGATCACCTGGGGTCAGGAGTTCAAGGCCAGCCTGACCAACATGGTGAAACCCTGTGTCTACTAAAAATACAAAAATTTGCTGAGCATGGTGGTGCACACCTGTAATCCCAGCTACTCGGGAGGCTGAGGCAGGAGAATCGCTTGAACCTGGGAGGCAGAGGTTACAGAGAGCCGAGATCGTGCCACTGTACTCCAGCCTGGGTGACAAGAAAAAAAAAAAAAGAATTCCTTTGCAAGAGAAAGGTGGAACTCATACAAGGGGATAGGATAAGAAGAACAGGGCACTGTGAAGGGTCCTGAGTAACAGTGAGGCCAAGGCACACAAGAGCCTTGGAGAACCACAGGACAGGGACAAGAGGGAGGGCATGAGCAGAAGCGCTGACTTGAAAGGGACGCCTGAATGGGCGGGGGGAGGATAAGGGTACAGGTGCAGGCAGGGCAAGGCAGTCTGGCAACTGGGCAGGAGCCAGTCACATAAGCACGAGGGACATCACAGAGGTGTTGGGAGCAGCTGGAAACGAAGGTCTGAAATGCAAGAGAAAAATCAGGAAGGATAGCCATGGGGTTTGGGATAGTTTAGGGGCCCAGCAGTGTTTGGGGAGATCTGGGCTGAGCTGAGCCGAGCTAGGGATGGGAGGGTTGCCGGGCAAAGGTAGGCCCATCTCATCCCTGTCCTTTACCCCACCCTTCAAAGGTCCCAACGCTGGTGGAGGAGCTGATCGCAGTGGAGATGTGGAAGCAGAAGGTGTTCCCTGTGCTCTGCAGGGTGGAGGACTTCAAGCCCCAGAACACCTTTCCCATCTACATGGTGGTGAGCTAGGCCCCTGGTTCATACCTCCTCCCACTCCTTCAGAGGGCTCTGGTCTGGGGAGGGGAGCTGGTAGCCCCTATCCCTACCACAGGCCCTGTCCCTCTCTTTGTCTGTCAGGTGCACCACGAGGCCTCCATCATCAACCTCTTGGAGACAGTGTTCTTCCACAAGGTGAGGGACTATCTCTGCCCATGGGCCACAGTTTCGGGTCAGGGCCTGGCAGGAAGGGAGGTTGTATCTGTGTGGGGAGGGCATCAGACACAGAAAGTTTCCCTCCCCCTTTCCCCAGGAGGTGTGTGAGTCAGCAGAAGACACTGTCTTGGACTTGGTAGACTATTGCCACCGCAAACTGACTCTGCTGGTGGCCCGGAGTGGCTGTGGTGGCCCCCCTGAAGGGGAGGGGTCCCAGGACAGCAACCCCATGCAGGTGGGTTAAGGTTACCTAGGGTTGTGAAAGCCTAGGTCTGGATTCCCCAAGGCCTGCACAGGCAAGGGTGGCCCAGCGTGAACACTCTGTGACCTCGCAGGAGCTGCAGAAGCAGGCAGAGCTGATGGAATTTGAGATTGCACTGAAGGCCCTCTCAGTACTGCGCTACATCACAGACTGTGTGGACAGGTGGGCAGTCCGACTGGGCCTGGGCCTACCATGGAGGGCTGGAAGACTGGGCCTGTAGCCTGCCTCTGCTCACCTCCTTCACAACGTCCCTGCCCCTAGCCTCTCTCTCAGCACCTTGAGCCGTTTGCTTAGCACACACAACCTGCCCTGCCTCCTGGTGGAACTGCTGGAGCATAGTCCCTGGAACCGGCGGGAAGGAGGTAGGGTCCTCCTGCACCAGCCTAAGCCCCAGGCTACTGCTTCAGGATATCTTTTTGATAGAGGGGGCAGTTTGCACACATGAAGACAAACCCCGTCCCCAAGCCCATCTGAGGATACCAGGATGCCTCAGCCAAGGTTGGCCTAGACCTGAGCTCTGCAGCAGGCCAGGCCCATGTGTCCACTACTGAGGCTCACCCTGCTCTGGGGTTAGCAGCACTATAGCCTGGGCAAGTCTTGTGGCCCAGGTTCTCCCACCATTCCCAGGCAGTGGTCAGTCTCCCAGCCCCCACAGCTGGCTCACTTGACGAGAATGCAATGCCTGCACCCAGTGTGCTGGTTCCTCTCCCCAGGCAAGCTGCAGCAGTTCGAGGGCAGCCGTTGGCATACTGTGGCCCCCTCAGAGCAGCAAAAGCTGAGCAAGTTGGACGGGCAAGTGTGGATAGCCCTGTACAACCTGCTGCTAAGCCCTGAGGCCCAGGCGCGCTACTGCCTCACAAGTTTTGCCAAGGGACAGCTACTCAAGGTCGGACTCCCTCTGCACCAGCCCCCACAGCCCCAGCACTGCCCTCCCCATCCTACCCTGACCGCATCCCTGCTGTTTATCTTTGCCCACCCACTTCAACCCCCATGTTCTTTTCAGTCCTTGGGCCTCAGGTGACATACCAGCTAGTGGGACATGGACCCCCACAGGCATGCTCAGCCCAACCCAGCCCCTTCCTTTTCCTTGGCCCCCTGGCCAGCACCTGCATCACTGGCCTCCAATGGACACTCTTGCAGCTTCGGGCCTTCCTCACAGACACACTACTGGACCAGCTGCCCAACCTGGCCCACTTGCAGAGTTTCCTGGCCCATCTGGCCCTGACTGAAACCCAGCCCCCTAAGAAGGACCTGGTGTTGGAACAGGTAGACACTGGAAAGTTAGCTCCTCAGGACCACTGTCCTACTTTACCAGCACCTTCCTGCCACTCTCCACTCCTCTCCCCTAGATCCCAGAAATCTGGGAGCGGCTGGAGCGAGAAAACAGAGGCAAGTGGCAGGCAATTGCCAAGTACCAGCTCCAGCATGTGTTCAGCCCCTCAGAGCAGGACCTGCAGCTGCAGGCACAAAGGTAAGTCCCGTGAAACTGGCAGGAGGAGTGGATGGGATGCAGGAGGCATGGATGTGGGCAGGGATGCCCCCACCTTCCAGGGCCAGTCAGACCTTCCTGACTTTCCCCCAGGTGGGCTGAGACCTACAGGCTGGATGTGCTAGAGGCAGTGGCTCCAGAGCGGCCCCGCTGTGCTTACTGCAGTGCAGACGCTTCTAAGCGCTGCTCACGATGCCAGAATGAGTGGTATTGCTGCAGGTGAGGGTATCCTAGGACCTTGGACCCCTAAGCCCTACTGCCACATCCCCCACATGCACTGCCATCCTCAACACCCACCTGCCTGCAGGGAGTGCCAAGTCAAGCACTGGGAAAAGCATGGAAAGACTTGTGTCCTGGCAGCCCAGGGTGACAGAGCCAAATGAGGGTTGCAGTTGCTGAGGGCCGACCACCTATGCCAAGGGAAGCCACTCAGAATGCACCCCTGAACCTCAAGATCACAGTCCAGCCTCTGCCGGAGCCCCAGTCTCCGCAGTGGAGAGCAGAGCGGGCGGTAAAGCTGCTGACCCATCCCCCTCCTCCCCACCCCAAGGGAAGGCTCGAGACTTCCTGCCCCACCTGGTGGGCAGGCCAAGTGCGTTGCCTCAGCAAACTGGGCCAGGAGGGCGAGGGCCGGATGTGGGGACCCTCTTCCTCTAGCACAGTAAAGCTGGCTTCCAGAAACACGGGTATCTCCGCGTGGTGCTTTGCGGTCGCCGTCTTTGTGGCCGTCCGGGGTGGGGTGTGAGGAGGGGACGAAGGAGGGAAGGAAGGGCAAGGCGCGGGCTCTGGGAGAGCGCGCCTAGCCCCGCCTTCGGGCCCCAGAGTCCCCGCACCCAGGTTTCCATTGCACGGCTCTCCTCAGCTCCTTCCCGCCGCCCAGCTTAGATCCTGGGGGCGGCGCTGAAGTCGGGGCCCGCCCTGTGGCCCCGCCCGGCCCGCTCTTGCTAGCGCCCAAAGCCAGCGAAGCACCGGCCCGACCGGGCCATGTCGGCGGAGCCTGAGCTCATTGAGCTGCGGGAGCTGGCACCTGCTGGGCGCGCTGGGCAGGGCCGCACCCGGCTGGAGCGTGCCAACGCGCTGCGCATCGCGCGGGGTACCACGTGCAACCCCGCACGGCAGCTGGTCCCGGGCCGTGGCCACCGCTTCCAGCCCGCTGGGCCCGCCACGCACACGTGGTGCGACCTCTGTGGCGACTTCATCTGGGGCGTCGTGCGCAAGGGCCTGCAGTGCGCGCGTGAGTAGCGGGCCCCGCGAGGGTCAAGTTGCGGCAGAGGGGGTCGGTGGGGACAGCTCCCGAGGTCCGTTACTTTTCCGTTACTTTCGCCCCATCGCTGAAGAGTGCGTGAAAATTGTTTATTGCTTGTCGCACTCCACTAGTATTGGGGGCACAGATGAGTAGAGGTGGCAGCTTATATAAAAATATGCTGATTTCAAGTTTCTCATCTTTAAAATGCCTTGGCCTTTCTTGAGAAAGGGTTTGTGCCTACTGTCCTCGGAGTCCATCTTCCCAGGCTTGCCTCTTCTCAAACATTCACTCACTGTGACCCCCTCCAGAACCTTTGGGGTGAAGGGAAGTTACCCACCTATGGGAGGGAGCCTGGAAAAAGTTAGAACCTTGGGTGTGCCCCCTGCAAGCAGGAGTTTTGTTGAGTATTTAGCAAACACCCTTGAATCAGATGCTAAAATATGGAAGGCAGTCACACACCCAGCAGTCCTTCTGCACCCCTGGGAATCGCCAGCAAGCAAAGGTTGCTCTCCCCTAGCTAGATACCAGCTGGAATCACCAGGGGCGCTTTTACAGCCCTCCCACCCTCTAGCCTGGATCCCACCTCAGACCCATTGAATCAGCTGCTGGGAGTGGACTCTAGGCAGCAGTAAATTTTTAAAAATCCCCAAATTATTGTAACATGGAGTCTGGGTTGAGCATCAGTGCTCTGACCCATTTAGGAACTAGTGGATGGATGGTGTCCCAGGTCTGTATGTGCATGGAGACCCTCTCATCTGGTACAAGAGGACATCACACATTCAGCAGGGGGGAGCACAAAGTTGTGACAGAATACAAAGAATAAACAAGGGCCGAGCACAGTGGCTCAGGCCTGTAATTCCAGTACTTTGGAAGGCTGAGGCAGGTGGATCACCTGAGGTCAGGAGTTCAAGACCAGCCTGGCCAATATGGTGAAACCCCGTCTCTACTAAAAATACAAAAAAATTAGCGAGGCATGGTGGCGGGTGCCTGTAATCCCGGCTACTCAGGAGGTTGAGGTGGGAGAATTGCTTGAACCCAGGAGGCAGAGGTTGCAGTGAGCTGAGATCACGCCACTGCCCTCCAGCCTTGGGGACAGATTGAGACTCTGTCTCAAAAAAAAAAAAAAAAAAAGGAAGAAGGAAGGAAGGAAGAAAAAGGCTGGGACACTGCAGCATTCTCAAAGAGAAATAAAGTGGCCATGGAGATAAGAAGCAGGATGATTTGGGCATGTTTATCAGAGGTAGAGACAAGGGGAGAATCAAAGATAAGTTTGGGTTTTTGTTTCCAGTAACTGGGAGCATAGTGGCCATTTTTGCTGCAAAGAGGAAGCTGGGCAAGGGTAGCAGTGAGGTGGAAGAAAAGGGAATTAAATTTTGGCCATGTTCACTTGAAACGTCTTTTAGACATCCTAGTGAAGGTACTGGCACGGAGGATCTAATCTGAGTGTCAGTGTTTCAGCTGTGGATCTGGGGCAGAAGACTGTGTAGACAGACCAGGCCAGCGATCAGGACTGAGCCCAGACTTCATCGTGAGATACGGAAGTTGAGTCAGAATCTGCAAAGGAGCTGAGCAGGAACTGCAGGGGGGTAGGAGGAAAACTGGCAGTGTAGCCCCTGGGAGTCAAAGGGAGCAAGCTTCAAATGATGCTGAGGGGGTGAGAATGGAGAATGGAACACTGCATTCCATTTGGCAGCACATAGATCGCTGAGGACCCTGTCCTGGGCAGTTTCCTGGAGGGAGAGGCAAGCCTGGCTGAAGTGGGTAGACGGGAGAGTGAAGGCGAAGGATTAGAGTGTATAGAGACCAATGTTTTGGTCTGAGGGGAGCAGAGACAGATGACAACCAGAGGGCAGACGTAGGTTAAAGGTGTTTAGTTTTTCCGTCAAGTAAATGGGCAGATGTATTCCATAGAAGTTCCCAATGAAGGGCCAGGCGCGGTGGCTCACGCCTGTAGTCCCAGCACTTTGGGAGGCTGAGGCCGGTGGATCACCTGAGGTCACGAGTTCGAGACCAGCCTGGCTAATATGGTGAAACCCCGTCTCTGCTAAAAATACAAAAATTAGCTGGGCGTGGTGGCGGGCGCCTGTAATCCCAGGTACTCGGGAGGCTGAGGCAGAAGAATCGCTTGAACCCAGGAGGCGGAGGTTGCAGCGAGCCGAAATCGCGCCATTGCACTCCAGCCTGGGTGACAAAAGTAAGACTCCTGTTTTTGTTTTTTTTTTTTAATTGCCAATGAGGAAAGGGGAAGCTCTGTGCTAGGCGACAGAGATCCAACTGTTGAGCAGGCCTCTGCTGTGGCCTTCCGGCCGGTTTCCAGACGCCCAGGGTGGCCAACATTAAAGTCCGCATAGCAGTGTGAGGTAAAACACTGAGGCCGGGCTTGCGGAGCCTGGCGGGCAACGGCCCTCTTCCTGGGGCTTCCCTTCAATCTCCGGGACATTTCCCCGACCTGGGACTCCTCCGCCTCACGGCCAGGCCTCTCTACAGATTGCAAGTTCACCTGCCACTACCGCTGCCGCGCGCTCGTCTGCCTGGACTGCTGCGGGCCCCGGGACCTGGGCTGGGAACCCGCGGTGGAGCGGGACACGAACGTGGTGAGCGCGGGGCCGAGGGCGTATGGGAAGGGCGAGGACGGGCAGGCCACAGCGCAGGCATTCTCGAGGGCTGCCTGGGTGCTGCACGCAAGGAGCGTTCTAAGTGCCGATTTCCCGGCGGCAGAGAGAGGCTAATTCTGAGCGACGCCTGGGAGGGGTGCCTGGATTGCCGGTTCCGCAAGGACTCCACCGGCTTCTAGCAGACCCGGGCCAAGGCGGACGCAGGCTCCACGCACGCGCACTTCCCGCACCTTCCCGCCCTCGCCTTGTGCGCTTGCGCGGACGCTGGCACCCGCCCCGTTCCCTGTGGTAGGTGGGGTCTCTGAGTGGAGCTGCCGGAGCGATGAGGTCATTCCTCGAAGCTAAGTGTGCGTGTCCCCGCCCCGGCGTTCCTCCCTCAATGACACAAGAGCTAGTTCCCGGCGATCTACGTTTCAGTCTTAACGGTTGCGGCGCGGCGCTGGCCCAGGCGCACGCGCACACTGACACGCGTACACGCACGCACGCGACCGGGGCGGTGGTTGGCGGCTACGGACGCGCGGGACCAGGGGGACGGGCGGGTGCGGCGATGGGCGAGGCGGAGACGCCTTCTTTCGAGATGACCTGGAGCAGCACGACGAGCAGTGGCTACTGCAGCCAAGAGGACTCAGACTCGGAGCTCGAGCAGTACTTCACCGCGCGAACCTCGCTAGCGCGCAGGCCGCGCCGGGACCAGGTGGGAGCCCGGGGGTGCCGGCGGGGGGCGGGAGGCGGTTGCTGAAGCTCCGCCCTCCCCGGTCCGTTGCCGCGTCCTGGGTCGGTGGGCAGCCCCACCCTCCCGGCTACGTGGCTCCCCGCGTGTCCTGGCCGGTGGCCTGCCCGCGGAACTGTGTGTAAGACCCCGATTCCACCGCCTCGATACTGGTTGCCTGGGCCCCCGTGGTTTCTGTCACAGACAGGTTGAACAGGGAAAGCAGCTGTGTGGCTTGTGGTAGACCTGAGCCGGTCATTATCAAGCTATGAGTAAAGCCGACCGAGCAGTCTGGACTAGCACCTCGATTTCCGAGTTCAGATGCTCCTGCTCCCTCCTTGGGGAGACTAGGGGAGGAAGTGGAGAGGGAGGAGTCCTCGCCAGGAATTGAGAACTATGTTTAGGAAAACTGAGAGGTAGAGAGAGATCCTGCTCCTCCATATACACTCCTTTATGGAGCCAGCTGAGCCCTCGCCTCTTCCCTGTTCTAGCCTGTCACCAGCTGCTGGAATGTGAAAGATTCTGATCCCTTCCTCTAGGTTGGATCTGGAGAAAGATTTGGAAATGGATAGGAAAGAAGTCTTATTTTGGACCATAAGCATTCAGGAGCACTTTACCCACAAGAAGGGGGAAGGGTAGATTATAAAATACCTAAAGAGGTGGAAAGAGATCCAGGTTACTAACCCAGGACTGTAAGGTGTCTCGGAACCTCCTAGGTATCCCCATTATTAGAGAACTCTGTGCCAGATGCCATGGGTGTGACCACCAGGCTCAGAGAACCAGGCCCAGGCACCAGGAAAAAGAAATAGGGACTGTGAAGCTCAGTATGCCTGGCAGCAATGGGGCAGAAATCCTTATTTAAGTAAAGAAAGTGGAGTTGTGAGTGATGCTTTGGATAAAATTTTACAAAATTCCTTACAAAAGGGGTAGTGCTCAGCACCCCAAAATCTTAGCCCAGAGCTTGGGTGCAAGGGTTGAGTGTAAACCCCTGGGCTTGTCTTCATGTCACTCAGTCCTGAGCCATTTTCCACTTTGGAAAGGTGGGAAAACCACAAGACACTAACCAATTGAAAAGGAGGGCTAGCCACAGAGGCACACACCTGTAATCCCAGCTACTTGGGAGGGTGAGGCAGGAGGATCACTTGAACCTGGGAGGCAGAGGTTGCAGTGAGCCAAGATCGTGCCACTGCACTCCAGCCTGAGTGACAGAGCGAGACTGTCTCAAAAATAAAGGAAGCCAAGTGCGGTGGCTCACACCTCTAATGCCAATGCTTTGGGAGGCCGAGGCAGGCGGATCATTTGCAGTCAGGAATTCGAGGCCAGCCTGGCCAACATGGTGAAACCCTGTCTCTACTAAACATACAAAAATTAGCCAGACATGGTGTTGTGTGCCTGTAGTCCCAGCTACTTGGGAGACTGTGAATCACTTCAACCGGGAGGCAAAGGTTGCAGTCAGCCAAGATCGCGCCACTGCACTTCTGCCTGGGTGACAGGGTAAGATTCTGTCTCAAAAAAAAAGAAAGAAGGCTGGGCTTGGTGGCTCATGCCTGTAATCTCAGCATTTTGGGAGACCAAGGCAGGCGTATCACTTGACGCCGAGAGTTCAAGACCAACCAGGCCAACACAGCAAAACCCTGTCTCTACTGAAAATACAAAAAAATTAGCCGGCCATGGTGGTGTATACCTGTTATCCCAGCTACTGGGGAAGCTGAGGCAGGAGAATCACTTGAACCCAGAAGATGGATGTTGCAGTGAGTCAAGATCGGGCCACTGCACTCCAGCCTGGACGAGAGAGCAAGACTCTGTCAAAAAAAAAAAAAAGAAAGAAAAGGAGGCTAAGAAGTCCTAAGTCGTATGTAAAATAAAACCATCAGTTTTAGGCCGGGCGCAGTGGCTCACACCTTTAATCCCAGCACTTTGGGAAGCTGAGGTGGGTGGATCACGAGGTCAGGAGTTCAAGACCAGCCTGGCCAAAATGGTGAAACCCCATCTCGACTAAAAATACAAAAAATTAGCCAGGTGTGTTGGCAGGCACCTGTAATCCCAGCTACTTGGGAGGCTGAGGCAGAGAATTGCCTGAACCCAGGAGGCAGAGATTGCAGTGAGCTGAGATCACACCACTGCACTCCAGCCTGGACAACAGAGCAAGACTCCATCTCAAAAAACAAAACAAAAACAGTTTTCATGGACAGTGGTAGAGTGGAGGGTGGGTCCCTATGGTGCAGAAGGGAAATTCCATGGTCCTGCTGTGCATCCAACTGGGATGGCTGTTGAAGCCCTCTTCTAGCAGGCAGCCTTGGAAACAGAAGAAGAAACTCTTACTCCTTTAGAATCCTGGAAGGGCTGTGTAGTGCCTCTAGTCCAAGTCCCTTGTTTTCTGAGTGAAGATAGGGAAGTTCATTTCCAGAAGGGAAGGGGCTGGAAATGAGGTCACTGCATCCCAACCCAGGGCTCCTGGGTCATCCAGGAAGGGAAGAAGGAGCAAGCTTTCTCATTCTTAGGTAGGAGCTCAGAGCCATCCCTGTGCCCTCCCTGTTCTGCAAACAAAGTGATCTTCCTTCTTGCCCTGGTACTAGAATCTGCCTGGCATTTCTTCTACCCCTAGTACTCCTCCCATCTGGTTGCTTCTTCCCATTGGTGTACTGAACAAACACATCCACTGCTTTATTCACAGCCTCTGGCCCTCATTTTTTCCAGGGCCACACCATTTTTTTTCACTAACCCGACAAGGTTGCCCACTGTCCCCAGTAAGGTTTGTGCTGGGGTTTTCACTCCAATGCTCTTCTCCATCCAGGAGACCTTTGGATACTTGGGGAAGCAAATGAGGTTTAGTTCCCACCCCTCCCCCTTTACCTTTTTCCTGTGAGGCCCTGGCCTCAGTTCTCAGCCCCACATCCTTGCTGGCTGCAGAATAGCAGCGGGTTCTGGGTGAGGAGCATTCTGCTAAAAGGCTCCACCCTGCTCCCTCATCTGTCCTCTCCATTTGTCCCCATCAGATGGTTTAAGCGCTTAAGGGGACTCCAGGGCGGAGTCAGGGAGAACCCTGGCTCTCCTGGGCTGGGCACAAGATCATTCTACAGGAAACCTTGTGGGAATTCTTCTGGGACAAAATATTGGTCAGTGCTGAGCTTAGCTGTGTCTGTGACACTCCCATTCTAACTAGGGCCTGTCTGACATCAACAGGAAGTTAGGCTGATGCAATGGGGCCAACCAAGGGAGTCTGGGAGAAGAAAGTCAGTTCAGAGGCCTGGCTGCCCTGTCCCACACTCCACCCTTCCGGCAAGAATCTAGTCCCTAGATGAGGTGGGGAGTGAGTGGTGGAGTTAAAAATCTTGGCCGGGCGCGGTGGCTCAAGCCTGTAATCCCAGCACTTTGCGAGGCCGAGACAGGCAGATCACGAGGTCACAAGATCAAGACCATCCTGGCTAACATGGTGAAACCCCGTCTCTACTAAAAAATACAAAAAACTAGCCGGGCGAGGTGGTGGGCGCCTGTAGTCCCAGCTACTTGGGAGGCTGAGGCAGGAGAATGGCATAAACCCGGGAGGCGGAGTTTGCAGTGAGCTGAGATCCAGTCACTGCACTCCAGCCTGGGCGACAGAGCGAGACTCCTTCTCAAAAAAAAAAAATCTTTGGGCCGGGTTCAGTGGTTCATGCCTGTAATCCCAGCACTTCGGGAGGCCAAGGCAGGTGGAACACTTGAGGTCTCCGGAGTTCAAGACCATCCTGGCCAACGTGGTGAAACCCCAGCTCTACTAAAAATACAAAAATTAGCTGGGTGGTGTTGTGGCGTGCGCCTGTAGTCCCAGCTACTCGGGAGGCTGAGGCAGGAGAATCGCTTGAACCCGGGAGGCAGAGCTTGCAGTGAGCCAAGATCCAGCCACTGTACTCCAGGTTGGGCGACAGAGTGAGGCTTTGTCTCAAAAAAAAAAAATCTTTCAGCCAAATCTCTGGACAGCACTGGCAGGTGCAGAAACCCACAAGGAAGCTGCCTGTGTACCTCTGGCAGATTGGAGCCTGGCCTAAAGCTGCCTTTATGTGCAGCTTGGGTCAAGATTAAACATCATGTCACAGTGATTTTTCTCACTATGTATGAGACGTGGAGAGCTGGCTCCAAGTACTACTCTGTCCACTGGTGGCTGGACTACTGATGTGCACCACTCTCCACTCTTCTCACCTGCAGTGGGTCATGGCCCTGTGCCGGGGCAGAGGAGAAAAATAGGCTGCTTTCTCCAGGACAAACCCTCACTCCAACTCAACTAGGGTGCTGTGATCAGAATGTGCAATTGAGGTGTGATTTTTTTTTTTTTCCGAGACCGAGTTTCACTCTTGTTGCCCAGGCTGGAGTGCAATGGCGTGATCTCAGTTCACTGCCACCTCCGCCTCCTGGGTTCAAGCAATTCTCCTGTCCCAGCCTCCTGAGTAGCTGGGATTACAGGCATGTGCTACCACGCCTGGCTAATTTTGTATTTTTAGTAGAGACGGGGTTTCTCCATGTTGGTCAGGCTGGTCTCGAATTCCCAACCTCAGGTGATCCACCCGCCTTGGCCTCCCAAAGTGCTGGAATTACAGGCATGAGCCAGCATGCCCAGCCTGTTTTAGTTTTTTGTTTTTTGAAGCAGGGTCTCACTCAGTTCCCCAGGCTGGAGTGCAATGACACGATAATAGTTCACTGTAGCTGCAATCTCCAGGGCTCAAACGATCCTCCCACCTCAGCCTCCTGAACAGTTGGGACTACAGGCACACACCACCACACCCGGCTAATTGGTTTTTTTTTTTTTTTTTTTTTTTTGAGACGGAGTCTCACTCTGTTGCCCAGGCTGGAGTGCAGTGGCCAGATCTCAGCTCACTGCAAGCTCCGCCTCCCGGGTTCACGCCATTCTCCTGCCTCAGCCTCCCGAGTAGCTGGGACTACAGGCACCGCCACCTCGCCCGGCTAGTTTTTTGTATTTTAGTAGAGACGGGGTTTCACCGTGTTAGCCAGGATGGTCTTGATCTCCTGACCTCGTGATCCGCCCGTCTTGGCCTCCCAAATGCTGGGATTACAGGCTTGAGCCACCGCGCCCGGCCGGTTTTTTCTTTTTTTAGTAGAGATGAGGTCTTGCTATGTTGCCCAAGCTGGTCTCAAACTCCTGAGGATCAAGTGATCCTCCTACCTTGGCCTCCCAAAATGCTGGGACTGCAGATGTGAGCCACCACACCCAACCAGATTTTACTTTAAATGAGACTCCCTCTTCAGAGTCCCTCAGCTGTTCCTGTCCCCTGGCCATGCTCCTTCAGTTGCCCCTGCTTCTGTGGTATCCTTAGGGCTACATTCAGTGCTGAGGCCCTAGGCAGGCAGCAGAGAGAAGCCAAATGATTCTGCCTTTCTCTTATCCACCCATAGCATGCAGAACCAGGAGCAGTAGTGGGTTCAGGGTGGGCACCAGCTGGCAGCTATGTATATATATACATCAGGGACGGGGGGCCAAAGGCAGTCAGTTTCTAAGGACTGCCCCAGAGGCCATTTTTCAGAGAAGCTCTGGGTTCCTCAAGGGCCCTGTGTCCATGCTGGCCCATCTTGCAGGATGAGCCTGTGGAGTGGGAGACACCTGACCTTTCTCAAGCTGAGATTGAGCAGAAGATCAAGGAGTACAATGCCCAGATCAATAGCAACCTCTTCATGAGCTTGGTGAGTTGACTGTGCAGAAAAGGAGTGTGGGGAGGAGCAGGTACCCAGCTGTGTGCCTGATACCCAGAGGGTCACAACTGAGGTTATCTTGGGTAGGCCCAAGCAGTAATTTGTGCATACCCAGCCTAGCCCCAAGTAGACTGACATCTCACCTGGAACCTACTATCAAGGTTTGATTTCTCTGTTTCTTTAGAACAAGGACGGTTCTTACACAGGCTTCATCAAGGTTCAGCTGAAGCTGGTGCGCCCTGTCTCTGTGCCCTCCAGCAAGAAGCCACCCTCCTTGCAGGATGCCCGGCGGGGCCCAGGACGGAGCACAAGTGTCAGGCGCCGCACTTCCTTTTACCTGCCCAAGGATGCTGTCAAGCACCTGCATGTGCTGTCACGCACAAGGGCACGTGAAGTCATTGAGGCCCTGCTGCGAAAGTTCTTGGTGGTGGATGACCCCCGCAAGTTTGCACTCTTTGAGCGGGCTGAGCGTCACGGCCAAGGTGGGATTCCCACCCCACCCTGCTCTATGTGAGGGTATATATGCATGCATCTGTGCATGCAGGGGCTGAGCAGCTGGCCCTGTCTCTGATCATTACTTCCCCTTCACAGTGTACTTGCGAAAGCTGTTGGATGATGAGCAGCCCCTGCGGCTGCGGCTCCTGGCAGGGCCCAGTGACAAGGCCCTGACCTTCGTCCTGAAGGAAAATGACTCTGGGGAGGTGAACGTGAGTACATGGTTCTCCTTAGTTTCTTGGTTGTCACTAGATGGGACTGATGGGCTGTAGCTACAGTAAGGCTTGGAGGAGGAAATGTGCTGGAGGACAAGCCCTGCAAAACAGTTCCAGGAGTGTATAGGCATTGTAACTAAAGCAAAGGCTTCCAGACCACTCATACCAAAGCCTAGGGTTGTCCCAAGAAGCCAGGAAGAATTGTCTTGGTGCTTTGGTCTTTCCTGGTGTGGAAAATCTGGAGATCCAGGAGTCCATCTAATGACATGAGGAGGCCCCCTTCAGACTTTTTACCTGGAAGCTTTCTGGCTTCAAGGTATTAGGCCTGTGGAGTGGAATTAGACTCAGAATGTGCCTGACCTGTCCACAGGTAATTGGAGAACATCTGATTTGGTTGCCTCAATAAGGTGACCATTTTGTAGGGCCCATCTTCCATACAAACTGCTGTCAGGGATCCTAGCAGAGATCATTCAGCCAAAAGCCTGACATCAGAAAGCCTAGTCCTAGCTTGTGTGAACATGAGGTGCTAGTCTTCTCTGGGGAGGGTCTGCTGACTTGGCCATCCCTTCTGCAGCCTGTACACTCCCCTTTCGCCCCTTGCAGTGGGACGCCTTCAGCATGCCTGAACTACATAACTTCCTGCGTATCCTGCAGCGGGAGGAGGAGGAGCACCTCCGCCAGATCCTGCAGAAGTACTCCTATTGCCGCCAGAAGATCCAAGAGGCCCTGCACGCCTGCCCCCTCGGGTGACCTCTTGTACCCCCAGGTGGAAGGCGGAGAGCAGGCAGCACCAAGTGCATGCCGTGTGAGTGTGACAGGGCCAGTGGGGCCTGTGGAATGAGTGTGCATGGAGGCTCTCCTCTGCTGGGGGAATGAGCCCAGAGAACAGCGAAGGAGCTTGCCCCCTGTGTCCACCTGTGGGTATAGCCAGGTATGGCTCTGCACCCCTTGCACCCCTCTGCCCCTCATTACTGGGCCTTGGTGGGCCAGGGCTGCCCTGAGAAGCTGCTCCAGGCCTGCAGCAGGAGTGGAGCAGACAGAAGTCTCTTCAATTTGTGTCTCAGAAGTGAGAATCTTGGAGATGCTACAAACAGAACAGGGTCGTGTTTGCAGGGGTGAGGGCCCTCATCTATGGGGAAAGGTTTTGGATCTTGAATGTGGTCTCAGGATATCCTTATCAGAGCTAAGGGTAGGTGTTCAGAATAAGGCAGGCATTGAGGAAGAGTCTTGGTTTCTCTCTATAGTGCCAACTCCTCACACACCCTGAGGTCAGGGAGTGCTGGCTCACAGTGCACCAAGTGCCTTAATGCCTCATATGAGGAGGATGTTCCTGGGCCAGGGTCTGTGTAAATGTAGGCACTGGCCCAGGTTCATACCTTATTTGCTAATCAAAGCCAGGGTCTCTCCCTCAGGTATTTTTCATGAAGTGTATGAATGTATGTAATGTGTGGTGGCCTCAGCTAAATGCCTCCTGTGGGGAAAGGGGTGGGGGTGACAGTCATCATCAGGGCCTGGGGCCTAAGAATTGGCTGAATAAAGATTTAAAGATCCTCCTACTGTTGGAATCTTTTATACATACAAAGTTTTTGTAGAGACATGAGTCTCCCTGTGTTGCCCAGGATCCTCCCAACTTGGCCTCCCAAAGTGTTGGGATTACAGGTGTGAGCCACCCCGCCCAGCCTGGACTCTCTATTATAGGTGGAGAGCTGCAGTTGCCCCTCATGGTGCCAGAAGTTGCCAAGGGTGATGGACAGGCTCACAGGTGTCTTGCAAAGTCACCATGGACCAGTCTGTGAAGAAGATGTAGTATGCATATATACTCGGTCATCACTCAGCTCCCTGGGGCTCAGGTTGTGGTGGAAACAAGAATGGACTGCAGTTAGAACTCAGGGAAACTGGCCAGGCATGGTGGCTCACGCCTGTAATCCCAACACTTTGGGTGGGCTAGGCGGGCGGATCACTTGAGGCCAGCAGTTCAAGGCAAGCCTGGCCAACATGGTGAAACCCATCTCTACCAAAAATACAAAAAAAGATTTAGCTGGGCATGGTGCTGGGCAGGGCACCTCTAGTCCCAGCTACTCAGGAAGCTGAGGCAGGAGAATCACTTGAACCCGGCAGGCAGAGTTTGCAGTGACTGGAGATCACACCACTGCACTCCGATAGAGCAAGACTCCGTCTCAAAAAAAAAAAAAAAAAAGGCCAGGTGCAGTGGCTCAGGCCTGTAATCCCAGCACTTTGGGAGGCCAAGGCGGGTATATCACCTGAGGTTAGGGGTTCAAGATGGCCTGACCAGCATGGTGAAACCTGTCTACTAAAATTTTTTTTTAAAAATAGCCAGGCATGGTAGTGGATGCCTGTAATCCCAGCTACTCGGGAGGCTGAGGCAGGAGAATCGCTTGAACCCTGGAGGCGGAGGCTGCAGTGAGCCGAGATCGTGCCACTGCACATTATCCTGGGCAACAAGAGTGAAACTCCATCTCAAAAAAACAAAAACAACCGAGAAACCATCCCTTCAACACACACACCACGCTCTGGGAGAAGGTGTGGTATAACCCCTTCACCAAATACTGAGCTGCCACCGTGGACTAGACACTGCTCATGGCATTGAGGATATAGCTGTTAACAATTCTTGCTTTCATTAAAGCATGGACTCTGCTGGGTTTGAAAACTCTGAATTCGAAGTTCTTCACACCTGAATGTAACTACGCGAATCTGGCCAGTTCCTTAATTTTCCTTCAACTTTGTTAGTTCACATAAGCGGGGCAATCGCAAAAATACAGCTGTGAAAATAGAAGCCAGATGGGCACCCAGCGGTCTGGCCTTAGGCCCTGAAGTGCTGGTTGAGGATTGGTGGTTGAGAAGGCCTGCTAGGCCTGAATTCAGGTGTTGGGGGACGTGGGAGCCGCCAAATACACCCAAGAGACCGGGAGGACTCACTGCCACCACTTTCCTCCGTGGGAACTGTCCCAGCTGGTCAGATCGCGGCTCGCTGGGACCCGAGATCTCGTAACGCATGCTGGGATGCCCAGCATCTAAGGGCGCCCATTGGTCCCGTCCCCACGACTTGAGCAACAGCCAATCCGAGGGGGTAGCGTGCGGAAGCGGAAGTGAGGTTTCCGTGGAGACAGCAGAGCCTGCGGAAGGCGGCGGCGGCGGCACCTGCGAGCAGCGGCTAGGGCAGGTTATGGTGGAGCGGACTGCGCTGTGAGCAGAGCGGCCGCGGGGCCCGCCATGCGCCGGCGGCCCTGACATGGGCGCCAGCGGGTCCAAAGCTCGGGGCCTGTGGCCCTTCGCCTCGGCGGCCGGAGGCGGCGGCTCAGAGGCAGCAGGAGCTGAGCAAGCTTTGGTGCGGCCTCGGGGCCGAGCTGTGCCCCCCTTCGTCTTCACGCGCCGCGGGTAAGGGCATGGTTCCACCCTGGCGGGGGGAACAGGCGGGCGGCCAGGCGTCCCGCGCCACGGGGGAACTTCCACCGCCGTACCCCACTACAGCCAAGCCAGGACGACCCCTATATTTTGAGCCCCATTGGGGCTAGGGGTGGAGAAAGCCGGGTAGTGGTCTCCTGGCGGCCTGGCCACTCTGGAAGTCTCCCTAGGGAAGAGTGGGCCTGAGGCTTGTCACTGTGCAGACCCTCCGCACGGTAAAGCTAAGCTAGGGCCTCCATAAGACCTCAGGATCTCTTCCTTTCATCCCTTCCGGCTCAGCCTGCATACTGAAGGCTCCTAGACTCCCTTTCCCCCCAGTTATTCCAAGGGGATAATGACCCTGTTTAGGCTGCTTTTCCTGACAGTAGTGGGACTGAACCTCTCAGAGTAGTGGCTGGGAAAGCAGGGATAGGCCCCAGTACTGGGGGTAAGACTGAGGAAAAAAGATCCTCACCCAGTTTTGTTCTTCAGATCCAGAGCGCTGACCTACCCACCCAATCCCCACCCCAGTCTCCCAGAGGCCCAGACAAGAGTACCAGATTCGCTTGGCTGTAGTGGGCTCCTGGACATGGGCGCTCCCCGTGCTGGAGATTTGGCTGTAGACACCAGGAAGACCCAACAGTGGCAATTCACCAGCCACCTTGGGTGTGGGATCAGGGGAGACACAGCCTCATTCTTTTGGGCTTCTTCCTAGCTTAGGCATTTGCTATTTCAGTCTTTGACACTGGGCCAGCAGCATCTTCTGCAGTGAGACCAACATGCCCAGGCCACCACCCTGCCCACTCTAGAAGTCCTGGGTGAGGGTAAACGCCTGATATTAGAATGGCTGCCCTTGCTGAACAAATCAATGATGAGAACTGGCCTTGGTGGCTACCTGGATGGTGTGCTCTGGTGTGGCCTCTCTTCTTGGGGGTCTGACATAGTAGCACTGCCCACCCATCACCCCTCTTTCCACTTTCTTCTAGTAGACCCCAAACCTCAGGCAAAGGATTCTCCAGGCATGCCAGGCATGGTGGCTCACGCTTGTAATCCTAGCACTTTGGGAGGTCAAGGCGGGTGGATTGCCTGAGTTCAGGAGTTCGAGACCAGCCAGAGCAACATGGTAAAACCCCGTCTCTACTAAAATACAAAAAATTAGCAGGGTGGTGGTGCGTGCCTGTAGTCCCAGCTACTTGGGAGGCTGAGGCACGAGTGTTGCTTGGACCCGGGAGGCAGAGGTTGCAGCGAGCTGAGATCGCGCCACCGCACTCCAGCCTGGGCGACAGAGCGAGACTCCGACGGAGCTTCCCGAGTAGCTGAGACTACAGGCGCCTGCCACCACGACCCGCGAATTTTTGTTATTTTTAGTAGAGACAGAGTTTCACTGTGTTAGCCAGGATGGTCTCGATCTGCTGAACTCATGATCCGCCCGCTTTGGCCTCCCAAAGTGCTGGGATTACAGGCGTGAGCCACCGTACCCGGCAAAAATTTTTTTAAAAAAGGATTCTCCAGGCATATTATCCTCTTTTCTTCCCACTTGGGGTTAGGAAGACCACAGACTTCCCTGTGGCCTGTGACATTTGCCATGCCTAGGTGTGGGGCTCCAACCCAGCCTGTTCCCCTCTCCCTCTGTGCAGCTCTATGTTCTATGATGAGGATGGGGATCTCGCTCACGAGTTCTATGAGGAGACAATCGTCACCAAGAACGGGCAGAAGCGGGCCAAGCTGAGGCGAGTGCATAAGAATCTGATTCCTCAGGTGAGGGGCTGGGCAGTGGTCACAGAGCCTACAGTAAGCTTGTGGAGGTAGACCCAGATGGGATCTGTTGTCATGGTGGGGGGGATCTGGAACAAGGAAGATTCCTGAAGTAGAGGCCCTGAGCTGACCCTCACTAGCCTCTGTTTCCATGGCAGGGCATCGTGAAGCTGGATCCCCCCCGCATCCACGTGGATTTCCCTGTGATCCTCTATGAGGTGTGACCGTGGGAGGTGGCAGACGGAAGCACCCCCTGCCCCAGCAAGAAACTCCCAGGCTCAATCAAGGTGTGACTTCCATTGAGGAGCCCAGGCTGGGGCCACAACCCTGAATAAACTCCATTGGCCCATAATCTTCAGCTGTGAGCGGGTCAGTCCCGCAATATTAGTTGGGTGTTAGTTTGTGTATGGACAAGAGGTGGTTGGTGGGTGGTGAAGGCCAATGGCAGAGTTAGCACCCCACTCTCCCCAGCCACCCCTGCAAGAAGCACGGCAGGGCATATACCAGTCAGGAATGCCCGTTACCTGGTTCCTTGCCTGGTCTGCCTTCTTCCAAGTTTGCCTGGGGCCTAGCCCTGCTAGAGGCTACAGCACTTTACAAGCAAGGTATGCCTTCTTCCAGCCCCTAGGCTGTGGGCACTGTATACAAGTAGGAACTTCCTTTCCTTCACTTCCCTTTTAACCCCTAGTCAGAGCATTTCAGCCGTTTGCTACCTCGATTCCTCCTGTGTTGGACAGAGGCTGGGGGCAGTGCCAGCCTGATTCTTCCAACCTACCTGCCATTTGTTTCCGCCTTCAGATGGATGGACAGTTTGCTGGCTATTGATAGGAGTAGGGACTGGGTGGGGGCTTCTCCCTCTACCCAGGGCTGGGCTGATCCCCCTACTGCAACTAATTGTTCCCCCCCACCCCAAACCCCCAGTTGAGGAATTGAGAGGGTGCAGGCTGGGGTTAGGACATGCTGCGGATGCTTGTGCCTATGGGGAGTTACTCCAACCCACCTATTCTGTCTAATCCCCATGGCTTTGCACCAAATCCTCCACCCCTCCAATTGGGAGGGGACTGTTCACCACCTTGTGGTAAGGGACAACACCCTAAGGCTGGTGCCAGTAGTTATGAGTAGCCTACCACCCCCTCCCTTACAGTAACCGCCATCCCTTCAGGATCAGTCAAGGGAAAGTACTAGAGCCCCTGGGTAGGGAAAGATAGGAGAGAAAAACCGTAAAAGGAATACTTATAATGTGAAGGTTTGTAAATAGTCCATGATGATGTCGTGGCAGAGTCTGATTTCTATATAGAGGTGACTTTTGTTTTTTAAGTACTGTGCAAGCTCTGTGCTTCTAGAATGTGGGAAGTGGCTTGGGGAACATGGCCCCCAGCCTAGGAAGACTGTTGTGTTATTTGTTCAATTTCAATAAAATGATTTGTAGATCCTGCACATGAGAGTGGCATCCTGTGGGGCTGTGACACCCAGTGTCTAGACCACCACCTGGGCTCAATAGGTAGGCCTGGCACAGGACTATGACCAGCAAAGCCCAAGGGTAAGTCTGAGCTCAGCCTGTGGCCATCCCAGCTGTGGCCAGCAGGTGGCTGTGTGTTCACACAGACGTCACTGCAGGCCTCCTGCAGGGTGGGAGGGCACTCACTTATCTGTTGTGATCCATGTGGTGGTGACCCTTGGAATCAGAAGGCCCTGGGATACTTCACTGAGGATTGGCCCTACCTGCCTGACCTAAGGTGAGAGAGTGTGACCCCAGATAGTTCTGGAATATCTGTGTTAGCTGCAGAATTGCCAGCTGACCCTAAGTGGGGTCATGGCCTGACCCCCATGGACCTCAAAAGCCCAACTTTAATGGACAGCAGCCAGATAGGTGTCCCCACACCCTTGGCCTACTGCCAGGCTCAGCAACCCAAACTCATGTGCCTTCTCTGAGGCCTGCCTGTGGACACCATGGGAGAATGAGCTCAGTCTTACGTTTCAGCAAGCAAGGCTCAGCCCACCAGTATTGCCCCTGCTCTCTGTTGCCCCCATCTTCTCACCACCTGCAGCCTGCCCTCTGTGGTCATTCTGCCTGCACTTCTCAGGGGCTGCTATGAGGCAGATTCTCTGCCAGGCTTAGCCTTTGACTATCAGTCCAACTCCCAGTTAGAGAGGAGAGAATTCAGGGACAGGCTTCTGACTGTAGGGAGTTGGTCTGCCAGTCTTTTGGAGGTTTGAATTTGTCAAGCCTAGAGCAGGATCACCATATCCAGCCTGGACTTGCAGTTCTGTGGGGTGCCTCCCCATATCCCCCATAGGATGCCAAACATGAGGCCCTGTCATCCTCCATGGTCCCCCTCTACTGGCTGTTCAAGGCCCAGGGCTCTCCCATGCCAGATAGCATCCTATCTCCTACCACCACTGTCCCAGCCTGGGGGAACTCCCTGTGCTGGGCCTGTTCAGCTGACCCCAACACTGGAAACAATGGAGGTCAGGCAGCACTTCCCCACTCTCTCCCGCTGGGCTGTGCTCACTTCCTTCCTGCTGGCTGCCTAAGGAAGTGTCCCTGCCCTGGGACAGTCTGGCCTAGCCTTTGTTTCCCCAGGGGTCCCCACCCATGGAGCTTCCAAGGCCTCTGACCCCTGTGAAGCCAGCACAGTAGTACAGGGACACTGCACCTTCCCCTACCATGTCATGGACTCCTTGGTCCTCAGGGCCAGACTCTAGGGCATTCACCTAACCCTCACACAGCCTTCTGTTGGGGGAGAGGCTCCTGGGCATTGGGCCATTGGGTTGTTGAGGGGTTGGCTCTGGGTGATTTGAGGGTAGGTAGATTTGTCTGCACCCCTGGAGAGGTCTGCTGGAACCTTGCTGCAGTCATCCCTAAGGCCAGCCACAGGAACACCCCTGCCAGAGGAATATACCCCTTACCTCATCCATGTTGTAAGGAGTCCCCTACTCTGTGTAGTGGACTCTGAAATACACCCAGGGATGAACTCCAGCAGGAAAGCACTCGGCAGAACCCTCCCAGCTGGTCCCCTCCTTCCCAACCCACACAGTCACACCAACACATTGTCCTGTCACACAGGATGCGGAAGCTCTCAGTGGAAAAAAATGGACTCAGCTACTGGAAGTCCCCCTGACCCTCCTCCCAAGGCTAGTTCCCTTCTTTGGCACCTGCTCTGGGGGACCATCAGCTGAACAACCCCCAAGTATTTTGACTCTCAAAAGCACCACCACCTGACCCCATCCTCTCACACCCTACTGTATTTGAGGATGGGCCCCAACCCTAGGGAAGGAGTGAAGAGGTTCCCTAGTGTTGGAAGCTGTGGGTGTGGGGGAGATTGGCACCTGATCCTGAGCCCATAGCTTTCCTGTCACCTGGCGCAGCTGGTGGGACCAGATCCTACTCGGGAAGGGTGGGGAGGGCAGCCAGCCAGCAGGGCATTCTGGAGGGAAACAGGGTCAAGGCGATCTCCTCCCCCGCGCCTGTTCCTGGCCCTTTCCTCTCAGGGGGCAGCAGGAAGTGAGGAGAAAGGGCTGGGATGGGAGGCGGGAGCGGATGGGAGGGAATGGGGTTTATCAAGTCCTCGACGGGCTGCCCAACGGGCAGCAACTAGCGCAAGTAGCCTAGCTGGAGAGGCTCACCCCAGGAAGGAGGGAGGCCGCCGACCGACTGGGCCGACGGACTCCCACACAGGTGAGCCCAGCGCAGACGGCTGGTCTGCACCCCCACAGCACTCCCTCCCTCTCCTGGCGCCTGGGAGGGTTAGGGGCTGGTGGCGCAGACGTGGGCCCTTTGGGGAGCTGAGTCTCGCACTGGGGAGCGGACATAGGAAGAGCCGAGGTGGTTTCGCACCGGGCTCGCCAGGGTCCAGCTCTAAGCCTGCCGCCCACCGGGAGGGGCCAGTGGAGCGTAGGGGTCGCTGGATACGGGATGGAGGCCCTGGGAGACCCCTCTTGCTGGCTTTCTTGGAGGTACTGCCAGAAACTGCTGCAGGGGATGGGGGCCTCCTCGGGGTTGAGGGAGCCGGGCTCCCAAAGGACCTCAGAGACCGGCCCGCCCTGATGCGAGTCAGGCAGAGGGGGCGGCCAACTTCCTAGACCCCTCTGAGCTTCCCTGCCCCAACCCCTGCTGGCCACGCCGCGACCTACAGCTGGGTTGCCAGGATAACGACTGCCTCGGCCCTTCCCGGGCGGGCTAAGAAGTTGTGCTTGGCCCCTTCCTTCAGTCTTGCAGGGGGCGGGGCCTCCCTTTTCACCGCGGACCTGACAAGGGGGCCCCTGATTCGTGGGAGGCGGGGCATTACTGTCCAGGAGACCAGAGGTCGCCTCAGGTCAAAGTCCCTTTTTCCACACAAAGGGGCCCCATGGCTGGCGTCTACGTTCGGGGGTGCAGAGCTAGATCTGCTGCTGTCCCCCCGCCAACCTCGGAGTACCGCAGCACCTCCTGATGGTCGAGCGGGACAACGCCTCCTCCCATTTCCCCCACCTTTCTCCCAGTCCCCCTGCCCCGTCCCTCACACTGTCTCTTTAAGGGGCTGGCGGCGCCGCGGAGCGGGTAGGACTGAACCACCGGCCTCGGGCTGCAGGGGGAACATTTCAGGCTGACTTACGCTCGTGGCTGAGACTCCCACAGAAAACCCTGCTCAGAGGGGCATTAGGGTCCCAGATGGGTGGCTACGTTTCTCTGCAGAGGACCTGGGGATCTTCGAGCCCGAAACGCGGCACCGGCACCGAGAAAGGTGAAACACACCTTCCCGCCTCGGTCGCAAGTCCAGTCCCGGGTCCACCTCCGCACTGGAGTCTTAAAGGGCCAGCGGGCCTAGGGGCGGAGCCAGGAGAGGTGCTGAGCCGGGGCCGCGCCTGGGCGAACGGCCGGAGCGGGCTGGGCTGGGCCCGGGATGGCGGTGTCCCTGGCGCGGGTCCCGGTGGCGCCCCGCGCGAGGTGAGGGCGGGCGGTACAAACCTGGCGGCTCTCTCCCCTTGGGCTGGGGTCTGAATCCCCGGGGGTGCTCGCGGAGAGGCGTCCCACAAACCCCACCCCCACCCGACCGGGCGCTGGCCCCACGTGCGGGGCGGGGGCGGGGTCCCGCACAAAGACCCGGCGGAGCGCGCTCTAGCCCTGAGCGGCCGGGAGGGGGAGGCGGGCGCGCGCATTCCCGGTGGCGGTGGAGGGACGGGCCGGTCGGCCGGCGCCGCCGTGGGAGGTCCGCTGCCCCTTTGTCCCCGCGGGTCCTCCAAGCCGGGAGAGTGTCAGCTCTCTAGAGAAAGTCCGGACAGCCTCACTCTTCTGCGGGGCGGGTGTTAACACAGATAGAAGCCTCGCAGCTGCGTTCCTTCCAGTTTCCTATCCTCTGAATGAGCTGTTCCCTGCTTTACCCAAATGCTATAGTTTCTCTGGATCAAGGGTTCTTCACGGTGTACAGGGTGGGCATCAGGGGTTCAGGGTTCTCTGAAACCATGTACTGGATGGTATGCAGTACATGCTCACTCTGGTGAGCCTAGATTATCTAGTTCTTAGAAGGGTCACAGACCTAATAGAGATTTCTCCCGAGTCGTAGGCTACCTGCTCCAGAAAGGACCCCTGTGTTTCTGGCAGTGAGTTCCCAGGGTGCCTTGCCTGCCCTGCAGTGGCCTGTGGTCTCTCAAACCTATTACAGCCATGAGCACAGTGCCCCCACACAGCATGGGCTTCGGGAGCATAGATGGGCTTGAGGGGGGCACTTCCAGGATTTCCTAGACTGACTTGTTCTTCCCCACCCTTCTTCCAGTTCCTGAGCTGGTGCCAGGCAGGTGACACCTCCTGCAGCCCCCAGCATGCGGGCAGGCCCAGGCCCCGCCGTTACACTGGCCCTGGTGCTGGCGGTGGCATGGGCCATGGAGCTCAAGCCCACAGCACCACCCATCTTCACAGGCCGGCCCTTTGTGGTAGCGTGGGATGTGCCCACACAGGACTGTGGCCCACGCCTCAAGGTGCCTCTGGACCTGAATGCCTTTGATGTGCAGGCCTCACCTAATGAGGGTTTTGTGAACCAGAATATCACCATCTTCTACCGCGACCGTCTAGGCCTGTATCCACGCTTCGATTCCGCGGGGGAAGGGTCTGTGCATGGTGGTTGTTGCCACAGAATTTCAAGGGGGCCCTCTGGGCCACCGGAGATGGCTGCAGGAAAACGTTTGTTGAGCACTACATTCGGACACCAGGAGTCTGGGAGGGGGGTGGCGGGTCATCGAAACTGTGGAGGACTGGCGACCTGTCGTGGGTGGCGGGGCAACTGGCCAGGACAAAGATGTGTTACCGGGCCGGGTCATCACGCCAAGGCTGGTGCCAGTCGTCCCACCCTGGACTGGTGACCGTCAAACAGGCACAATATGAGTTTGAGTTCGCAGCACAGCAGTTCATGCTGGAGACACTGCGTTATGTCAAGGCAGTGCGGCCCCGGCACCTCTGGGGCTTCTACCTCTTTCCTGACTGCTACAATCATGATTATGTGCAGAACTGGGAGAGCTACACAGGCCGCTGCCCTGATGTTGAGGTGGCCCGCAATGACCAGCTGGCCTGGCTGTGGGCTGAGAGCACGGCCCTCTTCCCATCTGTCTACCTGGACGAGACACTTGCTTCCTCCCGCCATGGCCGCAACTTTGTGAGCTTCCGTGTTCAGGAGGCCCTTCGTGTGGCTCGAACCCACCATGCCAACCATGCACTCCCAGTCTATGTCTTCACACGGCCCACCTATAGCCGCAGGCTCACAGGGCTTAGTGAGGTATGTGTCTCCAGGGCCCTGCCTTTTTCCTCCTTGAGGATCCACTGCACATTTGGGTTATCAGGGGCCACTATAGGACTATATTTGTAGTTTATTGGCTGCTCCACATTCCCTCAAATCATTCTCTCTGTAACCTGAAAAGGCGACATCATTATCCCCATTTTTCAGATGAGAACAATTGAGGCACAGAGATGCTGAGAAGTTTGCCCAAAGCTTCCCAGCAAATCCAGAGCAGAGCTGGGACTGGGGCCCAGGCCTTCTAACTTTGGAATCCATCTTGATAGCTGCACCTAGGCTCAAGTGTGCCTTGGCTTCGGAAACTGAGGCCCAAAAGTAGGGTGGAAATGGACTTAAACATTTAAAAAGGAAGCAAAACAGATGAGCCTCTGCCTGTAGGTGAAAAAGGGGTTGAGCTGTGAGTTCAGTAGGTTGAAACAGGCTGGGACTTGCCCTCCCCATCTGTTCCTCTCACCCTGTGGTCTCAGTCTTCCCCAGTGACCATCCCTTTTGCTGCATAGATGGACCTCATCTCTACCATTGGCGAGAGTGCAGCCCTGGGCGCAGCTGGTGTCATCCTCTGGGGCGACGCAGGGTACACCACAAGCACGGTAAGCGAGACCCAGCCTGCTAGAGCTCAGTCTACGGGACAGGCAGAGAGGGCCTTTGGCTACCAATCTCAGGTGGGCAATCCTAGTCCAGTCCCCTTGTCTGCCCCACCCGAGGCATCCCTGGTCACGACAGAGAAGGAGGTCACCCCCACCCTGCTCTCAGGAAAGAGGAAATGCTTTCCTGAACAGCTGTTGAGTTCCGCCCTTCCCCATCTGCCCAACGGGGTTCCGGTCTCTGCCCCCACCCACTTCTCGGCAGGAGCAGGGACTGTGTGGCTCAGGTGCAGATTGAATGTATAAATGAGTGCAGTTAAAATAAGGCATAGTCATCACAGTGTGGATACAGTTTCCATCTGGGCCTGTGGGCTGAGGTCGCTGACCCTGACCTGTGGTCCTTGGCTTCTGCCTCCAGGAGACCTGCCAGTATCTTAAGGATTACCTGACACGGTTGCTGGTCCCCTACGTGGTCAATGTGTCCTGGGCCACCCAATATTGCAGCCGGGCCCAGTGCCATGGCCACGGACGCTGTGTGCGCCGCAACCCCAGTGCCAGTACCTTCCTGCATCTCAGCACCAACAGTTTCCGCCTAGTGCCTAGCCACGCACCCGGTGAACCCCAGCTGCGACCTGTCGGGGAGCTCAGCTGGGCCGACCTTGACCACCTGCAGACACACTTCCGCTGCCAGTGCTACTTGGGCTGGAGTGGTGAGCAATGCCAGTGGGACCATAGGCAGGCAGCTGGGGGTGCCAGTGAGGCCTGGGCTGGATTCCACCTCACCAGTCTGCTGGCTGTGGCAGCCCTGGCCTTTACCTGGACCTTGTAGGGGTCTCCTGCCTAGCTGCCCAGCAAGCTGGCCTCTACCACAAGGGCTCTCTTAGGCATGTAGGATCCTGCAGGGGGTGGACAAACTGGAGTCTGGAGTGGGCAGAGCCCCCACGAAGCCCAGGAGGGCATCCATACCAGCTCACAGCCCCCTGTTCTAAGGGGGAGGGGAAGTCCCCTGGGAGGCCCCTTCTCTCCCTGCCAGAGGGGAAGGAGGGTACAGCTGGGCTAGGGAGGACCTGACCCTACTCTCTTGCCCTGGATAGTTTATTATTATTATTTTGGGGTCTCTTTTGTAAATTAAACATAAAACAGTTGCTTCTCTGCTTGGATTTTGTATGTGGGCTAGAGTGTGTGAGAGATTCCAGAATCTCTCATGGGGTTTGAGCTCAGCTCTGTCTCTATGAAACCCTCTGCTGGGGACTTCTCATGTAAGATGTATTCACCAAGACGGGCGGCCCAGAGCTGCCCACTCTGGAGCTGTTCTGCTGGAGCAGGAGTCACTGGGAGTGGGGGGACCCACATTCCATCCCAACACCAGTGACCTTGCTTTCTTCATATTGGTTGCAAGGGAGTCAGGCCCAGCCTTGTGTGAGGGACGGGGCTCATTGTGTTTCTGCCACTTGCCCCTGTCTTCTCAGCTGGACCAGTGCCAGCCTCCTTGCCAACCCAGGGAGAAACGTTTCATCTTCCCTGCTGTTCCCACAGGCAAGGTTGTCTCCTCCAGTCCCTGCTCCCAAGGGCAGTGGACACCAGCCACATACACCTCTCATCAGGGTCACAGCCCTCCCTCGGATCTGGTGGTGGGAGGTGAGGGGATTGGGATCTGAATCCTGAGGTTCAGTCCCTGTTCCATTCTGGAGATGCCTGATGGGGCTGGGAGGTGGTATCTTGGGCCTGGGAGCAGGAACATCTTCTAAGGTCTGCTCCGTCCTGGCTGTGAGAGAGTATGGCTAGTCTCAGGTTGTCCCTGAGGAAAGAAGGAGCAGCTGGAGTTGCCAGACCAGCTCTGAGCTGCTTCACTAGCCCTGCCTCTGACAGGAGTGCATTCTGCCCCTCCCCTCAGCCATGGGTCCCGCCCATGTCCGTGATGATTCACCACGCAGCCCTGCTTCAGGAGGCTCTGGCTCTGGGGAGACAGATTCAAGAAGCCATTGAGTGGCCAGGGCAGCCAGCAGCAGGGGAGCAGGGGTGGTGCCCTTAGAGATTCTTCCCACATTGGGTTCTGAAAGGTGAGGGCGGCAGCTCGATGCTCGGGAACAAATCCTGGGCAGAGGCTGAAGGAAGTTGGAGAGGGTGAAGGTGAACAGTTCGGGGCTGGGGTGTGGCTTAGGGGCTGCTGTGGACAGAGGCAGGAGGGACAGCCCGAGAACAGCACCAGGCCTGACTTCGCCTAATGGTGGAGACTGCCTCACTCATTCAGTAAACGCTGAGCATGCAGTGTGCCTGTGCTGGGCTAGGTGCTGGGGATGCATCCGTGATGCATCTGTGAACCACACCAACAAAGACCCCTGTCCTTGTGGGAGTGACAAAATAGAGGTAGATGTACACTAGATGCAAAGACAAAGATGCCAGATGGGAGAAACAAGCCTGGCCAAGCCAGTGCCAACCCAGGCTGTAAAGACATCCTTCCCTCACCTCTGATGGGTAGAGAATGGAGAGAAGAGAGTGAGGTGGTAGCACTGGAAAGGTGACATGGTAAATTCATGCAGTGAAGAAGGAGGTAGACACAGAAGTGGAGGGGTCCCAGGTGCTCATGGCCATGGTGGGGGAGGCCAGGCTGTAGAGAAGATTCAGGTGTTGGTCAATAAAATGATGGGCCGGGCGCGGTGGCTCACCCCTGTAATTCCAGCACTTTGGGAGGCTGAGGCAGGTGGATCACTTGAGGACAAGAGTTTGAGACCAACCTGGCCAACGTGCTGAAACCCTGCCTCTACTAAAAATACAAAAATTAGCTGGACAGCTGGGCACGGTGGCTCAGCCTCTAATCCCAGCACTTTGGGAGGCCGAGGCAGGCGGATCACAGGTCAGAGAATTAGAGACCAGCCTGACCAATGTGGTGAACCCCATCTCTACTGAAAATACAAAAATTGACCAGGTATGGTGGTGCCTACTTGTAATCCCAGCTACTCAGGAGGCTGAGGCAGGAGAGTCGCTTGAACCCGGGAGGTGGAGGTTGCAGTGAGCCGAAATCATGCCACTGCACTCCAGCCTAGGCGACAGAGCGAGACTCCATCTCAAAAAAAATTAGCTGGGTTTGGTGGTGCACATCTGTAGTCCCAGCTGCTTGGGCAGCTGAAACACAAGAATCACTTGACCCCAGGAGGTTGCAGTGAGCGAAGGTTGTGCCACTGAACTCCAGCGTGGGTGACAGAGCAAGACTCTGTCTCAAAAAAAAAAGTTGCCACAATAAGATAATGGTGCTCAGCAAAGGGAGAGCAGGAAAGGAGAAAGGAGCTGTGGCCTGTCCCCCATACCTGTGACTTCCTGCACCTGTGACCTCCCCCACACACATGTGACCCATGCATATCTCTGAGCTACCCCACCCACACCCAACACACACAGGTGATCCAGACCACACCACTGTGACCTTTCCCACTTAGCTATGACCCCTGCATACCTGTAAGCCCTCTCATGTGTGACCCCACACTGCTGGTACCTTCTCCAAATAGCTGTGACTCCTCCACAACTGCAACCTTTCCTGCACAGCTGTGACCCCCTCCATATAAACTTTTATGAACCTCCATTTCTTCCCCCGGAGGACCTAAAAGACAGTCCTAGGGAAAGTGCAACTCAGGGAGAGCCAGCACTGTCCTGTGGGGAAGACGGGGAGTGGGTAGGAGTAACGTAATGGGGAGTGATGCGGCTCAGAGGTCTGAAGTGTTGAACAGCCAGAGACAGCAGGCAGGACTGGACCGTCAAGCTGATGGGCCCCAGACACATGCACACACACACGCCACTTGAACCAATCCTACTGGACCAGCCCAGTAGGAGCAGGCCTGTGGGCAGGTCCCTGGGGTGGAAGAGAGTTTCAGGCACCCTCGGCTTCTTCCTGTGGTTCCACCATTAGAGCTTCTCCCTTGGACTGAGGCCAGCTGGAGAATGCTGGCCTGGTGGTTGCCTGGATTGTGCCAACTGCAGCACTAGGTTTTTGGGGGCACCAGGAGGTGGCATGAATCCTCAAGGAGGGGGGCGGGGGCTGCCTTGATGTTCTGTTCCCTCAGCCCTCAAGAGTTGTGCCAGGCTCTCTGGTCCTACATGGTCATCACTCTGGGACCCTGCTTCCTGAACAGGATCAGCAGCCACCACTTCTGGGGCTTGATCCTTGTGTACAAGTCTCATGCTGTCCCCAGCACCCTGGGCCCTTCTTTCCCTCAGCCCTGCCAGCTTTTCTATCCCAGGCAGCCTGGAGGACCAAGCCCAGATGGTAGTTAACTGTGAGTTTCACTGCTTCAGTGGCCACCGTGCCAGGGGTGGCCTGGCTGCAGTGGCTCAGTCTCAGACTTGACTCAGATCCAGGCAGCACTTTCACTTGGGCAGGGACATGGTGTTTCCTTCACCCCACTCTGTCAGGCAAGTCTGGGCCCAAGCACCTAGCAGGTGTCAATAACCAGCTTCTGAATCAGCTGTGAACCCAGAAAATCTGAGAAAGGTCTCAGTTAACTTAGAAAGTTTATTTTGCAGAGGTTGAGGACTTGCGGGTGACACAGCTTCAGGAAGTACTGACGACAAGTGCCCAGGGCAGTTGGGGCACAGCTTGGTTTTATACATTTTAGGGAGATATGAGGCATTAATCAATATGTAAGAAGCACATTAGTTCCAGAAAGAAAGGGGGAGACTGCTCAAATCAAGGCTCCCAGGCTCAAAGCACTGGGGGCTTCCAGGTCACAGATAGGTGAGAGACAGATGGTTGCATTCTTTTGAGTTTCTGGTAAGTCTTTCCAAAGGAGGCAATCAGAATATGCATCTATCTCTGTGAGCAAAAGGATGACTTGAATAGAATGGGAGGCAGATTTGCCCTGAGCAGTTCCTAGCTTGAAGAGGCCCAAGATACTTTCCTTTCACATTTACCCCATTTTCTTTTTAAAAATCTTTTGGAGAAAGCATTTTGCAAGAAAATGAGTATCCGGTCTCAGGTTTCATCTGATCTCTCATTGCTAGATAGGTAGGTCCTGAAAGCTCCTTTTTAGCAGGTTGTAAAAGTTTCATGCAGTGAAGAGAAAATAGGGAGGAGGAAGGGAGGAAAAAAAACAGCAAAAGAACAATCCAAGGCCCGGCGGGGTGGGTCATGCCTGTAATCCCAGCAATTTGGGAGGCCAAAGCGGGCAGATCACCTGCGGTCAGCAGTTTGAGAACAGCATGACCAACATGGAGAAACTCCATCTCTACTGAAAATACAAAAAACTAGCCGGGCATGGTGGCTCATGCCTGTAATCCCAGCTACTCAGGAGGCTGAGACAGGAGAATCACTTGAACCCAGGAGGCGGAGATTGCAGCGAGCTGAGATCCTGCCATTGCACTCCACCCTGGGCAACAAGAGTGAAACTGTCTCAAAAAAAAAAAAAAAAAAAAAAAAAAAATCCTGGAAAAATATAGGCCACGTTACTCTGAAGTCCATACATTGGTAGGCAGGTATGAAAGTGGCTTATGTATGTAAACAGGTTACTGTTACTTTCTTCTGAAGTGTAAGTTGTCTGGCTTTAGTTCACACGCTTTTAAGAAACCACAGCTAGGGCCGGGTGCGGTGGCTTATGCCTGTACTCCCAGCACTTTGGGAGGCCGAGGCGGCCGGATCACAAGGTCAGGAGTTTGAGACCAGCCTGGTCAATATGGTGAAACTGATCTCTACTAAAAATACAAAAATTAGCCAGGCATGGTAGCAAGCGCCTGTAGTCCCAGCTACTTGGGAGGCTGAGGCGGGAGAATCGCTTGAACCTAGGAGGCGTAGGTTGCAGTGAGCTGAGATTGTGCCACTGCACTCCAGCCTGGGTAACAGAGGGAGACTCCACCTCAAAAAAAAAAAGAAAGAAAGAAACCACAGCTTAGTTTTCAGTGACTCCAAATTAGGAAAATGAAAAAAAAAGAAAGAAAAAAATTGAAAACTTTATTTTGAAGACTTGTAGCCAAGAAAAATTCAGTTCAAACTGTAGAAAATCATAAAATTGGAAACAAAAAAAAAAACAGTTAAGACTAAAATCTAACAACAGGTGTACATTCGTTTTGAAACATAATTTTATTCTCTCCAATTTCCCATTTTACTAAAGATAAATCATGATATGACTTGTTTGCTTATTATACTTGGCCTAAATATTTGTATACAGTGCAGCAAGAATAATTTACTTTGTTCCATAAGAGGAATCTCAGATAAGACTTTTTAAAGCCCTGCCCAGCCATGGATTTGTGCCATCAAATACCCATGAGTTGGGTGGAATTTCCTGTCCTTTCAAGTTGCAACGTAAACAGATAAACCTGGGGCCTCTGTGCGTGTTAGAAAGTGACATCCTTTTTTTCTTTTTCTTTTTTTTTTTAGATGGAGATTCGCTCTTGTTGCCCAGGCTGGAGTGCAATGGCGCAATCTCGGCTTACTGCAATCTCCGCCTCCTGGGTTCAAGCTATTCTACTGCCTCAGCCTCCCGAGTGCCTGAGATTACAGGCACCCACCACCATGCCCAGATAATTTTTTGTATTTTTAGTAGAGACAGGGTTTCACCATGTTGGCCAGGCTAGTCTTGAACCCTGACCTCAGGTGATCTGCCCGTCTTGGCCTCCCAAAGTGCTGGGATTACAAGTATGAGCCACCGCTCCCGGCCCCAGAAAGTGACATTCTTTACTTACTAGAGATAAGAAACCCTGTACAGGGACTGTGTACACAAAATAGGAGGCCAGTTTTCCCAAGGGCTTTATTGGCTCCGTAAGTTAAGTTTGATTCCTTAAACGAAAGCGCACCATTCCAGTCAAAGTCTTGGTCAAATAACGGATTCCTCCAACTGTGTCCTGTTACAAATGAAAACAGATTCTTCTTCTTTTTTTTTTTTGTTTGAGGTGGAGTCTTGCTTTGTTGCCCAGGCTGGAGTGCAATGGTGCGATCTCGGCTTACTGCAACCTCCGCTTCCCAGGTTCAAGCGATTCTCCTGCCTCAGCCTTCCGATTAGCTGGGATTACAGGCATGTGCCACCATGCCCAGCTGATTTTTATGTTTTTAGTAGAGATGGTGTTTTGCCATGTTGGCCAGGCTGGTCTCAAACTACCAACCTCAGGTGATTCACCCACCGTGGCCTCTGAAAGTGCTGGGATTATAGGAGTAAGCCACCATGCCAGGTGAAAACAGATTCTTATTGCAATTATGTAAATAACTGTATTGCCATAAGTTAAGAATACTCACAAATAGTTTCCAAATTCTGGAGAAGTCAGGTAGAGAAACAAATATGCTCCAAATTTTGTTCATAGGAGTATACTAAATTGTTAAAAGCTGTCGGCCGGGCACGGTGGCTTACGCCTGTAATCCCAGCACTTTGGGATGCCGAGGCGGGCAGATCACGAGGTCAGGAGTTTGAGAACATCCTGAACAACATGCTGAAACACTGTCTCTACTAAAAATTCAAAAATTAGCCAGGTGTAGTAGCATGCACCTGTAATCCCAGCTACTCGGGAGGCTGGGGCAGGAGAATCGCTTGAACCCGGGAGCCACATCGTGCCATTGCACTCCAGCCTGAGCAACAGAGTGAGACTTCGTCTAAAACAAAATTAGGCCAGGCGCGGTGGCTCACGCCTGTAATCCCCACACTTTGGGAGGCCGAGGCGGGTGGATCACAAGGTCGGATCACAAGGTCAGGAGATCGAGACCATCCTGGCTAACATGGTGAAACCCCGTCTGTACTAAAAATAAAAAAAAAAATTAGCCGGGCATAGTGGTGGGGGCCTGTAGTCCCAGCTACACGGGAGGCTGAGGCAGGAGAATGGCGTGAACCCAGGAGGCAGAGCTTGCAGTGAGCCGAGATTGTGCCACTGCACTCCAGCCTGGGCTACAGTGCGAGACTCCATTGCAAATAAATAAATAAATAAATAATAAAAATAGGCCGGGGGCGGTGGCTCACACCTGTAATCCCAGCACTTTGGGAGGTCAAGGTGGGCAGATCATGAGGTCAGGAGATTGAGACCATCCTGGCTAACACAGTGAAACCCCTCTACTGAAAGTACAAAAAATTAGCCGGGCTTCGTGGCAGACACCTGTAGTCCCAGCTACTTGGGAGACTGAGGCAGAAGAATGGCATGAACCTGGGAGGCAGAGCTTGCAGTGAGCCGAGATCATGCCACTGCACTCCAGCCTGGGCGACAGACCGAGACTCCATCTCAAAAAAATAAAACAAATTAAAAATTTAAAAAATTTAAAAAGCTGTCAATAGCTCCAAAGAAAAGTGTTTTTTGTTTTTTGTTTTTTGTTTTTTGTGACAGAGTTTTGCTCTTGTTGCCCAGGCTGGAATGCAATGGCGCAATCTTGGTTTATGGCAATCTCTGCCTCCTGGGTTCAAGTGATTGTCCTGCCTCAACCTCCCAAGTAGCTGGGATTACAGGCATATGCCACCACGCCTGGGTAATATTTTTGCGTTTTCAGTAGACATGGGGTTTCTCCATGTTGGCCAGGCTGGTCTTAAACTCGCATCCTCAGGTGATGTGCCCACCTCAGCCTCCCAAAGTGCTGGGATTACAGGCATGAGCCATTGCACCTGACCTGTTTTGTTTTATTTTTTGAGACGGAGTCATGCTCTGTTGCCAGGCTGGAGTAAAGTGGCGTGATCTTGGCTCACTGCAATCTCCACCTCCTGGGTTCAAGTAATTCTCATGCCTCAGCCTCCCGAGTAGCTGGGATTACAGGCATGCGCCACTACACCCAGCTAATTTTTTTTTTTTTTTTTTTTTTTTTTTTTTTTTTTTTTTTTTTTTGAGACGGAGTCTTGCTCTGTCACCCAGGCTAGAGTGCTGGAGTGCAGTGGTGCAATCTCTGCTCACTGTAAGCTCCGCCCCCCGGGTACATGCCATTCTCCTGCCTCAGCCTCCCAAGTAGGTGGGACTACAGGCGCCTGCCACTATGCCCGGCTAATTTTTTGTATTTTTTAGTAGAGATGGGGTTTTACTGTGTTAGCCAGGATGGTCTTGATCTCCTGACCTTGTGATCCACCCGCCTTGGCCTGAGTGCTGGGATTACAGGCGTGAGCCACCGCGCCTGGCCTAATTTTTGTATTTTTAGTAGAGATGGGTTTTACCATGTTGGCCAGGATGGTCTCGATCCTCTGACCTCGTGATCCACCCGCCTTGGCCTCCCAAAGTGCTGGGATTACAGGCATGAGCCACCATGCCAGGCAGGATCAGCAAACATTTTAAGCAAAAAGTCAAAGAGATGGGTTCATTCCATGCAGTTAATTCCTGTTCTGCTTGATACTCATGAACATTTTAGCTCTCCATGAGTCCTGAAAGTTTTTCCTGTATTCTGATGTCACAGTCTCCAAAGTTATCAGAAACCTGCATTTAAGAGCACCTTTTGGAGTTTTATAGCTGATTACAAAGCCACCTTCTAAACAGGACCAAAATAAGACAACAGTTGTCGATGGATGAAAAAAAAGTTTTAAGGCAGCCATAGTCAAAAGATAAAATTGAGGAGGAAATTTGCTAACTCTGTGGCACACAATAATTTTAACATAATTATGATTATTATTGATAATGTACACTAAGTTAGAATTACAAGAGTTTCCCATAATTTTGGAACACATACCAATAACATATTTATACAAATACAGCTGAAAGAAAACCAAACACTATTTCTTTTTTTGTTTGTTTGTTTTTGTTTTTGTTTTTGAGAGGGAGTCTTGCTCTATCGCCCAGGCTGGAGTGCAGTGGCCAGATCTCAGCTCACCGCAAGCTCCGCCTCCCAGGTTCACGCCATTCTCCTGCCTCAACCTCCCGAGTAGCTGGGACTACAGGCGCCCGCCACCTCGCCCGGCTAGTTTTTTGTATTTTT
>NW_016804422.1:596929-598848 GCF_001698545.2 Rhinopithecus bieti
AGGCGCCCGCCACCTCGCCCGGCTAGTTTTTGTATTTTTAGTAGAGACGGGGTTTCACCGTGTTAGCCAGGATGGTCTCGATCTCCTGACCTCATGATCCGCTCGTCTCGGCCTCCCAAAGTGCTGGGATTACAGGCTTGAGCCACCGCGCCCGGCCCCAATCCAGTTTCTTACCTAGTGATGGTCTCAGGCTGTAGACTGCTGTCTACCGTCCTAGAAGTAGGAAAAATAATAATAATAATTTTCCCTATTGGAAGTGAGCTTAAACTGCATAAAAGAGTTACCTGCCTTCCGTCATCATGGAAGCAGGAAAACTTGCCTTCCTTTTGGGAGCAAGTAAAACTCCAAAAAAAAAAAAAGTTGTATAGCAAAATAAACTTTGGATCTCAACCAAATTTTGAGAGATCAAGGATTCTCTGGAGGGGGTGCTCCCAGACTTCAGCAAATCGTCCTGTTGGTTTGAGCCATAAAGTTAGCTCATGCTGGTACCTAGCATAGATAGGCAATTAGTCAAAGGTCAAGGACATCTCCACTCAGAATCCATCCATAGCTACCAAATGTGAACCCAGAAAATCTGAGACAGCTCTCAGTTAATTTAGAAAGTTTATTTTGCTGAGGTTGAGGATGCGTCCGAGCCTCAGGAAGTCCTAACGACACGTGCCCAAGGTGGTGTGGGCATGGCTTGGTTTTATACATTTTAGGGAGACATGAGACATCTATCAATACGTAAGAAGTACATTAGCCAGGTGTTGTGGCTCATGCCTGTAATCCCAGCACTTTGGGAGGCCGAGGCGGGCAGATCACAAGGTCAGGGGTTCAAGGCCCGCTTGGCCAATATGGTAAAACCCTGTCTCTACAAGAAATACAAAAATTAGCTGGATGTGGTGGCATGCACCTGTAGTCCCAGCTACTCTGGAGGCTGAGGCAGGAGAATCTCTTGAACCGAGGAGGCAGAGGTTGCAGTGAGCCAAGATCGTGCCACTGCACTCCAGCCTGGTTGCAGAGCGAGACTATGTCTCAGAAAAACAAAAAAGAAGTATATAAGCTCTCTCCAGAGAGGTGGAGACAGCTCAAAGCAAGGCCACCCACTGGGGGCTTCCAGGTCACAGGCAGGTGAGAGATAGATGGTTGCATTCTTTGGAGTTTCTGTTAAGTCTTTCCAAAAGAGGCAATGAAGCCAATCATAATATGCATCTATGTCTATAAGCAAAAGGATGAATAGAATGGAAGGCAGATTTGCCCTGAGCGGTTCCCAGCTTGAAGGGGCCCAAGATATTTCCCTTTCACACATGGAACAAGTGAAACCACAAATGAATAAACAAGCATGTGCTCACTGACAGCTCGTACATGTGGTCACACAAACACAGGGTCTCATGCTCACAAGACAGCAGGGCTCACACACACGCAGTCCCAGGCACTGGGTTCCACACTCACACCTACTTGCCACTGGAATTTGTGCAGAGGCTCAGATGGTCACTAAACAGCTTCAAAAAGACAGTCACTGACCCAGCACATATACAAAGGGTGATGACACAGCCCTGACTTCATGAACATAGTGCCTTTCAGAAACAGGTCCCTACAACAGGGATGACTTATTCACTAAGCACAATAGACCCAAGGCCTAGGGCCACAGTAATTTCAGGGGCCCACAAAAATGTTTTTTTAATCAGAAGAATAATATAAATATAAATATATTAATAATTAATAATAGTGTAACCCAGACATGACCTCCTGGGCTCAAGCAATCCTCCTGCCTCAGTGTCCCAAGTAGCTGGGACTACAGGTACATACCACCACGCCCAGCTAATTTTTAATTGTTTTGTAGAGATGGGGTCTTGCTGCATTGCCTAGGCTGGTCTCGAACTCCTGGGCTCAAGCAATTCTCCCACCTCAGCCTCCCAAAGTGCTAAGATTATAGC
>NW_016804422.1:599385-622698 GCF_001698545.2 Rhinopithecus bieti
TTTTTTTTGAGACGGAGTCGCTCTCTGTCACCCAGGCTGGAGTACAGTAGCACACTGGCACGGTCTTGGCTCACTGCAACCTCTGCCTCCCGGGTTCAAGCGATTCCCCTGCCTCAGCCTCCCAAGTAGCTGGGATTACAGGCGCCTGCCACCACGCCTGGCTAATTTTTTGTATTTTTAGTAGAGGCGGGGTTTCACCGTGTTAGCCAGGATGGTCTCGATCACCTGACCTTGTAAGTGATCCACCAACTTGGCCTCCCAAAGTGCTCGGATTATAGGCGTGAGCCACCGTGCCCGGCAGGCCTGGCCATATTTTTAAATATTTTTTTTAAGGAGGCAAAAGGATCCATCAAGGTAAAGTGCCTAGGGCCCATCAGTGTCAGATGTAAGAACACTCCCTGAGCACAAGACATGGAGGAATCCAGTCTCCAGAGTCACAAACAGGCCTGCCCAGCAGGGTCTGCTCCCGCCCACCCCCTCCAGCCCCGGTAACATCACAAAGCCCTGCCCTAGTGCTGACAGCATGGGAGGGGCCACTGCTGGCCCAGCCCCACCCCCAACCAAGATCCCTTTGCCAGGGATTACAAAGGTAGCCCTGAGGCCTGGCCTGGCCTGGCTTCCCAATCCAAGGCCCGCCCCTTGGCCCGCCCCTGGCCTGGGTGGGGTGACCCCCTACGAAAGCTCAGAATTTCCAGCAGCCGCTCCTTCCTCCAGGAGTCTGTGGTGCTGCTGGGGTGGAATCTAGCCAGGCCCTGCTTAGGCCCCCATCCTGGGGTCAGGAAATTTGGAAGATGAGGCCCTTCAGCCCCAAGGTCAGCAGGGACAAGCGGGCAGACTGGCGGGTGTACAGGAGGGCCGGGTTGACCTGTTCTTGGTCACTGAGGCCATTGGATCGTCCTCCAATGGCTGCCAGGATTTCTGGTGGAAGAGACAGGAAGGCCTCCTCCCCTTGGTCGGGTCAGCCTTGGGGCTGAGGGCCTGGCTGTCAGCCACTCTTCCCAGAACAGATGTCATGGCCTCAGTGGCTCATGGGGAAGCAGGGTGGGCGAGCTTAGGCTAGAGCAAGTCCTGTGGGAGATGGCAGAGGCCTGGTCAGGGAGGCAACTCGGATGTGCCCTCCAGTGGCCATACTCACCTCCATGCGTCTCCTCTGCCCTCCCGGAGCCCTGCAGGTCAATGTTTAACTGAAACCAGAGCAGCGGTGGATTAATGCGCAAGGGCTCAGCCCCCCAGCCCTGAGCAGTGGGGGATCAGAGACTTTGCAACCTGTTCTCAGCTCTGCCTCCCCTGGCCAGATTGTCCTCGACCACTCCCGTGCCATGGCAGCCCACCTGCTTCCCATCTGCGCCCTCTTCCTGACTTTACTTGATATGGCCCAAGGCTCTAGGGGCCCCTTGCTACCCAACCGGCCCTTCACCACCATCTGGAATGCAAACACCCAGTGGTGCTTGGAGAGGCACAGCGTGGACGTGGATGTCAGTATCTTCGATGTGGTAGCCAACCCAGGACAGACCTTCCGCGGCCCTGACATGACAATTTTCTATAGCTCCCAGCTGGGCACCTATCCCTACTACACGCCCACTGGGGAGCCTGTGTTTGGTGGTCTGCCCCAGAATGCCAGCCTGATTGCCCACCTGGCCCGCACATTCCAGGACATCCTGGCTGCCATACCTGCTCCTGACTTCTCAGGGCTGGCAGTCATCGACTGGGAGGCATGGCGCCCACGCTGGGCCTTCAACTGGGACACCAAGGACATTTACCGGCAGCGCTCACGGGCTCTGGTACAGGCACAGCACCCTGATTGGCCAGTTCCTCAGGTAGAGGCAGTAGCCCAGGACCAGTTCCAGGGAGCTGCACGGGCCTGGATGGCAGGCACCCTCCAGCTGGGGCGGGCACTGCGTCCTCATGGCCTCTGGGGCTTCTATGGCTTCCCTGACTGCTACAACTATGACTTTCTAAGCCCCAACTACACCGGCCAGTGCCCATCAGGCATCCGTGCCCAAAATGACCAGCTAGGGTGGCTGTGGAGCCAGAGCCGTGCCCTCTACCCCAGCATTTACATGCCCGCAGTGCTGGAGGGCACAGGGAAGTCACAGATGTATGTGCAGCACCGTGTGGCCGAGGCATTCCGTGTGGCTGTGGCTGCTGGTGACCCCAATCTGCCAGTGCTGCCCTATGTCCAGATCTTCTATGACATGACAAACCACTTTCTGCCCCTGGTAAGTCTTCTGTAACCTGCCCACCTTGTCAACCTGCCTTGTCAGATATTAGGTCCAGCCTTGGGGTACTTTAGCCTTGGGACATTTTCTTTTTTTCTTGTTTTTTTTTGAGACAGAGTCTCGCTCTGTCGCCCTGGCTGGAGTGCAGTGGCACGACCTCGGCTCATTGCAAGCTCTGCCTCCCAGGTTCACGCCACTCTCCTGCCTCAGCCTCCCGAGTAGCTGGCACTACAGGCGCCCACCACCACACCCGGCTAATTTTTTGTATTTTTAGTAGAGACGGGGTTTCACCATGTTAGCCAGGATGGTCTCGATCTCCTGACCTTGTGATCTGCCTGCCTCAGCCTCCGAAAGTGCTGGGATTACAGGCATGAGCCACCGTGCCTGGCCCCCAGCCTTGGGACATTTTCATCCATTCATTCTTTTTTTGTTTTGTTTTGTTTTTTTTTGAGACGGAGTCTTGCTCTGTCACCCAGGCTGGAGTACCAGGGGCAAGATCTCAGCTCCTGCAACCTCCACCTCCCAGGTTCAAGTGATTCTCCTGCCTCAGCCTCCCGAGTAGCTGGGATTACAGGCATGCCACCAACATGCCTGGCTAATTTTTGTATTTTTAGCAGAAATGGGGTTTCACCATGTTGGCCAGGCTGGTCTTGAACTCCTGACCTCAGGTGATCTTCCCACCTCAGCCTCCCAAAATGCTGAGACTACAGGTATGAGCCACCGTGCCTGGCGCATGGGCACATCAATTGAGTGCATATTTTGTGCCAAGTTCTGTGCCAGGCACAGGCAATTCAACATTTATTGGAATGATGTAGTCCCTGTCTGCATGGAATACATAGGCTAGAGGAGGAAGCAGTTTGCCTGTGGTCCCGTGGCCAGAGCAGCCCCAGGTGAAGGTTATAAATTATTTTTCCCATCCAATGCTGTTCCAGCAGTCTGCCACAGGGTGGGAAGGAGTCGCCACAGAACTGTGCTGTCTCCTTCCCAGGATGAGCTGGAGCACAGCCTGGGGGAGAGTGCGGCCCAGGGGGCAGCTGGAGTGGTGCTCTGGGTGAGCTGGGAAAATACAAGAACCAAGGTGAGCTTAGGCCTGGCATGAGGGTGGGGGTGGGGGAGAGGTGGGGTCATTAAGCTGACTGGGTAGACCCTGACTTACCCTTTCTACCTGCAAAGTCCTGGCTGACCAGCAGGTGAGTGCCTCAATGCCCTAGGAGGGTCCATACATGACCAAGGTGTCCCTGACGCTCTCCTCCCCTCCCACCTAGGAATCATGTCAGGCCATCAAGGAGTATGTGGACACTACCCTGGGGCCCTTCATCCTGAATGTGACCAGTGGGGCCCTTCTCTGCAGTCAAGCCCTGTGCTCCAGCCATGGCCGCTGTGTCCGCCGCCCCAGCCACCCCAAAGCCCTCCTCATTCTTAACCCTGCCAGTTTCTCCATCCAGCTCACGCCTGATGGTGGACCCCTGAGCCTGCGGGGTGCCCTCTCACTTGAAGATCAGGCACAGATGGCCGTGGAGTTCAAATGTCGATGCTACCCTGGCTGGCAGGGACCGTGGTGTGAGCAGAAGAGCATGTGGTGATTGGCCACACATTGAGTTGCGCACCTTGAGAACCTAATGTACTCTGGGTCTGGCCAGGGCTTCCTCAAATACAGGCACAGTCATATAAGTCATGGTCACAGTGAAGAGTACACTCAGCCACTGTCACGGGCATATTCCCTGCACATGCATACTTACAGACTAGAACAGTGGCATAAGGAGTTAGAACCACAGCAGACACCATTCACTTCATGTCTATATGCATCCACTTGGCAAGGTCATAGACAATTCCTCCAGAGACACTGAGCCAGTCTTTGAACTGCAGCAATCACGAAGGCTGACATTCACTGAGTGCCTACTCTTTGCCAATCGCCGTGCTAAGCATTTTATGTGGACTTACTCATTCTTCAAATGAAGCTATGAGGAAACTGACTCACTCACAGTGAGGGTAAACACGTTGCCCAAGGTTGCACAGCACGAAAAGGGAGAAGTTGAGATTCAAACCCAGGCTGTCTAGCTCTGGGGGTACAGCCCTTGCACTCCTACTGAGTTTATGGTAACCAGCCCTGCACGACCCCTGAGTCTGCTGAGAGGCACCAGCCCAGCAAATAAAGCAGTCATGATTTACCTAGCTGTTTATTGAGCGTCTAAAATGTCCAGGCCCCGGTATCCAAAGGGCACAGGAAAGGCTTGTCACTCTCACCAGATTTGACGTCAGTCTAAGGGCGGCTGCTTCCCAGGGTGGGGCCCAAATTTCAGGAGGAAGCCCCACCTGATCGGACCGTTTCCAAGCTGTCCTGGGGTGGGAGGCCGGCGGGAACTGAACCTGGACCGGTCCGATCCTGGGGCGGGGCTCGCAGAGGCGGAGCCAACTGGAGGCGGGGCCTGCGCCTGGCTGAAGTGGTGACGTGTTGGGCCGGGGCAGGGCCTGGAAGAAGCCAAATCGGGGCGGTACCTAAGCTGTGACGCAAGGAGAAGGAGGCGGGGCCTGTATGGGGCCGAGTGGGGAGGAGGCTGACTCAAATGGAGATGGGGTGGAGCCCAGCAGGGGCGGAGCTCAGCTCAGCAGGGTGGAGACTGAGCCTGCGCCTGGTGGGTGTTGTGACGCGTAAACGAGGCGCGGGGCCTGAGCGGCGACGCGCGGGTGCCGGGGCACCCCGGGAGACCTTGGAACACCTTGGCGCGCCGCAGGACGCGACGGCTGCAGTACATCCGCCGCGCCGCTAGGGGCCAGCGCTGTCGGACCGAGGAGTCCGAGGTGGCGACTGAGTGAGATACCCAGCTGTGCGGAGCTAGGACGCGGAACATCCCGGAGGCCGGCATCAACATGTCAGTACCGCACCCTTCCCATTTGCTGCCTGTAGGTTCACCCCGCGCGTGCGGTCCCCAAGTGGCCATGCCACCCTGCACGCCCTCCCCGCGTCAGTCGTTCGTTTCCAGAGCATGCCGAGCCACACCTGCCCACAGAGTCGAGCTCTCGAAGTCCCCATTCCCAAAAGCTCCACAGCCTGTTGTGACCCACTAGAAGGGAGAGGGAAACCGAGGCTCGTGAGAGACGGAGAAGCCACTCTCTGAGGACCCCTGGAGCCCCGCCCACAGTGGGTGGGGTCGGCACTGAAGGGGTTAAGGCCGCGGGGAAGCCCGGGGCTCAGCCCTAGGGGCGGATCCTGGGCCTTCCTCACTCCAGACCAAAGGGTGCCGCTGCTGCCGAGGTGGCTGATGCAGGTGAGGGGCTTATAGCCCTGTGAATGGGGTGGGAGGTGAGGGGAGTGGGGTGCCTGTTACTGACCAGTGTTTAATTGGCCTCAAGCTCAGGAGAGGTAAGGGGAGCCAAGAGGCCCCCTCTGGAGCAGGTGAGTAGAAGGGGGGGCCCAGCTGCCCGCCCACCACTAGAAAACCCCCAGCGTAGACCTGCCTGACAGCAGGACCTTGGTTAAGATGGGAAAACAGTAGGGTTTGGGCACAGGAGGTCTAGGCCCCCAACCTGGTGACCGTTGGACACCCTGTGTATATAGGAAGGAAGCTGTGGTCCTTATCTAGGGTGCCTGCGAAACTCAGGCCAGTGGGGAACCAAGCCTGCAGAGGCAATACTGCTGTGTGGCTGTGGACCAGGCCCAGTGCTGGTGCTGCTGGGGCCCCATCTGAGGGGACACTTGGGTCTATATCCAAAGTGTCCTGAGATGGGCAGAGTTGGGAAGGGGGCCATGGGCTCCAGGCAGGGAAGGCAGTCAAGACAGGCCAAAGCTCAGCCTGATGGGTGCATGAGTGGGGCCCCAGGATCCACTAAGGCAGTGGGCATAGCCCAGGTAGTTGAAAAGGCTGGGAGCTGGAGGAGACTCAGAACATAGGGAGAAGAAAGGGACAGGAAGACTCCTGGGGCAGTTTTTCCTATGGAGGAAACCTTGAGGTAGGTTTGAGCAGGGGGTATAGTGTCTGCTTTACATCTTCTATCCCATGCCGTAGTGGTGGACTGGGAGGACTACTGGAAGACAGAAGGCCAGCAGGTGGATTGGGGCGGCTGTTTTATAGACCTGGTGGTTACAGGCCCCCTGTGAGGGGAGGTCCTGAGGAGGACAAATTTGTAGCCAGAGCAGGCTGGGGCCAGGACTCCTGGGTTCTGCCCTAGCCTTAAGCAGCTCATCCATCACTCCCAGCCTCCCTCCAATGTGGGGTAGACACCTGGATCTATCTGCCCTGCTCTATAGGGGATGGGTCTCTTCCAGGTCACCTGTGCTATCAGGTGAGTGTGGGACAAAGTGCAGCCCACCACTCCCCAGTTCCAGTATGCATGGTCCCCCTCGCACTCTGTCAGCCCTTCCCTGCCCCAACCCCACCCTCCCTCCTGGCACAGCCCAGCATGGCTGTTATCTACAGGAGGAGAACCACTGTGGTCTGAAGAGATGCCACTGCCTAGAGACTGGGGTCTTAACCTCCAGCCTGGCACTGAGCCACCTGCAACGTAGCAGCAGGTGACCTTGGCTCCCAGCCTGACTCAGCTGAACCTGGATCCTGTGCATAGGCAAGAGCTGACTCTGAGCCCTCGCCCAGCCAAGCTGACCCCTACACTAGACCCTACACACCGGACGGAGCTGATCCTGAGTACCAGCCCAGCTGAGCTGACTCTGGATCCTGAGTGCCAGCCAAAGCTGCCCCTGGATTCCACATGCCAACCAGAGATGACCTTCAATCCTGGCCCAACTGAGCTTACCGTGGATCCTGAACACCAGCCAGAGGAGACCCCAGCTCCTAGCCTGGCTGAGTTGACCCTGGAGCCTGTGCACCGCCGACCTGAGCTCCTGGACGCTTGTGCTGACCTCATCAATGATCAGTGGCCCCGCAGCCGCGCCTCCCGCCTTCACTCCCTGGGCCAGTCCTCAGATGCATTCCCCCTCTGCCTGATGCTGCTGAGCCCCCACCCCACATCTGAAGCAGCACCCATTGTGGTGGGCCATGCCCGCCTGTCACGGGTGCTGAACCAGCCCCAGAGCCTCTTAGTGGAGACAGTGGTGGTGGCCCGGGCCCTGAGGGGCCGTGGTTTTGGCCGCTGCCTCATGGAGGGCCTGGAGGTCTTTGCTCGGGCCCGGGGCTTCCGCAAGCTGCACCTTACCACCCATGACCAGGTGCACTTCTATACCCACCTGGGCTACCAGCTGGGCAAGCCTGTGCAGGGCCTGGTCTTCACCAGCAGACGGCTGCCTGCCACCTTGCTTAATGCCTTCCCCACAGCCCCCTCTCCCCAGCCACCCTGGAAGGCCCCAAACCTGACTGCCCAAGCTGCCCCAAGGGGTCCCAAAGGACCTCCATTGCCACCACCCCCTCCCCTACCTGAGTGCCTGACCACCTCACCCCAGTTCCATCAGGGCCCCTTCAAAAGCCTGCTGGAGACACAATATCAAAATGTGAGGGGGCGCCCCATATTCTGGATGGAAAAAGACATCTGAGGCCATCCAGGGCAAGGAACTGTCTTTCTGGGTCAAAAGACTGCCCTGGACAGTCTACAAGCCTCAGCCCACTGACCATACCTCAGCCCCTAGCCCCTGGGGGGCAGCTTTAGCCTGGGAATGTTTCCTGGGTATCAGTGGGGCCAGGAGGTAGCTCTGGCTCAGAGCCATCAGTGTGGCTGAATAAAGGCTCTGTTGGGTGTGGCTGTGACAGTTTATTTGTTGACCCCCCACCCTCACCTCTCCCCTCTTCTGCAGGTCCCTTATCCCTGCAGAAGTCCCCAGATCCACCTTGGTCCTAAGGCCATTGATGGGAGGATGCCTGTCCTTTGCCTTTACCCCCAACCAGGCTCAGGAGACAGGGTGGCTGTTCTCTTCCCCATTCACTCATTACCATTCACTGAGCGCCTACTGTGTGTCAAGCCCTGGACAGGACATAGGCAGTGGGTAACTAGACAAACAGGCATAGAGTAGCAGGATCCATATGGCACAGGGGAGGTACACAGGCTTTGGGAACCCAAGTGACTTCACTTCACCTGGGGATCCAGGAGACCTCCCAGGGCAATGATGTCACAGCAGAGACCTGAGTGCTAGGTAGAATTAAACCAGGCAGGTAAGGAGGTGGGAGCTGAGTGTTCTTGGAAGAGGGAACAAGGTGGACAGAGGAAAGAAGGGGACTTGTGACAGCTATGGGAGGACACAGTGGTGTATTGACAAAGATGGGGAATATGGGAAGGAATGTACCCTCAGCTCACTGTAAAGCCCGCTTTGGTGTGCACCTGCCACTCGATGCCCGGGACATCATAGCCAGCTTGTGGTGTGGCTGCTTTAAAAGGCCCAAGAGACCCCTGGGGAAACATGCTTTCCCCAGCTCTTCCTGTAAGGATGGGGAGGAGCTGGGGGAGCTTTCCTGGCTTTCCCTGCTGTGTGGAAGGTGTGGCCATAGCTATGGACTCTAAGCTCACACCCCACTCTCTCCTGCAGGTTTCCATCCTTGGGGCATGACCACGCAACTAGGCCCAGCCCTGGTGCTGGGGGTGGCCCTGTGCCTGGGTTGTGGCCAGCCCCTGCCACAGGTCCCTGAACACCCCTTCTCTGTGCTGTGGAATGTACCCTCAGCACACTGTAAGGCCCGCTTTGGTGTGCACCTGCCACTCAATGCCCTGGGCATCATAGCCAACCGTGACCAGCATTTCCACGGTCAGAACATGACCATTTTCTACAAGAACCAACTCGGCCTCTATCCCTACTTTGGGCCCAGGGGTACAGCTCACAATGGGGGCATCCCCCAGGCTTTGCCCCTTGACCGCCACCTGGCACTGGCTGCCTACCAGATCCATCACAGCCTGAGACCCAGCTTTGCTGGCCCAGCAGTGCTGGATTGGGAGGAGTGGTGTCCACTTTGGGCTGGGAACTGGGGCCGCCGCCGGGCCTATCAGGCAGCCTCTTGGGCTTGGGCACAGCAGGTATTCCCTGACCTGGACCCTCAGGAGCAGCTCTACAAAGCCTATACTGGCTTTGAGCAGGCGGCCCGTGCACTAATGGAGGATACGCTGCGGATGGGCCAGGCACTGCGGCCCCATGGACTCTGGGGCTTCTATCGCTACCCAGCCTGCGGCAATGGCTGGCATAGTACGGCTTCCAACTATACCGGCCGCTGCCATGCAGCCACCCTTGCCCGCAACACTCAACTGCATTGGCTCTGGGCCGCCTCCAGTGCCCTCTTCCCCAGCATCTACCTCCCACCGAGGCTGCCGCCTGCCCACCACCAGGCCTTTGTCCGACATCGCCTGGAGGAGGCCTTCCGTGTGGCCCTTGTTGGGCACCGACATCCCCTGCCTGTCCTGGCCTATGTCCGCCTCACACACCGGAGATCAGGGAGGTTCCTGTCCCAGGTAAGTGGAAGCTGAGGTCTAGGGGTCTTAGTCAGGAGGTATGGCCCTGTTCTAGGAAGGTCCCAGGAGAAGACCTTGCCTAGGGGTTGGTCCTAATCTAGGGGTTCTGAGTGGAAGGCCCTGTCCTGGAGTATCTGATGAGGGAGGCATGGCTCTGCCCTGGAAGATGTTGAGGGGTAGGGAGGCCCAGCCTTTGGAGTGCTGGTCTGAGGGGAGATACTCTGAGTGGAAGGCCTGAGAAGTCACTCAGAGACTCGATACAAAGGGGCCCTACTCGGGCTGGGTGAGTGGTTCACACCTATAATCCCAGTACTTTGGAAGCCTGAGATGGAAGGATTCCTTGAGGCCAAGAGTTCGAGACCAGCCTGGGCAACAGTGAGACCCTAGTCTCTACCAAAAAAACAAAATTGAGACAGAGTCTTGCTCTGTTGCCCAGTCTGGAGTGCAGTTGCACGATCTCAGCTCACTGCTGCCTCCACTTCCTGGTTCCTCCCACCTAAGTCTTCTCCCGAGTAGCTGGACTGCAGGTGCATACCACCACACCCACCTAATTTTATATTTTATTTATTTTATTTTATTTTTTTGAGACAGAGTCTTGCTCTGTCGCCCAGGCTGGAGTGCAGTGGCCAGATCTCAGCTCACTGCAAGCTCCGCCTCCCGGGTTCACGCCATTCTCCTGCCTCAGCCTTCTGAGTAGCTGGGACTATAGGCGCCCGCCACCTCGCCCGGCTAGTTTTTTTGTATTTTTTAGTAGAGACGGAGTTTCACCGTGTTAGCCAGGATGGTCTCGATCTCCTGACCTCGTGATCCGCCCGTCTCAGCCTCCCAAAGTGCTGGGATTACAGGTTTGAGCCACCGCGCCCGGCCATATTTTTATAGAGATGGGATTTTGTCATGTTGCCCAGGCTGGTCTTGAACTCCTGGGCTCAAGTGAGCCTCCTGCTTTTGCCTCCCAAAGTGTGGGATTACAGGTGTGAGCCACCGTGCTCAGCCTAAAAAAATTATTAGTCAGGTGTTATGACATACGCCTGTAGTCCCAGCTACTTGGGAGGCTGAGGTGAGAGGATTACTTGATCCCAGGAGTTCAAGGCTGCAGTGAGCTATGATCATGCCACTGCACTCCAGCCTGGATGAGAGAGTAAAACGCTGCTTCTAAAACCAAACCAAACTAGAGGGGCCCTACTGTAGAGGTAGAATCACATTGTGACAGTGAACCAGAAGAGTTTCTTGAATGTGGATGTGGGCCCACATGGATCTGGCCAGCCCTGGCTTAGCAGCTCTCTGTTTCCAGGATGACCTTGTGCAGACCATTGGTGTGAGTGCAGCGCTAGGGGCAGCCGGCGTGGTGCTCTGGGGGGATCTGAGCCTCTCCAGCTCTGAGGTGATCATTGCCCCTTTGAGCCTGCCATGTAGCACATGCTGGGGTCCCAGGGTGGGGGACGGCCATGTCAAGACTATAGAGCAGGCATACTGACACAACTCTTCCCTTCTCCTCAGGAGGAGTGCTGGCATCTCCATGACTACCTGGTGGACACCCTGGGCCCCTATGTGATCAATGTGACCAGGGCAGCGATGGCCTGCAGTCACCAGCAGTGCCATGGTCACGGGCGCTGTGCCCGGCGAGATCCAGGACAGATGGAAGCCTTTCTACACCTGTGGCCAGACGGCAGCCTTGGAGATTGGAAGTCCTTCAGCTGCCACTGTTACTGCGGCTGGGCTGGCCCCACCTGCCAGGAGCCCAGGCTTGGGCCTAAAGAAGCAATATAAAGCTAGGGCCCCTGCCACTGCCTCTTCTTTTCCCTGCTGCCACTTTTCCAGTCCTGGAGCTACTCTGTCCCACTCTTGTTCTATTCAGTTTACAGTCAACCCTCCCAAGCACACACCCGGCTTCCCTTGGAATCCCTGAGGGGTAGAAGGGGCCAGAAAAAAACGCTTATAAAACCAGAGGCCCTCTGAGATCATGTGACTCCTCCATGGCAAGGAAGCAGTTCCAGAGAGAGTCAGGTTCCAGCTAGTTAGGGCTGCCAGCCTAGGGCTTTGTGCCTGCACTTCACTAGGCCCATGGAGAGGTCACAGAAGATGGGCCGTGCACGGGCAGATGGGCCCCCAAAAATCTTGCCTAAGGTCGGTAAAGTGCTAAGCTGTTGTCTGCACTGTTTCATCATAAAGTCACTTTTTTCCACTGCCTGAGGTTTGGCTGTTCCTCCTGTTATCCGAAGCTCTAAGCCCTTCCCATGGTCCACAGACCCAGAAGCAGGGGTAGGACTCGTCCCGAGTGTCCCGCTGCCAAGTGCCCTGAGAAGCCAGTCCTGCCGTGGTGCTCCTGAGGGGCGCTTGGGCGTTTACGACTGTGCACAGAGGGGGCTGGGGCGCGCGCAGGGCATTGTGGGTGCATAGTTCAGCTAGCGCGTCGTCCGCTTGTGGGCCCCAGGCGTGGACTACCATTCCCGTGGTGCTCTAACGCGCAGCCAGGCGCTGTCACCTGCGCGCTCAGGCCCCTGGGATTAGTAGTTTTAACCTCGTGGATGTGGGCCTGAATCGGATGGCCTGGAACTCGCCTTCCCGGCGACCTGCTTGGCAGGGCGGGGCGCCTCGCGAAGATGGTGGCGCGTGCGGCGTGTGGCGCCTGTCGTCTGGCCAATTCTCAGGGCAGCGCACCGGCTGGCGTCTCGTTGCCCTGGAGCCCACACCCACCGGGTCCCTGACCCCGCGCCCCCCGCGCCCGGTTCCTGGCATGCCTCGCGCCCGTAAGGGCAACACGCTCCGGAAGGGTGGTCAGCGCCGTGGAGGAGGTGAGTGGGGTGGGGGGCGTGGGACAGCTGATGAGCGGCGGGCGGGGGTCCTGCTGGGTCCCCGTAGTTGTTCTCGAGGGCCCTGGGTGGGGAACCCCCTCGGCCAGCCCCGCGCAGCTTCCCAGAACTCTACCGAGGCTGGCACGTGCCCCAGCAGTCACTGGCCACGTGCGTGCCCAACTTGAGCTCGCTGCCCACTGCCTGTTGGGAGTCCGCGCTCCCAGCGGTGACCCGGCCAGCCTCTCCGGGCCTCAGTTTCCCCATTGCCTCTCCGCCTCAGTTGCCTGCTGGATGGGCAAACTCACCGGACAGAGCAGGAAGCCAGTCCCGTTGCCAAACCCTGATCCTTTCCTGGACTGGTCAAGGAAGTTGGCGGGAGTCCTGGCCTGCTCCGGTGAACAGAAGGAGGGGGATCTGTTGGGAAGCTACCTGATTAGGGCCTTGGCAGCTTGGCAGGCCTGACTCCACAAGGTGGCTGACTATCCTGGAGCCTGAGGCAGTCTTGGGACTCGCTTATCAGCTTAGACCAGGAGCCTGTCTTAATGCAGTAAACACTTATGTTTACTCTGCTGGATGGGGTGCCTACGACGCACAAATTTATTTATTTTATTTTGAGGGGAGGGGAGAACAGCCGATCACAGGAAGGAGGAAATCATACGTAGGCATAACTTTAAACTGGTCACCACCATGGTGGGGTTTGGGTGGGGGACATCTAATAGGGTATGGAACATGTTCACTGAGTAGTGTCAGCCCCAGACTTAGGACTCAGGGAGACCTGAGGGGAGGTGCTTCTGGGTGAGTCCTGAGAAGATGGAGAAGAGAGCAAGTTGTGCAAAGGCTTGGCAGCTGGAGGGACCCCAGCACAGTGGAGTGAATGAGGGAAGGCTGGGCTGCTCTGGCAGGTAGGATAGTAAGATAAAATGGGAGCAGGCTGGGCGTGGTGGCTCACGTCTGTAATCCCAGCACTTTGGGAGGCCAAGGCAGGCAGATCACCTGAGGCCAGGAGTTCGAGACCTGCCTGACCAATATGGAGAAACCCCATCTCTACTAAAAAAAAATACAAAATTAACTGGGTGTGGTGGTGTATGCCTGTAATCCCAGCTACTCGGGAGGCTGAGGCAGGACAATCACTGGAACCTGGAGGCGGAGGTTGTGGTGAGCTGAGATGACGTCATTGCACTCCAGCCTGGGCAACAAGAACAAAACTCTGTCTCAAAAAAAAAAAAAGGTGATGGGGAGCAGAGGCCAGTGTGCAGGCTGGACTTTGTCCTGCAGGTGAGGGGTGTGAGTAGTTCTTAGAATTAGGGGCAGCTTGGTGATCACACCCTGTCCAAAACTCTGCCACAGCAGCCACCCTTGCCAGTGTGAGCCCTTGTCCCTGGACAGACCCCACACACAGGAGTGCACCAACCCTACTGACCTTTGGCTTTGGTTTTCCATCTCCGAGAGGAGCACCATTCTGTCTTTTGGGATTATGAGGTTGGGTGAGGTACCCCCAGCCATCCCTCATCAGTAGAGGCAAGTTGAGTGTCCTATTCCACCTTCCCCAGGTGCCCAGAGCAGTGCCCAAGCTGACTCGGGTTCCAGTGATGATGAGGCAGCCAGTGAGGCCCGCAGCACCGCCAGTGAATGCCCCAGCCTTCTCAGCACCACTGCAGAGGACAGCCTTGGTGAGAGCGGGTGGAAGTTTGACAGGGGCTTGGTGAGGGCTCCATGGGCTGAGCACAAGAAGCAGTGCTGACCAGGTGGCCTTCCAGGGGGGGATGTCGTGAATGAGCAGGGCCAGCAGGAAGACCTTGAGGAAAAGCTGAAGGAGTATGTGGACTGCCTCACAGATAAGAGGTACCCCTGGCTGCCAGCCAACTCCTACACCCAGTTCCAAGTGTGACCAAGGGAGGGCTGGCCCCCATATGACCCCCCTTCTCGACCTCCCCCAGTGCCAAGACCCGGCAGGGTGCTCTTGAGAGCCTGCGCCTGGCCCTGGCATCCCGCCTACTCCCTGACTTCTTGCTGGAGCGCCGCCTCACACTAGCTGATGCCCTGGAAAAGTGCCTCAAGAAAGGTTGGAGCTGGGGGTGCATGGGAGACTTAAACTGGGCAGACACTGGCCCCTGCTGCATAGGCTGACTGAAAAGCATCCCACAGGGAAGGGAGAAGAACAAGCCCTGGCCGCTGCTGTGCTAGGTCTGCTCTGCGTGCAGCTGGGCCCTGGACCCAAGGGTGAGGAGCTGTTCCACAGCCTGCAGCCTCTGCTGGTCTCTGTGCTCAGTGACAGCACAGCTAGCCCTGCTGCCCGGCTCCACGTGAGTGTGCCTGTGCCCCATGAAACCCTTCCTGCACCTTATCCCTCAACAGAGTGGTGGGTTCCCCCTGTCTTCAGCCTCCCTTACTCTGAGGGGAGTGAGCTCCAGGGTTGAGAACCCAGATTCATCCGCTGACTGTGGGACAGCATTGCCCTTCTCCCAACAGTGTGCTTCTGCTCTTGGCCTGGGCTGCTACGTGGCTGCTGCCGACATCCAGGTGAGTGGTCTTTGGGCACAGGTGGTAGAGCATCTAGGGCTGTAACTCTGCCTCTGAGCTCCCCTGCCTCCCTGTGCTCCTAGGACCTGGTCTCTTGCCTTGCCTGCTTAGAAAGTGTTTTCAGCCGGTTCTATGGCTTGGGCAGCTCCACAACTCCTGTGGTTCCTGCCAACCTGCACGGCCTGCTCTGTGCTGCCCTGCAGGCCTGGGCATTGCTGCTCACCATTTGCCCCAGCACCCAAATCAGCCACATCCTTGACAGGTAGGGGTGGCTGTCCACTGGGATGGGGAGGGGATCTCAAAAAGGCCCCCAACCCACACATACAGCTCAGCCTGCCCCTTCTCTAGGCAGCTGACCCGGCTGCCCCAGCTCTTGTCCAGTGAAAGTGTGAACCTGCGGATCGCTGCCGGTGAAACCATTGCACTGCTCTTTGAGCTTGCCCGGGACCTTGAGGTGCGAGGGACAAGGATGGGGGGTGCTTGGTGATACCACCTGCCCATCACAGGCTGGATGCAGGGGGTGCCACAGAAAACAGAACAGCTTTAGGTCATTATGCAGAGGAGGTGGCCCCAACACAGATTCATCTGCTAGATGTCATGATGGGTGCCCTGAGCAGCAGTGTCCTGGCCTGACAGACGCCCAGGAGGGGTCAAAGGGGCCAGGCAGAGAAGAGAGGGTCTCTCAGGGAAAGGAGGGGTTTCGGCAGTGCCCTGTTCAGAGCCAGCAGAGCTCAAGCATCTACTACCACACACCCTCCAACGCTCCCATTGCAGGAGGAGTTTGTTTATGAGGACATGGAGGCCCTCTGCAGTGTCCTGCGCACTCTGGCCACTGACAGTAACAAGTACCGTGCCAAGGCTGATCGCCGGCGCCAGCGCTCTACTTTCCGTGCCGTGCTGCACTCCGTGGAGGTGTGTGTGAGAACATATGTGTCCTAGTGAGGGTGCACTCCCAGGCATGGTAGCCAAGCCCAGTTGTGTTGGCCCCTCTACCCTGCAGGGCGGTGAACGTGAAGAAGAGATAGTGCGCTTCGGCTTTGAGGTGCTCTACATGGACAGCTGGGCTCGGCACCGGATCTACACTGCCTTCAAGGAAGTGCTGGGTTCAGGCATGCACCACCACCTCCAGGTGCGGGGATGCACAGGGAGGGGACACCTGGTGTGGCTGCTTCAGTCTGGCCTGAGCTCACTGCCCTCTGCCCCCCAGAATAATGAGCTACTCCGTGACATCTTTGGCCTGGGCCCTGTGCTGGTGCTGGATGCCACTGCCCTGAAGGCCTACAAGGTTCCACGCTTCGAGAAGGTTTGCACCCTTGGGCACCTTTCTCTTCCCCCTATTTTCTGGAGGCCTGAAATTCTGCAGAGGCTGGAAGAGGACCCCCAGCCCTTTCCCTTCCCAGCTTCCCAAGGTGTCACTCTCTGTCCCCACTCTAGCACCTGTACAATGCTGCCACCTTCAAAGCCCGGACCAAGGCTCGAAGTCGTGTGCGGGACAAGCGGGCAGACATCCTGTGAAGCAGGACCTGCTGAAGAGGAGACTTTCTATGCCCTTGGTCCGTATTTTTAACAGAAGACAGTGCAACAACTGGTCTCCACCAGTATTTGTCACTTTATTTTTTTAATGACAAAACCAAAAACAGACATGGGGTGGGTAGCTGGGGGCCCGGACACTTGGGACCCTGGCCCCGTTGTCCCTGCACTCAGCCCTGTGGCCTCTTCCTGCCCTGTCTCAGGTCAGGCTAAATATGTGCCTGTCCCAGGGGGCCTTTCCCTTCCTTTCCTTTCTCAGGCCCAGGATGACCCACTCTTAGGGGGGTGGTGGCATCTGGACAAATGCCACCACAGCAGGTGGAGAGGCAAAGCTACCTGGAATGGATTTGTGTGCTGATTTTTAAGGGTTATTAGAGATAATTAAACAGAATGGTCAGGCTTCTGTGGTCTTAACCCCTGGGTATTTTTCTGTTCTCCCTCCCCATCTACCACCCCAGGCTTGAGCCCAGCTGGGTCTTCCACAATGTCACCTTTGCCCTCCAAGGCAGTCTTTCCCCAAGTGGTGCCTCTCCCACTACTCAGAGCCCAGCCTGTCTTTGAAAGCTGAGGCTGGACCCTCACTGGGAGACCTGGCAGAGTTTGGGTGATTGCTGTGGGGGCAGCTATTTCTAGACTTCAAAACCTGCCATCTGGGCTGGCCAGAGAGTGCTGATAGGCCACAGGAGGAGCCCAGAGGCTGGTGCCCCTTCCCCTGACCTTGGACCACCCAAAACAAGGCTTTGGCACCAGAGGCTTGGCTAGGCCTGGCTTGAAGAGATCAGGAGAGGCAGGCAGCTATGAAGTTAACATCGGGTTCTTGTACAAAAATCTCACCAAGGAAATAGTGTAGATGTGGCAGCCAGCAGTAGGGAAGGAGAGACCTGCCCATAGCCACTTTATTTCCCCCCCATACACACCCCCAGGCCCCAGATCCAAATGGCATCTCAGCTGGGTGTTTGGGTCTCACTGGAGTTGAGCCTCCGAAGCTGGCTGAGGCTGGCCAGGCGGAGTTTGAGTAGCGTCTCCTCCTGCGTGCGGAGCGTGTGTGCCATGATGCGCAGGGATTCGCTCTGCAGCACTGTGAATGGAAAGTGGGGGATCATCAGACCATGTGCCACCCCATGACCCCTGCAGACCCAGCCCAGGACCAGGGGCACCCAAGGGCCTCCCACACCATCTTTCATTGCTGCAGCATCTGCAGTTGGCTCCTTCCAGCTGCACAGAAGGGCCTCCCAGTCCCCACCGCCTTGCTGTCTCTTCCTGCTGGCACCCTGTGCATCCATACCACTCAGGTAGACAGCCAGGAGTGCGAGCGCCAGGCAAGTGAGCACCAGCAGCGCGAGCAGCAGCAGGAACCCTGCTCGTCTGTACACAGGGCTGCAGCCAGCTTGGGCACACAGTGACGGTGGCAAAACGCTCAGCAGCTCATTCCACGGCTGTGCCTCTTCAGTCAGACAGGGATGCAGTGTGCCTGCTGGGTGGATGGGACATCGGGGTGGTGGGTGCACCTGCTTTCATCCCCTCCCCCAGCACATCATCCACCTCACTGTCCCCGCTCACCTCCACTGTGTAGGTCGCTGATGGACTCCACCTGGTGCAGGTGCACCTCTTGCACGTGGTTGGGGGCCAGTGGCCCCCTGCTCTGGTTGGGCATCATTGGTGCCATGGAGTCTGCAGGGCAGCGCAGGCTGATTTAGCCAGTGGTGGGTCAACCCCCTTCCTTTTACCAGGTGCTTTCAGGCAGCAGGGACTTCTGGAGGATAGGGATAGTGGGGCATTTGGTTCCAAATCCCCTAAAACTGAGTCAGGAGTGACCCTTGATTTGGATCCAGGATGATCCCAGACCCTTACAGGCTTATTCTGTATACAGCAGCAGCAGGTACGTTTGATTTGTTTCCTTCCAAGCACCCCAGGGACTCAGGCATTCCTCTGCCTGCTCATTTCTAGCAGTTTATCAGCCTTCAATGCTAAACCCGCAGCAAATGGAATTCAGTCCTGCCTCTTTTATCAGTTCTCCCTGCAGACCCAATGCCTGGCATCTTCTGGTCAGAAAGCCCTACTGTAGCCACTCTGGTGCCTTTCTCTCCTGGCCTTGGCTCTGTGTTTGTTAACATACTCGGTGTGACTCTGCTGTACATGTGTGAACCCTGCTGTTTTCATTCAACATTTACTATTGGAGAGACCCTTCTTTGTTACACTGTTTCATATGCCTCTGAGTTCTCTCCCTTCACACATTTCTCTGAGGTTGCCTGGGCATCTAGGTTGTTTGCAGTGCCCCCCCCCCCCATCTTTTTTTTGAGGCGCTGTTTCACTCTTGTTACCCAGGCTGGAGTGCAATGGCGTGATCTTGGCTCACTGCTGCAGTTCCCTTTTTAAATTAACCCCCAGGACATCTACCATTGAGTATGAAGGTTTTTTCCCAATTTCCTGATAGTTACTAATTTCAGTTCCCAGAAGTGGAATTATTGAATTCAAGAGCAGGGTTTGGTTTGGTTTTGTTTTGTTTTTGAGACGGAGTCTCCCTGTGTTGTCCACGCTGGAGTGCTGTCGTGATCTCGCCTCACTGCAACCTCCACCTCCTGGATTCAAGTGATTCTCCTGTGTCAGCCTCCCGACTAGCTGGGATTACAGGCATTTGCCACCACGCCCAGCTAATTTTTTCTTTTTTTTTTTCTTTTTTTTTGTTGAGACAGAGTCTTGCTCTGTCGCCCAGGCGGGAGTGCAGTGGCCGGATCTCAGCTCACTGCAAGCTCCGCCTCCCGGGTTTACGCCATTCTCCTGCCTCAGCCTCCCGAGTAGCTGGGACTACAGGCGCCTGCCACCTCGCCTGGCTAGTTTTTTGTATTTTTTAGTAGAGACGGGGTTTCACCATGTTAGCCAGGATAGTCTCGATCTCCTGACCTCGTGATCCGCCCGTCTCGGCCTCCCAAAGTGCTGGGATTACAGGCTTGAGCCACTGCGCCCGGCCTAATTTTGTATTTTAGTAGAGACGAGGATTCACCATGTTGGCCAGGCTGGTCTAGAACTCCTGACCTCAAGTGATCTGCCCGCCTCGGCCTTCCAGAGTCCTGGCATTTACAGGCATGAGCCACTGCATTCGGCCATTTTTGGTTTTTGTTTTGGTTTTTTTAAGATGGAGTCTCCCTCTGTCACCCAGGCTGGAGTGCAGTGGCAGGATCTCGGCTCACTGCAACCTCTGTCTGCCAGGTTCAAGCAATTCTCTGCCTCAGCCTCCCAAGTAGCTGGGATTACAGGTGCCTTCCACCACACCCAGCTACTTTTTATATTTTTAGTGGACATGGGGTTTCACCATCTTGGCCAGGCTGGTCTTGAACCTCTGACCTTATGATCCACCCGCCTCAGCCTCCCAAAGTGCTGGGATTTATAGGCGTGAGCCACTGTGCCTGGCCTGTTTTTTTGTTTTTGAGACAAGAGTCTTGCTCTGTTGCCCAGACTGGAGTGCAGTGGCGCAATCTTGGCTCATTGCAACCTCCACCTCCTGGGTTCAAGTGATTCTTCTGTTTCATCTTCCCGCGTAGCTGAGATTACAGATGTGCACCACCACGCCCTGCTAATTTTTGTATTTTCAGTAGAAACGAGGTTTCACCATGTTGGCTAGGCTGGTCTCAAACTCCTGACCTCAAATGATCCACACCTAAAATGATCCACACCCTCAGACTCCCAAAGTGCCGGGATTACAGGCGTGAGCCACAGTGCCTGAGATTATTATTATTATTATTTTGAGATGGAGTTGCTCCATCTGGAGTGTAGTGGTGTGATCTCAGCTCACTGCAATCACCCCCTCCTGGGTTCAAGCAATTCCCCTGTCTCAGCCTCCCAAGTAGTTGGGATTATAGGCACCCACCACCGCCCCCAGCTGATTTTTTTGTATTTTAGTAGAGAAGGGGTTTCACCATGTTGGCTAGGATGGTCTCAATCTCCTGACCTCATGATCAGCCCTCCTGGGCCTCCCAAAGTACTGGGATTACACGTGTGAGCCACCGCGCCTGGCTGGTGTTTTTGTTTGTTTGTTTGTTTTCTGAGACAGAGTCTTGCTCTCTCACAAGGCTGGAGTCTTGGCTCACTGCAACCTCCGCCTCCTCGGTTCAACCGATTCTCCTGCCTCAGCCTCCCGAGTGGCTGGAACTACAGGCGCGTGCCACCATGCCCGGCTAATTTTTGTATTTTTAGTAGAGATGGGGTTTCACTATGTTGGCCAGGATGGTCTCGTTCTCTTCACCTCATGATCCCCTCTCCTCGGCCTCCCAAAGTGCTGGGATTACAGGCGTGAGCCACTGCACCCGGCCTTTCATTTCTTTGAGATAGAGTCTTACTGTGTCACCCAGACTGGAGTATAGTGGCATGATCTCGGCTCACTGCAACTTCTGCCTCCTGGGTTCAAGCAATTTTCCTGCCTCAGCCTGCCCAGTAGCTGGGATTACAGGCACGTGCCACCATGCCTGGCTAATTTTTGCATTTTTAGTACAGCTGGGTTTCACCATGTTGGCCACGCTGGTCTTGAACTCCTGACCTCAAGTCATCTGCCCATCTTGTCCTCCCAAAGTGCTGGGTTTACAGGCATGAGCCACCGTACCTGGCCAATATTTAATTATATTTTCTGGTTGTTCTTTTTTTTTTTTTTTTTTTTTTTNGGCCGGATCTCAGCTCACTGCAAGCTCCGCCTCCTGGGTTTATGCCATTCTCCCGCCTCAGCCTCCCGAGTAGCTGGGACTACAGGCACCCGCCACTTCGCCCTGCTAGTTTTTTGTATTCTTTTAGTAGAGACGAGGTTTCACTGTGTTAGCCAGGATAGTCTCGATCTCCTGACCTTGTGATCCGCCCGTCTCGGCCTCCCAAAGTGCTGGGATTACAGGCTTGAGCCACCGCGCCCGGCCTTTTCTGGTTGTTCTTTAACTTGATTTTTAAAAATCCTGGTCCAGATACCAAGAGCTCCAGATACCCACCTGGAAACTGATAACAGTGGGGAAGAGCATTGCGGGGACACCTCCAGATAGAAGCAAGGATGGCCTTGCACTCTGGGACTGTCATTCTCAGGACAGTAACTCAACCTCCATGATTTACTTGAAACTGCCTCTTGACATGCCCAAAAGCAAGTACAACAAAAGCAAGTGCTGCCAGTCATTATGTCTGGGTGGTGGGTTTAAGGTCATATTAAATTCTCTCTTTGGGCTGGGCACTGTGGCTTATGCCTGTAATCCCAGCACTTTGGGAGGCCAAGGCAGGAGGATCAAGAGTCTAAGAGTTTGAGACCAGCCAGGGCAACTTAGGGAGACCCCATCTCTACAAAAAAACTAAAGATTAGGGCCGGGCGTGGTGGCTCACGCCTGTAATCCCAGCACTTCGGGAGTGGGAGGTGGGCGGATCACGAGGTCAGGAGTTCGAGATCAGCCTGGTCAACATGGTGAAACCCTGTCTGTACTAAAAATACAAAAAATTAGCCAGGCATGGTGACGAGCACCTGTAGTTCCAGCTACCCAGGAGGCCGAGGCAGAAGAATCGCCTCAACCCAGGAGGCAGAGCTTGCGGTGACCCAAGCTCAAGCCACTGCACTGCAGCCTGGGCGACAGAGCTAGACTTCATCTCAAGAAAAAAAAAAAAAATTAAAGATTAGTTTGGTATGGTGGCATGCTTCTGTGGTCCCAGCTTCTCAGGAGGCTGTGGTGGGAGGGTTGCTTGAGTCCAGGAGGTCGAGGCTGCAGTCAGCTGTGATCGTGCCACTGCACTCCAGCCTGGGCAACAGACTAAGACCCTGTCTCAAAAAGAAAAAAAAAAAAAAAAAATTCCCTGCTGCAGGGTGTGGTGGCGCACACCTATAATCCCAGCACTTTGTGAGGCAGGTGCAAGCGGATCACAAGGTCAGGAGTTTGAGACTAGCCTGGCCAACAGGGTGAAACCCCATCTCTACCAAAAATATTTAAAAATTAGCCAGGTATGGTGACAGGCGCCTGTAGTCCCAGCTACTCAGGAAGCTGAGACAGGAGAATCACTTGAACCTGGGAGGCAGAGGTTGCAGTGAGCAGAGATCACGCCACTGCACTCCAGCCTGGGCGACAGAGCAAGACTGTGTCTCAAAAAAAAAAAAAAAATCCCTCTTTGTACTTTGTTGTGCTTTTCTCACACTTTCTAAATTGAATGTGAATTATTATAGGAAAAACACACAGTAAATGTTATTGTTAAGATCCCAAAAGAGGCCAGGCATGGTGGCTCATGTGTCTAATCCCAGCATTTTGAAAGGCCAAGGTGGCTGGCCGGGCGCGGTGGCTCACGACTGTAATCCCAGCACTTTGGGAGGCTGAGGCGGGTGGACCACGAGGTCAGGAGATCGAGACTATCCCAGCTAACACAGTGAAACCCCATCTCTACTAAAAATACAAAAAATTAGCCAGGCATGGTGGTGGGCACCTATAATCCCAGCTACTCAGGAGGCTGAGGCAGGAGAATGGCGTGAACCTGGGGGAGGCGGAGCTTGCAGTGAGCCCAGATCGAGGCACTGCACTCCAGCCTGGGCGACAGAGCAAGACTCCATCTCAAAAAAAAAAAAAAAGGCTGGGCACAGTGGCTTGGCTCACGCCTGTAATCCCAGCACTTTGGGAGGCCGAGGCGAGCACATCACAAGGTCAGGGGATCGAGACCATCCTGGCTAACCTGGTGAAACCCTATCTCTACTAAAATACAAAAAATTAGCTGGGCGTGGTGGCGGGCGTCTGTAGTCCCAGCTATTCGGGAGGCTAAGGCAAGAGAATGGCATGAACCCGGAAGGCGGAGCTTGGAGTGAGCGGAGACTGCGACACTGTACCACTCCAGCCTGGGCAAGAGCGAGACTCTGTCTCAAAAAAAAAAAAAAAAAAAAAAAA
>NW_016804422.1:624503-657540 GCF_001698545.2 Rhinopithecus bieti
GGCTCAAGCCTGTAATCCCAGCACTTTGGGAGGCCAAGATGGGCGGATCACGGGGTCAGGAGATCGAGACCATCCTGGCTAACACGGTGAAACCCCGTCTCTACTAAAAATACAAAAAACTAGCCAGGTGAGGTGGCGGGCACCTGTAGTCCCAGCTACTCTGGAGGCTGAGGCAGGAGAATGGCGTAAACCCGGGAGGCGGAGGTTGCAGTGAGCCGAGATCCGGCCACTGCACTCCAGCCTGGGCTGGATAAGAGGAGCTTGCTAGCTAGGCCAAGCTCTGTTGTGGGCTATAAGGTGGAGCCATGGAGCAGACAGTCCTACGTCCTGGCCAGTACTGGACCTGTAGCTTCCTAGATTCCTGCTGTCCTGGCTCCTCTGAGCATCAGTACTTCTTATATGCAGTGGTGCAGTTAGGCGAGTGGCCACCAAACTCTTGACTAGCTGAGTCTCAGTCTGACCGGGCCAAGGGACCCCCAACCCTAAGGCAGTTGGGGATATTTAGACCCAAGTCAGGGGAGGCCAGAGGCCTATCTACTTTTCAGTCCATGGGGCAGGTACCCAAATGCTTTCTGGAACACTGCCCACCCCAATCCCAGCTTCCTCCCTTAAGAGCTGAACTGGCCAGGCAGCTGCCTGGACGCCCACACCCACCTGAGCACAGCCTGTAGTTGACCCACTCCTAACTGGGTAGCTTCCCCCATTCCTCCTTAATGTCCCTAGCAGGGGAAACTGAAGCGGGGCCTGAGGTGACAAGGGGTTCCAAGCATGGCAGGCTTTTCCTCCCTGCATAGGGGGCAGGTCCTTTTACTGGAGCTGGGGCATGAAAATGGGTAACTAACTTACTCAAGACAGTGAGGTCAGTGGGACAGAGGGTGGGTCTCTCCATGGTCCACAAGGTCACAGGACTGAGGGCTTGCCCTCCCTCATGGTCACCCTCTCCTACCTTCTTGGGTCTCCTCAGGCATGGCAAGCAGTGGGCAGTCGGTGGCCGATGATGGCATCCAGTAGCAGGACTGGACAAAGGCAGCAGTGGCTCCTTTGAGAGCCAGGGAAGGCCTGGCTGCCTCCCAGTCTTGGCCTAAAATAGGCCTGAGCTCAGCCCACTGGGCTATATTTAGAGGGGGCAGCCCTCAGCCATGGGAAGGGGCAGAGTGATCCACGTGGGCCAGCCTGGACTATCTACCTGGTGAGGGAACCAGCCAGGAGCCTGCCTCCACTAGCCTAGGTGCCCAGGGACCTTCAAGAGGAAGTGCACCTCCCTATACATCCAGAATGGCCACCCCAGGCTCAGCAAGGACCCACGTGGCAGCCAAGGCAGACAAGGAACCCCTGTGCATCTCTACTCGGCCATCCCTCCACCCCTGCAGACTCTTACCCACAGCCCAGTCATCTCTCCTCCCAGCGAACACAAGACAAGCGGCCTCCACTGCATGACCTGCTAGCACACAATACTGTTGTTGTGTGTGTCTTATAGAGGGTGATGGACAGCTGAAGCCTGATGCCATGAGGGTTCTGATAGCCTCACAAGTGGGCAGATACACCCACAGCACCCATGCTGGCCAGTGGGTGGACCTAGGTTGGAGGCTGGTTCATTTGTTACTAAGCTTACAACCTTAGGTAAAGGATCTCTCCTCCCTGAACTCAGTTTGCTCATGTGTAAAGTCGGAATAACAGTGGCTTCTCCCTGGCAGTGTACACTGAGAACCACATCTGGAGCATGTATCACAATCCACGGTTTTGGTCCTCCCCTGCTCCCATCTCGACAAGGGCAGACAGGTCGCATAAGGTTGTGTAAGGATGCACATTACTGCTTACCTTGAAGGGAGGAGGTGGTCCAGCTTCCAGCTTTCCCTCTGTGGTTGGATCCCTGTGCCCTTCCTTCCCAGTGGGGGCAAAGCAAGACTGTGGGCTCTACTTCCTACACACCTCAAACCTGTCACTCTGCTGTCTCACACTGGCCTCCCTGATGTTCCTCAAAGTTAACAAGCTTGTTACCACCTCAGGGGCTTGGTGGTGGCTGTTCCCTCCTGGAATGCTCTGCTCCCAGATAGCCCTGTGGTGGGCCCCTTCTTGTCAGGGAGCTCAAATGTCACCCCCTCAGTGAGACCTTCTGCATACATTCCTTTTTTTTTTTTGAGACAGTCTTGCTCTGTCGGCCAGGCTGGAGTGCAGTGGTGTGATCTCGGCTCACTGCAAGCTCCGCCTCCCAGGTTCATGCCATTCTCCTGACTTAGCCTCCTGAGTAGCTGGGACTACAGGCGCCCACCACCACACCTGGTTAATTTTTTGTATTTTTACTAGAGACTGGGTTTCACCGTGTTAGCCAGGATAGTCTCGATCTCCTGACCTCATGATCCGCCCACCTCAGCCTCCCAAAGTGCTGGGATCACAGGCGTGAGCCACCACGCCCAGCCACATACATTCTTTTCCACATCACCCAGTTTTCTTTTCTTTTCTTTTTTTGAAACGGAGTCTCGCTTTGTTGCCCAGGCAGGAGTGCAGTGGGGCGACCTCGGCTCACTGCAACCTCTGCCTCCCTGGTTCAAGCAATTCTCCTGCCTCAGCCTCCTGAGTAGCTGGGATTAAAGGCGCGTGCCACCACACCCACCTAATTTTTGTAGTTTTAGTAGAGATGGGGGTTTCACCATGTTGGTCAGGCTGGTCTTGAACTCCTGACCTCGTGATCCGACTGCCTCAGCCTCCCAAAATGCTGGGATTACAGAAGTGAGTCACCGTGCCTGGCCCAGTTTTATTTTCTTCGTAGCACTTAGTCCTGAAGTTATATTATGCACAATGTGCCCTGCGTGTCACTATTCCCAAAGGCCCTACAGAACCTATTCAGTCATGTGGAACCACTTTTTACTTTTCTTTTTTTTTTTTTTTTTTTTTTGAGGAGTCTCACTCTGTCCCAGGCTGGAGTGCAGGGGTGACATCTAGGCTCATTGCAACCTCCACCTCCTGGGTTCAAGTGATTCTCCTGCCTCAGCCTCCCAAGTAGCTAGGATTACAGGCGCGTGCCCCCACGCCAGGCTAATTTTTTTGTATTTTTAGTAGAGACGGGGTTTCACCGTGTTAGCCAGGATAGTTTCCATCTCCTGACCTCCTGATCCGCCCGCCTTGGCCTCCCAAATTGTTGGGATTACAGGCGTGAGCCACCGCACCTGACCGGAACCACCTTTAATCCTCACCAGGCAACTTTGGACAGGAGAAACTCAGGCCCTGACACCGCCAGGAAGGTGCCCAAGACCACATAGCAAGGCCTAGAACTGGGGTTGTCTGCTGGGGCCATTCCAGCTTTGGCTGATAATGCGTTTATTGCGTTACTTTAGTACAGTCGGCCTGCCTTGCCCCACCGCCAACAGCCCAGCCTGTTCACAGTTTTCTGCTCACTGCTCATTACCCAAGGAGGTGGGGTCTGTCCCCCAGGGTGGGCACTCCAGGCACTTCCTCGGCCCTGGACGTTGCTCTGGAGCCCAGCTTCCCCGTCCCTTCCCTCCCGGCTGAATCCTGCGCCCGGCCTGTGCCACCCTTCCTGGGGCTGCTACATTCAAGGGTTATCCTGTTAATAAATAAGCCCGCGCAGCTGCCCTCAGCCAGGGCCTGTCGGTTGGTGTCTCCGTCGGCCTGGGACTCCCAATGTGCCCGGCCCCAACCCGTCTGTCTTTTCAGGGTCTGTCTGGCTCCTCTCCCGCCTGTATTCTGCTTGGTTCCCGGCGTGGGGACAGTCCGGTCACCAGTGCGTTGCGCTGCGCGGCCCCCGCTCAGCGCGTGGCTCAGGAGCGTGGGTCCGCCGGTTACGGCCCTTCCTCCGCGACTCCGGGGGCAGTGACTGCAGCGCAGGCTGTGGGCGACACATGCGCAGGGAGTTCGCGCTGCCACCGCCGCCCGGCTCCACCAGCTGCAGAAAGTCCCGGTACCAGAGTTTGGGGCCCGGCGGCGCGGCGGGCGCAGCCTCCTCGGCCCCCGCCAGCCGTTCGGCCTGCGTAGCACTCAACACGTGCAGCGACAGGCGACGCAGCGGTTGCGTAAAGCCCTGCTCGACTGCAGCGCACAAGTACACGCCCGAGTCCCGGCGCCGCAGCCTGCGAAGCAGTAGTCCCCGGGCGGTGCGCTCGGTGCGCTCCTGTGCCAGCACCTGCGGGCGGGGGGCAGCGTGAGGCGGGGGTGTCGGGCGGGGAGCAGGGCTTCCGGGCCCTAGCACGCGACGGAAGAAGCAAAGAGTCATTGGGAACCGAGGTGGGGCGGGAAAGGGGTGCCCCCGGGGCGCACATTTAAAGGCTGAGTGTTTGGGAGTTGGTGGTCTTCAAGGGAGAATCCGAACGAGGCGCGGTTTACATGAACGTGGGGGGTAGGTCAGGGATCTCAATGGGCAGGTGGAGGGCGGGTCTTCTCCCGAATTCAGGGGAGACGGGTCAGGAGCCCGGTTGGAAGCAATGGGGCCTCCGCAGCTTGTGGAGTGCAGGTGAGGGACCAAACGACGGGGCGGGGAGTGGGTCTGGTTGAGCCGGGCTTCGTTGGGTAGGGCGGGGCTTCTCCTGGATGCATGAGCCTGGCAGGGAGGGTGGAGTAAGGCTCACCTGGGTATGGGCTGTCACCCCTGCGCGCTGGAAAGTCCACTCCACGCGCGCCTGCAGCGAGCGGGGCTCACACTCGAGAAAGGCGCTGCTGCCCTCCACGCCGAACACTTTGTGTTCCAGCAGCGCGGGACGAGACGAGTCTTGGGGCGAGAAGAACGTCAGATTTAGGCAAGGCAGGGAAGGTGGGGCGTCTTCTGGGGCTGAGGGTAGGGACAGCTGGGAGACTCACCTCCGGAGCACAGCGTACTGGGGTCGCCATTCCTTACGTCTTGCCGCCGGAACCTCCTGTGGGGAACATCGGATCTTCCATGAGCCCTTCTTCTTTCAGCCCCAGGCAGTGAAAGACCCTTCGCCTCCCTCCCGGCGGCCCAACCCCGACCCCGCCCACCTCTTGACACTGGGCTGGAAGCGCGTGCACGCGACCCCGTCCCAGGCGCAGTAGGGGTCACGCGCCAGACAGCATTCGGCGCAGACGCGGCCGTGGGCAGCGCAGCGGTGCAACGCGATCTGGGCCACCGCGCTCCGCGAGGCTATGTACAGCTGGTGCTAGGGGGCACGAGGGGCTCTGGGCTGACCGAGGGCGACCCCATGCCTGCCTCCCATCGGTCAGGGATCCCTTCTCCCACTCGACAGATGGGAACACTGAGGTCTTACGCCTCAGGTCACACAGTCTAGCAAAGCCAGAGCCTGTACTGAAACGCGGGACTGCGAACTACCAAGAGGGGCCAGAGGCTTAGGACACTCCAGGCACAAGCTCAGTCCATCCCACCCCCACCCCCATCCTGGTCACTCACCCTCTTGGAGGAGATTTGCATGCTGGTGACAGCGGCCGAATCCTGAGAGGGAGGAGGGGCGACGGGGTCAGGGCTTAGTGGGGTGTGGAGGGGTCCCAGGCGACTGGGGGCGAGGCCTCACCTCAAACACGTGCAGCTCCTCCAGGAGCAGCCCCTCTGCGCTGGGCCTACTGCCTTTGGGGACCGAGATCACCTTCAGCACCGTGCCAGCGTCTGCAGGAATGAGAAGGGGTAATGACCATTGGTGCTCCCGGACAGCTGAAGATAGGGTCTCCTCGCCTTTGAGGCTTCTACCCTCAGCATATTTGGGTTGTGAAGAGTGTGGACTGGAAGAGTGTGGGTTGGGCAGCTTCCAGAAGGTGGAGACACAGCCTGGGAAAGGATGTGGAGATGGGACTGAACAGGGAGAGCTTCCACTAGCAGCCCACAGGGCCTGGATGGGATCCTGGGGGTCGCCGTGGAGGGATCCTGACCTGTGCCAATGAAGAGGACGTCATAGTGTCCGTCAGCGGCTGCAACCCGGTCCGTGGCAATTTGAGTGAAGGTGTAATTGGCTCCAACTTGTAGGAAAAGAGGGCGCCCCCCAATGGGCAGGACAGAGTTGTACATGAGGGGGTGGTTCCGCGCAAACTGGATGACATCGTCGGGGAAGTCCTTGGTGGAACTGAAGGTGCCAAAGGTCTTGCTGGGGCACTGGGGGTGGGGGGAAGAGAGGTACAGTAGGGATATAGATATGGGGGCTTGATAGGCGGCCCTCCATGCCAAGCCTCTGGGAACATGAAGGGGGATGGGGACAGAACCCTGCCCTGAGAATTAGAGAGGAGATGCAGCCTTGCCCTGGGAAGTCAGAGGCGGGAAACAAGCTTTGTCTTATGGAAAGGTTTTCCCACCCATAACAAACGAAGAAAGCACATTTACCAAGAAGACCCCAGGCCAAGTTCTCAAACCCTTGAGGCTTTGAAGTGGGTTGTAGCAAAAGTTCCTGGGCTACGAACCATGCCTGGCCGCGGGTAGGGGACGCGACCCTGGTATGACACCCACTGGTGCATGGGCCCCTCCTTGTGTGCAAAGGGTCCCAGGAAGGCCCGGCGCACGTCGTTCATGCTGTACACGCACACTGCAGAACCCTGGAAGATGCTGCTGGAGGAGAAGACCAGGGCGGGGTGAGGGGCCCGGTGGAACCCAGCGGCCTGCTCGGGGGCTCCCTACCTCCCGCCCCTCACCTGGACGTGGAGAAGACAGCATAGAGCAGCGGGGTCCGGTGGTCCCGCGAGGACAACAGAAACACATCCTCTGCGGGGAACGGGCCTAGCTGGGGTAGGGCGCACAGCCCCGCTGCAGCGGGGGCTCCTGGAGTCTGCACCGCTGCCCCCCTCCCCAACCTCATACCCACTCCCGCACTCACGGAGCTGATCGAAGTGGGTGTCGCCCTCGACGCCCGGCACTGAGCACACCAGCCGCGCCTTCAGAAACGTCGTCCACTTGTTGACCAGGCTGCGCTGGCCGCCCACGTCGTTCTGCCGGGACGATCAGAGGGGATGAGGGCGAGATCAGGGCTGGCAAAGGGGTAGGGGCAGGGTCGCCGGGTGTGGCCCAGGGACTCCTCACCCGGCAAATCTGGCCAACGCGGGACACGGACAGGCGTCCCAGTGCCGGCGCCGCCTCTACCGCCGTCTCACGAAAGAAGAAGTAGATTTTGTCGTCGTCTGGGTTCTCGCTCTCCGGGATCCAAAATACCTTGACAAACTTGGGCTCTGACCGCGGCAGGAGGCATGGGTCAGCGGGTCCTGGCCTCGCCTCCTGATACGAGACCCACGCGCTGCTTCCCCTTCCCGTAGCGCGGGCACAGCACACGGGATCACAGTGTCTGACCACCCAACCTCTAGGACCACGTCCAGTTGGCGCTCTGCGCCGACCGAATCCAAAGAATCAGGGCATGCGAGGCAAGAAGCAGCCGCGAGGGGGCAGCAGAGACCGTGGCTACCTGGCGGCCCAGGCGGGAAGCCCGGCTAGCCTCTGATCTCGCCCCACAGAGTCGCCCAGCACCTTAGGCTTGGGTAGGAGGGAGATGAGGTAATCTGGTTTCACCTTCACTCATGAATCGCCCTCCCTAGCATAACCAGATGCTCCCCACTCCTGCTTCAAATCCTTCTGCTGGGTCCCTTTTTATTGTATTATTATTATTTTTTGAGACTGTCTTGCTCTGTCGCCTAGGCTGGACTGCTGGATCTCGGCTCACTGCAATCTCAGCCTCCCCAGTAGCTGAGATTACAGACACAGCCCACCACTACACCGGGCTAATTTTATTTTATTTTATTTTTTGAGACAAAGTCTCGCTCTATCGCCCAGGCTGGAGTGCAGTGGCACAGTCTCCACTCACTGCAAACTCAGCCTCCTGGGTTCGAGTCATTCGCCTGCCTCAGCCTCCTGAGTAGCTGGGATTACAGACACACACCACCACGCCCGGCTAATTTTTGTATATTTAGTAGAGACGGGGTTTCACCATGTTGGCCAGGCTGGTCTCAAATTCCTGACCTCAGGTGATCCGCCCGCCCCGGCCTCCCAAAGTGCTGGGATTACAGGTGCACACCACTGCACCTGGCCAATTTTTTTATTTTTTACTAGAGACAGGGTTTCACCATGTTGGCCAGGTTAGTCTCAAACTCCTGGCCTCAAGCTATTTGCCTGCCTCAGTCTCCCAAAGTGCTGGGATTACAGGTGTGAGCCACTGCGCCCACCAGCCCCTAGTCCTTATTTAATTTTTATTTTATTTAGAGACAGAGTCTGCTCTGTTCTGCAGTGGCAGCATCATGCTCACTGCAGCCTCCAACTCCTGGGCTCAAGTGATCCTTCCATCTCAGCCTCCTGACTAGCCAGGACTACTAGGTGTGTGCATGCCACTGCCCCCAGCTAATTTTATTTTCTTTTTTGCAGAGACAGGGTCTTGCTTTGTAACCCAGGCTGGTATGAAACTCCTGTCTTCAAGCAATCTGTCTGCCTCACCTCCCAAAGTGCTGGGATTACAGGCACAAGTCACTGTGCCCAGCCCCCATGGCTCTTAGAATAAATAACTCTGGCCCCTGACAGTCCAGGCCCCCTTATCATTACTAGCTCTGCAAGTCTATTCCTTTGCTTGTTCCTGCATCCAGGCCTTTGCACTAGTTGCTCCCTCTGCCTGGAATGCTCATCCCTGAATTTTGCTGGCTGGCTCTCTTGTGCTTGGGAATTAGCTCATACTCCCCTCAGTACAGCGGCTTCCTTTACCCAACCCCCTCCACCCACCCAGTCTCCTTTTCACTTCCTCCCTTGTCTCTGGCCTCATGGCCATTGGACTTGATCTTATCATGTATGTGATCTGTGAACTCAGAGGTCACAGTCATACCTGTCGTATCTGTCTCTGTGACACCAGTGCCTGATTAAGGAGGGTATTTGGTAAGACCTGGCCACACCCACTGCTCACTTACTTTATGGGCCTTGCTTGGCACCTGCCCTGTGGGAGGGTGACGGCCTTCTCCCACCAACCCCACCAGCCTCTCACCATTGAGCCAGCGGGAGTCGTGTGGCTCTGTTCGGAGACTCGGACGTTGGCCCAGGCTGCGAAAGATGGTAAAGTCTCGGCCCATGAGGTCTGCTGCCACCCCTGAGTATAGCTCCTCCCCTACAGACAGAGCAAGGGCTGCTCAGCCAAGCGGAGGCTGTTGGGGCAGGAAGGCCTGGGGAGCTCTGGGAGTTCTCAGGGAGTCAGTGAGGCTATGGGGGAATCCCTGGAGCTCTTGGGGTCTTGGGACTTTGTGAGGTTCGGCAGTTTCTAAGGGATTCTGTTGGGGCCTTAGCCCTTGGACTCACCCACCAGCACGGAGGCAGCCCGATGCCTAGGGTCATAAGGACTCTTCCCTTTGCCGTCCTCTATCCTTCCTGGGTCCAGCCGGAGCACGGGCTCCTGGGAGGTGTGGCAAGTTGTGACTACCAGGCCCTTCTTACCCTCCTGACCTCCCTCCCTGCCTAGATATGGCCTTACCTCTGCCCGGTGGCCCACTTCCACAAAGGCACATGTTGGGTGGAAGGCTCCCGTGCCACAGGCCAGCAAGTGGGTGTGGTTGTAGGCGTGCAGCAACTTCACAAAGTTCATGCACTCAGTCTAGTAGGGTTGGAGGTGTGAGGTTTCCCCCAGGGATATGGCCTTAAGAGGTCCCAGCTCACCAGTGGCATCCTCACCCCTCCCTCTCTCTCGCATTGACCCAGGCAAGTACTAACATGGGCCACAGGGAACTGGGGGCCCTTGCTGACCAGCCCAGGCCTCACCAGGGTGGGCGTCTGGGGAAGCACAGGCCTGCAAAGCCTCCATGACTCAGAGGCCCCCTAGAAGAATTACACGAGCCCCAACCCTGACTCACCACCCCCAGACCTCAGCCACCTCGACCTCCCTGCCCTCATCCCAGCCAGAACAGGCAGGCCTCTGTTTTAGCCCTGCCCTGTCTCTGGGGTGAGGGGCTGACCCTCCCCACTCCCAGCCCGGACAGCCAGCACTCACACCAATGTCCTTCCCTGCCCAGTTGCACTCCTCTCGCCATTCCACAGGGGCCGGCCAGGCCAGCTATGGGGAGGTTGGGGGAGAGGGGACACAGGTCAGAGACTTGGGATATTCTCTACCTCAGGGAGCCCATTCCTCTGAGTCTCTCGAGGTAGGCTGGAGTGGGGTCCTAGGGCTCCTTCCCTGGGCAGTGCCGGGGTTGGGGGTCCCTGGCACCTTCTTGGCCCGCTTGCTGATGTTGTCCAGGCTGAGGGAGGCCACATGGTTCTCGGCACCCACAAACAGGCGTCCACGCTCCTCATCCACCAGCAAGGCCTCATAGCAGCAGGTTCGCTCCAGGCTGAAAGTCTGGAGACCATGCCAGGCCTGGAGCTCTGCAGGGCAGGACACTGCTGAGGACTCACCAGACATGCTGGAAGCCTCCCCCAGGTCATTGCCTTTTAGCGTGGTGACTCTAATGGGCCAAGGTTGCTCCTTAGGACCTGGCCTGTCGATATACATGTGAGTTTAACATGTTGTGTGATTACAACACGCAAACCCAAGCCCACCCAGGTGCACGTGTGGAGCTGCCAGGGGAGGTGGTACACCCCCCAGGAAGAGGAAGGCAGGTTGAACTTGGGCACGCTCAGACAGGTGGTATCTCCAGGCAGGCACACTGGGAGGCCAGGCTTATGGACACCAGAGTCCTGGGGGAGACTGGCATGCAGGGATGGCCAGACCCCCAACTCCCAAAAGTCAGGCTGAGAGTTCCTTTCCTGCCACTCCACCACCAGCCTGAGCTCAGCAGAACTGCCTATTCACTGCCATTGCCCAGGAGCCACCTTCCTGTACAGGAGGCATGAGAAGGGGGCTCTGACTTCTCTGTTGCTCTGCTGAAGGAGTATCGCCTTGTTGGGGTTACTGAATGGAACAGAGACAAGGTCTGTTGCTATGGGGACAGGAGGGGTCTTCCTGAGAAAGCACGAAGAGAATGTGGGCAGAGGCTGGGGGCTGAGGCCCAGACAGGGTTAACTGGAGGTGGCCTGAGAGTGCCACTAATCCCACCAGAGTCTAGTGACAGGCATGCACATGGGGCAACAGCCAACACAGAGCCCCCTGGCCATACCGGGACCCTTTCCTGCCCACCTCAAGCTGGGCCCTCCTGCCTGCCAGGTGCACCTACCTTGGAAGGAGAGCCGAAGGCGTGGGGGGCTGGGGGCGGCACCCCCCAGCCCCACTGCCCAGAGCAGGGCCAGGCCCGGGATCATGGCGGCGGCCCCGGCCCGCCCCATCTCAGCAGCTCGGGGCGCTCAGGGTTCAGCGGGTGTGTGTGTGGAGGAGCCTTGAGTTGCCCTGGACTCTGCCCCAGGATCTGGAAGAGAAGGAGTCGGCAGAGAAGGCGAGGGCGGGAGGCTAGGGAGGGGGAGTCCCCAGGGATCAGATTACAGCCCCTAGGGGAAAGAGGCTGGGGGGTCACATTCCACTTCCGAACCCTCCCCTCCGAGGGTGCCCCGCCTGGCCACAATCACAGACACACCCACGCCACTGGGCACACCCTTAGGGTCACCCTGCACTGGCAGGTTGCCTCACCACGTCACCCTTCCCAGTAACCTCCCCTCTTGTATACACACTCACAGACATTAATTCACAATGCGCACCCACTTCATGCCAGCCTCGGCCTGGGAGGAGGGATACTGGGAGACATAGGCAAGGTCCCCACGTGAGAGAGGACAGAGCACCAACAAGGATGGATGCAGAGGGTGCCAAGTGCAATGAGCAAAACAAGCCAGTCAAAAGAGTGAGAGTGACAGGAGCGGGTCAGGCCTCTGGAGGTGGCAGTGTCCCCATAGTCCCGCAGAAAAACGCAAAGACACTTTTGAGGCTGGAGTCAAGGGTGTGGGTGCCTGTGAATGTGAATGTGTTTCCGAGTGTCCCCTTGTGATGTGTGCATGTGTGTAGTGTGTATGCACATGTGTATGCACATGTTTACATGTCTATGTGCAAATATATAGTGGCATGTTGCACATGTGTGGATATGGGTTGGTATGCACATGCATGTGGCACTATGCAATCTATGCAGTACATATGTGCGGTACGTGCATATTTTGTGCACAGATGTGTTGCACATTTGTGCATGTGCAAACGTGTGCACCCATAAGGGTGGACATGTCTCCGGGCATGCAAGTGAGCAAATCCAACTGCAGCATCAATCACTCCATTCCTCTGAGGGAGAAGTGCCACCCAGGAGACCCAGGACCTGGGCAGAAGCCTCAGCCTCTGACTTGGGGACTGCTCCCAACCCAGCTGAAGCAGCCTCTGCATCTGAGCTTGAGGGCTGTCTCTCCACACCCCTGAGGAATCAAAGAGGGGCAAGGTGAGGCAGCCCTTCACTTGTGCCCCAGCCTCCTGGCCTCGCTGAGCTGGCCTTCCCTCTCAGCGCCTCCACAGCCTCTCTGAGCCTCTCCCTTCACTTCTCTCAACCCTTGAGGTTTCCCCATCTTTGAGCTGCTTCACTCTAGGAGCCAGACACCTCCCCCGGGCCCTCAGCTGGGGCAAAGACCTGGCTGCCATGCCCACCCTCCTTCCCAGGGGCCAGCTGGGCAGGTGCTGGACACAGGAGCCCAGGGAGTGGGGCAAGGTTCCAGGTGGGATTAAGCAAGTGGAGCGGCTGCTGGGGCAGGTTCCAGGCCCCTCCACCCACACTCCTGCCCAGCTCCTGGCCCCGTCCCAGGCCAGGACCCCCACCTCCCTCCTTCCCCCCGCTGACACTTGCCACTGCCTCTTCTCAGGTTCTAGAGGTCTTCCAGGCCACCACCAGCTGCCTTCTCACACTCCACCAAGGACTCCCGAAGCGGCACCTCTCCACTCTGGCCCCTTCCCACCCTGGGGCTGCAGGGGACCCTCTGACGGCTCCTTTAAGGAGCAGCCCCCGCCCCCACCAGGCCAGCCACCGCCCCACGCGCTGTGCCGTAAAGTTTAGAGGGCGGATCGGGTGACCGGGCAGGCAGCCGGGACCGGCTGGAGAAGGCGGCCAGGCGGGAGTGGAATGGGCACAAGGGAGGGGCTGGTAGGGACAACCCCTCCCCTATTGGGTCTTAAGGCAGAAGTGTGCCCCAGGTGGTGGTCCCAGAAGCCAGGTGGCCAGCCAAGGCAAGGGAGGAAGAAACCCCAGCTCCAGGGGCTCAGTAGGCAAAGGGAATCACTGGGTGGGGGCACCACCCGGGGACTCCAATATCTCACCTGTCCCTCCACAGGTGGGAAGCTGTGGGGAGAGATAATGGGGAGCTCAGCTGCCACCTCAGTTCCCAGGGACCGGCTGGGGTGGGCGGGCAGCCAGAGGTCAGGGGAGGGGCTCTCAACTGGAGGTCGGATGGGCCCTTGGGACCCAGTCCCGGTCCTTCCTCACCACTTGGGCCACTTAGTACTTCAGCGACCTGACCAGCAGTGGCTTCTTCCACAACAGCCAGATCGGGGAGGGAGAGGAGGGCAGGAGAAGGGCAGATCCAGGAGGAGCAGCAAATCTCACTTCTGCACCACAGGGCGGGGCCCATCTGGAGTCCCCCATCCTGGACAGGTAGCTCTGCATCTCTGCTAAGAGGTTGGGGGCGGCCTATGACCTCCCTTCCTCTGACCTCTCTTTCTAAGTTGGAGGTGGAACAACCCCCACCAAACCCAGAGCCGAAACCTGAGGGAGTTTTACAGACAGGATGGAGCTCCTGTACCTCGGAGCCTCAGTTGGGAATGACTTGGGGTCTTTTCCTGAAGCTTAGTCTGGTGAACATGCCCCATTTGTAGCATGAGGGGTACTTCTCTGGAGGGACTGTATGTTGATAGTGGCAGAGTGGAGCCCTCAAGTCCACCTGAGTGAATATACCAGGGCTTGAGAATGGGCTTTGATCTTTCCATCCCCAAAAAAGGCATTTTCCTACCACCTCCCAAGGCTGATGGGGCAGTGTGGGCATTCTAAGTGTTGCAGCTTTGTTGCCCAGCCCTGGATGCCTCCAGCCAAGCAGGGACAGAGGTGGGAGCAGGTCTCCTGGAAGTGGAAGTGGGGCCATGCTCTCCTTCCTGAGCCTGAGGACCTGGTGTACCTGGCCTGGCCTGGCCAGCTGGCAAGTGAATAACAGGGGCCAATGAGAGCCGCAAGGCCCTTCAGGAGGGCAAATGGAAGGACAGATCCCTGCGTGGGCCCGTGGGCTTCCTGGATGCGGCCTTTTCCCACTCCGGGAGTAGGTGCCTCTAGCCTTGGACCTGGGCAGGCTCTCCTGGCCCCATGCAAGCAAACAACATTCTTTGGCTGTTTACAGCTTTCCACCCAAGCAGCCAGGATCAGCAAGTACCTCAGAGGCCCCCATCCACTCCCACTGTGCACCCATAGGCCCTCACTGCCATGTTTTCCAGGCCCAGGGGCCCGGTCTCCATTTCATCACCCTGCACTTTCCTCCACTAGCCTGCATTCACTCTGGGAAACAGGACCAGGACCACCCCCCACCATTATCTTTCCAAAGGCCTGGGATTCAACCCCCAGCCAAAAGGACTGGGCTATCTCTGTCCCCACTGAGTGCTGTGCCCTGTCCTCTGTCCTCTAGATGTGTACCCTCCCTTGAGTAGGAATGGAGGTCCCCAGGGATGGGAGGCCAAGTTGTCCCTGATTCCACATGGTCTCCTTTCCGTTCCTCAGCCCCAGGTCCAGTGTGCCAGGCCATGGGTAGGGGCCCCCATGGAGGCCAGCATTCCAGGAGCAGGGTCACTGCCTGTGGATCACACTAGGGGCTGGAGCTCCTCGAGGATTCTACAATCAGGCAGCCTGGGCCTGAGTCTCAACAGAATGGGGCAAACCAGGGGAGGCAGCTGGGGTCCCTTTCCCCGCCTGTCCTCCTGCCCTGGGCCTCTCTCTCTTTTTTTTTTTTTTTTTTTTTGAGGCAGAGTCTCCCTCTGTTGCCCGGTCTGGAGTGCAGTGGCCAGATCTCAGCTCACTGCAAGCTCCGCCTCCCGGGTTTACGCCATTCTCCTGCCTCAGCCTCCCGAGTAGCTGGGACTACAGGCGCCCGCCACCTCACCCGGCTAGTTTTGTATTTTAGTAGAGACGGGGTTTCACCGTGTTAGCCAGGATGGTCTCGATCTCCTGACCTCGTGATCCGCCCGTCTCGGCCTCCCAAAGTGCTGGGATTACAGGCTTGAGCCACCGCACCCGGCCTGGGCCTCTCTCTTTTGAGAGAGCTTCTAGCGACAGAGGCCTGTCTGGGTTCTTACTCTGGGGCTGCCTGTCAGTGCACGGCCTGCCACAGCCTTGGCTTTTCCTTCTGGAAAAACCTGGATTGTGCCAAATCTCAGCACCTGCCTCCCCACCCCTGGCCACCAGCTGGGCCTGCCCCTTTGCCCATGCCTGGACTCCGGGTGGTGTGGTTGGTGTGGGATACCCATCTGAGGAAGGCTGTGGCAACCCTCTCAGTGCAGCCTGGGCTGGATGGGATCTTGGGCGCCCCACTCATACCTGCTTTAGTCATCAGGGCTGGTGGCTCCAATGAACTCTTCCTTGTTCTGGCCACGTAGAAACCAGGTCATGCTGCCCAGAGGACTTAGGCACAGTAGGGACAGGCGTGGGCGGCCATAGGATCATCACCTGAGGCTAACTTCCCAGACACTCTAAGGCCCCGCCCCAGGGGCATCTCCTGGGGAAGCATCTGCAGGCATGTCCTCACCCCAGCCTGGTCTCCACATTCCCAGGGGACCCTGGCCCACCTTTTTTGAAGGATAAGCTCCTCCCCTCCTTTCCTGTTCCCCTTCCCTTCTGAGGGTCCTGTCAGAACTGAGATGGAGGTGCTGAGGGAGGGGCTACCAAGAACTCTGGGCCTTTGGCCGTGGCCCTACCCCCACCCGCCCCACCCCTGCCCTCCCCCCCTGCACATTCCTCCCAGGCTGAGGTCAGCCCCTCTGGGATGCGGGAGCCCCCCCGACCAGCCACATCGCAGCTCTTCCCTCACTCCTGTTTTCCTCATTGCCCAGCAGGGAGGGGTGGGAGGAGAGGGGCTGGGGCGGGGCCTCCCTCTCCCTCCCTCCTCCCAAGCCCGGCAGGGTGGAGGGGGCTGTGCCAGGAATGCTGGAAAGTGAACTCTGAGGGCACACTGCACTCATGAACAGACATTCACATAAATACTGCATTCTCCTAACTGGCTAGGAGAGAGCCTCCCAGGAGTGCTGGGTAGGGGGCTGTGAATGCTCTGGGGAGGGCTGGGGAGTCTGGAGTCAGCCCCAGGGATCAGCCCCCTTGTTAGTCCAGCAGGAGGCGGGGTTGACTCCCTAGCTGGAGTCTGCACCTCTCATCTTCTCTGCAGCTACAGACAGCGCCCAGGCAGGTCTGGCACACAGTGGGGGTACCACAGGTATGCACTCTTGCTGCCACCTTAGCTCTGGGCATCTTGGGCACCCAGGCCTATGAAGGCCTCAGAGAAACACTCCACTGCTGCCTCTTCCATCCCAGCTGAACAAGGCCCCTTCTCAGGCTCAGCTCTTTTCCCCTTTTGTTGTGCTCCTCACCCCAGTACTTTTTTTTTTTTTTTTTGAGACAGGATCTTGCTTTGTCACCCAGGCTGGAGTGCAGTGGTAGGATCATGGCTCACGGCAACTTCAGCCTTCCACCTCAGCCTCCCAAGTAGCTGGGACTACAGGCATGCGCCACCATGCCTGGCTAATTTTTTGTATTATTGTTATTTTTTTTTGGTAGAGATGAGGTTTTGTCATGTTGCCCAGGCTGGTCTTGAACTCCTGGGCTCAAGCAATCCTCCTGCCTTGGCCTCCCAAAGTGCTGGGTTTACAGGCGTGAGTCACTGCTCCCGGCCACCGCAGTACAATTACTTCCTAAACCGTCTGACCCCTGTGCCCAGGGTTCTACTCGAAGCTCCCTCCCTCCCCTGGGTGAAGAGTCCTCAGTCTTCTCACTTCCCAAGGCCCCAACCCACCCCTGGCACTACCAAGCCTACCCTCCTGAGAGCCCCTACCTTTTGTCTGTCTTAGGACAAGCACTGACCCCTTTACCCTCCCCCAGGCTGTATCCCTGGGGTCATTCTGCCACTTCTCTCCCCATGCCTCCCCTCTGCAGGACCCTGTCCCTGACCCCTGACTCGGAGAGCTTGTTGAAGTTTGGTAGGATTGCAGGCTCTTAGCTTGGCATTCACTGGGCCACTCTCTTTTTTCTTTTCTTTCTTTCTTTCTTTCTTTCTTTCTCCTTCCTTCCTTCCTTCCTTCCTTCCTTCCTTCCTTCCTTCCTTCCTTTCTCTTTCTTTCTTCTTTTCTTTCTTAGAGAGGATCTTGCTTTGTCACCAGACTGGAGTGCAGTGGCAGGATCATGGCTCACAGCAGCCTCCTGAACTCCTAAACTCAAGTGATCCTCCCACTTCAGCCTCCCGAGGAGCTGGGACTACAGGCACACACCACAACACACAGTTAATTTTTGTATTTTTTGTAAAGATGGAGGTCTCACTATGTTGCCCAGGCTGATCATGAACTCCTGGGTTCAAGTTATCCACCTGCCTCAGCCTCCCAAAGTGTTGGGATTATAGGCCTGGGCCACCACACCAGGGCCACAGGACCACTCTCTGTATCTTGGTGGGGGCCAGTCTTCCAGTGCTCCACCTGCCCCGTTTCTGGGATGCATTAGCTCTTCTGTTGCCAAGACTTTGTTTGCGCTGTGCCCTTCACTCTTTAGACCCTTCCCCTTGTCACCTGCTGGACTCCTCACCGTTCATGATCCACCTGGCTGTCACCCGTCTTCTGTGTAATTCCAGACCTGTGGTGTCAGGTTCAAGCCTCTGGGCAGGGCTCTGGGTTCCCCACTGTGGGGGAAGCAACAGGGGCTACAATCACTGGTGACCCCAGGACCCAGCGGAGGACAGGCACAGGGAGGCAGGAGATGGTGTGCCCATAGGAAGCCCTTCCACCTTCCTAGGCATGCTAAGTCTCCATGGGGTTGGAGGATGGATGGAGAATGGACACCCCTTAACCCTGTCCCAGTCCCCCAGGCCTTGACGACCCTGACCTCAGTGAAGTCAGAAAGCAGAAGGCAATGGGATGAGATGTCAAACTCTGATTTTTCTCCCAACAAGATTATCAGGGGCTGTGGGGCTGCATCTCTGGCAAGGGGAGAAAAGGACCCATGGCCTTGACTTCTGCTCCTCTTGGATATTAGTGCCCATCACCGTGTGACTAAGGGCTGAGTGGGTGGCAGGCATGGACACATTTGCTGCCACACACATGCATACATACCCCAGCTGACTAGAGGCCATCCCCCTGGGTGATGAGAGGTGCTGCCTTCCCTCTGGTAGTCCATGGTAGAGATGAGGACCGCTAGGATCTTTTGTTTTTAAGAGAAGGGGTCTTGTTATGTTGCCCAGGCTGGTCTCAAACTTTTGGCCTCAAGTGATCCTCCTGCCTTGGCCTCGCAAAATGCTGGGGATTACAGGCATGAGCCGCTACACAGCCAGGGTCTCCTTTTTTTTTTTTTTTTTTTTTTTTTGAGACAGAGTCTCATTCAGCCCCACAGGCTGAAATGTAGTGGCACGATCTTGGCTCACTGCAACCACCGTCTCCCGGGTTCAGGCGATTATCCTGAGTAGCTGAGATTACAGGCACCCACCATCATGCCCGGATAATTTTTGTATTTTAGTAGAGACGGGGTTTCACCATGTTGACCAGGCTGGTCTTGAACGCCTGACCTCAGGTGAGCTGCCCGCCTCGGCCTCCCAAAGTGCTAGGATTACAGGCGGGAGCCACCGTGCCCAGCCCCAGGGTCTCTTTTTAGGGCAGCAGGCCCAGAGATTGGGGTCAGTTCTGGGGAGTGGGGCCAGACCCAGAACTCAGCCAAACAATGCTGTAGTCTTATCCTTGCCTCCTCCCTGATTCCCAGGGTCGTTAGGACTTGGCTGGCCATGCCACTGATCAGGCAGCTAGAGTCAGGGCTTGTATTCTCCACCCAACTGGTTTGGCACTCAGTTTGGGGTGGGGTGGGGTGAAATGATTCTAGGGAACTGAGACAACTAAGTTTTCCTGACATCAGAAGCCATGGGGCTCCCTGGAACATGGGACTTCTTCCAGGTCTTGGCAGCCCCTGCAGCCTCAGTGATCCCTGCTGTAACCCTGGAGAGGACCCTTTCCCTCTTCTGCAACTGGTATCCGGGTCTGCACCTATCTGCTGGGACAGGGGATGGGATGGGGGGTGTCTAGGCCTGGGGAACTACAGAGAGGCAGCCTGACTGGCTCTTCCTCACAGAATTTCCCTTTACTCTCCTCTCTCAGGCCTCTCTGACTCTGAAAGCTTGCCTCTCTCTTCCCAGCTGCTCCCCCATCCCACAAATGGGTAAAAATACCAAAGTTCCCACCACATCAGTAGCCAGAGCAATTATTTCAAATGGACCAGGCCCTCTGGGAGGCAGATCAGCTTCATGGGGAGACAACCCACCCCATGCCAGGAGCATGAGCCTGGGTCCCTGCCCAGCTCTGCATGTCCTGCTAAGGGTCCTGGGCCTCACAGCTGCAGCTGCCCATGGGTGGAGACAGAAAGATGGGGCTTCTTAGGCTGGGAGGGCTCTGGAGATGCAGGGCCAGTGAGCATTGAATTTCTGGTGTTCCTCACCCAACTGCTCCTGAGGGTTGATGAATGGCTGAGGTCCAGCCTGGGACAGCTCCGGGCAGCAGGGGATGCCCAGGAGCCAACCTCATGGAGTCCCTTCAGTTGGGGTGCAGGACACCTGGGCAGCCCGTTCTTGCCTGCAGCCCCCTATAGCTGGGAATTTCCCAACCACTAAACACAAGGCTGAATTGACAGGCCGCCTCCACCAGTGCTGGGACAATAGAGCCTTATGCCCTGGAAATCTGAGCCTGGGTGGGAGGCCAGGGCAGGTGGAGGCCTAGCTGTCTGCACTCAGGGAAGCCCTGCTCCCAGGATCCCACCCAGACCCACTGCCAAGACGGCACCAGGGCGATCCTGCCAGGGCCCCGCATGGCCCACCCAGGGAGGGAGGCACTGGGTGAGTTAGGCAGACAATGCCAGTCCCTCAATGGTCCCTCTGTGCAGGGTTCCCCCTCAGGACAGAAGGAAGGAACCATCTTCCGCCCGCTTCCTGCTGGGCGGGCATCAGGGCTCTGATGCTCCTGCTTGCACATCTGCGGCTCAGCGGGGTCCAGGCCTTGGCCTCTGAAAGAAGGCGGGGGACCGGGGTTGGGCGCGGGATCCTGTTCTCCGTGTCGTTGGCCCTCGCAGGCAGGGGTGGGGACCGGGCCTGGGGGTCGCCGATGTCCTTCCGACCAGGCGGCAGCAGCCTCTCATCTCCTGCCAGTGCCCGGGGCCGAAGGTACTGGGCACTGGCAGGTGTGCGGGGGCGGGGTCCCGGGGCTCTGGCTCAACCCTCCCTCCCTCCTCCCCGCCTCCGCGGCGCCGACCCTGGCCCGCCCCCTGCCCAGGCAGCTCTGTCTCGGGGTGGCCGCGGAGCCGTCGCCGCCTCACAAAGCTGCCTTTGTGTCCAGCGGCCTCCGCGGGACCCGCTGACGTCAGCCTCCGTGACCAGCCAGACAGGGCCGAGCGCGGGCGGCGGCGCCCCCTGGCGGCCGGAGGCGGAGGCGTTAACCCCGGAGCCCCACCCTGTCGAGGCCGGCTTTTCCCCCAGCCCGCCCCGACCACGTTCAGGCCGCGGCTGCTCCTGCTGCCCCTGGGAGAAAGTCCAGGCGCCGCGATGGCACTCAGGGCCCGCCCCACAAGCATCAACAGCCTTGTCATCTGCAGTTCCCTTCCCCAGCAACGCGCGGGCCCTTCCCACAGCCTCAGGGAGCTTTCCATCTTCAATGATCTGCAGCCCCCAGGCCCAGCCTGTGGCAACCATCACATGGTAATACGGGGCCTGTCACTACCCTTCAGGTTTGACGGGGGCCCTCTGGGGCAGGGACCTTTCAGAATATGTCTCAAGGCCCCTACTGGCCTTCTGTTTAGTCAAGCCAGGACTGCATGCGGCCCACCTGGCTGTGTGGCCTTGGCAACGCACACTCTCCGGGCTTTGGTACCCAAGTCGTAAGTCACTTTCTCCTTCCGCGTTAGAGACGTGCCGGACACCCCTCCTGCTCCCGGTGTGGAAGAGCACCTTACAACAGTTCCCTTAGAAGCCAGTCCAGCTGCCCGAGACCCAAAGCTGCAGAGTGCTGGGAAGGTGGGGACACATGGCCCCCACATGTATGCTGCCTAGTCCAGGTGGGAGAAATGAAGCCCAGAGCTTCGGGCTCCAGGACGGCCAGGAAAGCTGAGTCAGGGCCAGGTTGAGGACGGAGGTTAAGACCACCATCACTTTGGCACACCGTAGCCGGGGCCTCTGCCCCTGGGAGCGAATACCCATCAGTTCTCGGTATTTTTTTTCTTTCTACATTTTATTATTTCAAACCAGGTGAACAATTCCATAAAACATGTGAAAAAAGCAAGGAAGTGTTCAACGCTGAAGGCCCCGGGCCTGGGACAAGGGAATGAGGGGTGTGGCCCCCCAGCAGGCAGCGGCGGTTCCTAGGTTAGCGCTAGGGAGCTACATTTTAGGTTAATGGAGCCTGGGCCCAGGACCGCTGGGGCAGGGTCCTCAGTGACGTTGGCAGTTGTCTGGAACAGCCCTTGGAACCCAATTCTGTGGAGGGCAGGGCAGGGTTGCGGCTCGCACAGGGGCGGCCAGCAGAGGGACGGGTGTAAACACGCAGACACACTCAAGGCACGGAGTCACTTGGAAGGCGGGCTGAAGGGGTTGCTGGTCAGGATCTGATAGTTTTAAATAGTTTTCTCTAAAAGTTTTCTAGATTTGCAGTTTTTTTTTTTCCTTTACTTTCATTTTTTTTTTTTTTAAAAAGCTACGAGAATGAGTAGGTGGACTGTGGTCTCCAGGAATGGTGGCGTCTCACGCTTCTTGTGCTTTTTCCTTTGGGGCCTCCGAGCGGCTGGGGGGTAGGGGGACTGGGCAGGAGGAGGCTCCCTGTAAACATTTGGACTTGGGCTGGGGCAGGGGCTGGTGTTGGGCAAAGCTGGGGGTCCAGGCTGGAGAAGCAGGGGCCCCTCCAGACACAGCCTTGGGAGACTCAGCATGTCCCCTCTCCCCCATCACAGAACAAGACAATGGTTAAAAACCAGAACAGATGCCCAGAAAGGGGGTACCATGGCCATTACCAGCACCTCAGACAAGGGCAGGCTTCAAACAGGGAGGCCCATGGCAACCCCTCCCCTACATCTGGAGCTGAGGGGATAGGGGGAGCTGAGAACAAAGAGAGGAAAGAGGAGAAAAGCGGCCGGGGGAACAGGCGGGGAGCGTGGTCTTCTTGCCCCCATCTTCTTCAAGGGTTGGGGGGTACAGAGTTGGCGGTGGCCCTGGAGGTGGGGGGAAAGCAGAGCATGGATCGGGAAGCAGCCAGGACGTGCCTCTCCCCCACCTCCCTCGACAATGACCCTTCTCCATTTTTCCTACCGATTTGTTACCAGGGACACAGTTGCCGCCCAGGAGCCAGTTTCTGTTGCTGGGTTACATGGGGGAGGGGAGTCTGTGGCACTGGGAGAGTCATCCCCACCTCCACAGGGGCCAGTGGGGCCAGCCTAAGCCCAGGAAGCTCAGACAGGTTGGAGGGCAAGAGCTGGAGGTGTGCACAGAGCTGGTGGTAGTGGGCAGGAGGGCTGGGGTCCGCTGGCCCAGGCTCGGCCAATGGCCTGGTGGGTGAGGAGGTGAGATTTCTCCAGGGAACATCAGAATGGCCTCTGGTTCTGTCCCAGGGCAAGGCCAGGCCCTTCTGTCTGGACCACTGGGCTGGGCCTGCTTGTATGACTTCCTCCATGCCCTGCACCCCACTCACTTGACCTCCTGATTCACACCCTGTACCTCCTCCTCCCTTGTCCCCTGGTCACCTATTGCCCCTCCCCCCCCAGGTTCACCCTTCCCACCCCAGAACCCCTGCTGGGGCTCCAGGCCCGCTTAGTTCTTCCCCAGCTCCCTGCCACAGCCCCTCTGGCTCACCATCCCGCCAGGCCCCGCTGCCCCTCAGAAGAGGCCGCAGTCCTTCAGGTTGTTCTTGATGATGACGTCGGTGACGGCGTCAAACACGAACTGCACGTTCTTGGTGTCGGTGGCGCACGTGAAGTGCGTGTAGATCTCCTTGGTGTCTTTGCGCTTATTCAGGTCCTCAAACTTACTCTGGATGTAGCTGGCTGCTTCATCATACTTGTTGGCCCCTGGGGAAGAGAAAATGGTGAAGACTTGTGTTGCATGTGTGGCAGGCAGGCCCCATCCTATATGTGCAGCAAGGGTCTGTGCGTGTGGATGGCCAGGCATACAACCTGTGTACACATGTGCACAATATGACAATGTGTGTGGCTGCCCATACATGCCAGATGTGCAAAGGGGTACCCTACTGTGTGAAGGAGGATGCCCAGGTGCACATGTTCAGGGGTACATGCTTGAGTGTGTTAAGGGCTCCACATGTGCACACATAACTATACAAGCCTAAGTGAGGCACCAGCCCCTGCAAATGTTCTAAGGTTACACTTCCGTCCAGTGGGGGGCGCCTGAGGGCCACCTGGTCACCAGGGGCTACTGGGGACAAGCAGCAACCCTCTGGAGGCCCTGTCCCCACAGTCCCCACACCTGTGTACTCAGGGAAGCAGATGGTCAGGGGACTGTGTGTGATCTTCTCTTCGAACAGGTCCTTCTTGTTGAGGAAGAGGATGATGGACGTGTCTGTGAACCACTTGTTGTTGCAGATGCTGTCAAATAGCTTCATGCTCTCATGCATGCGGTTCTAGGGGCAGAATAGCGAGGTCAACACTAGCCATCACTCCCTAAGCCCGCTGCCTCCACCTGCAGCATTCTCTCAGCCTCTCACCATCTCCTCGTCCTCAGCTAGCACCAAGTCATAGGCGCTCAAGGCTACGCAGAAGATGATGGCTGTGACGCCCTCAAAGCAGTGGATCCACTTCTTCCGCTCAGACCGCTGACCACCCACATCAAACATCCTGCAGATATAGGATCACTTTAGCTCCAGGAAGGGAGTGCTGGGGGAGGCTTTCTGCCCCATTTCCCAGGTTGGCTGACATCTGGAATCATCCACACTTGCCCACCTCATCCCTGGTTCTGGGCCTGGGGCTTGGACAGCAGGCAGGCTGCAGCCACATCAGGCAGGAGCAGCAGAGGCTGTGAGCAGCTGGCAGAGGTGGCATGGATCCTGACTGCTGGTTCACTAGGTGGTGAGGATGTGCTTGCCCAGAACATGTGAGCCTTGCAAAACCTCAGTGGGGCTGAGGGATCCTGGACCAGCCCCTACCTCTGCTACCCCAAAGGCTGGCAGGTCCTGCCCCTCCCACCTGTTTATATGCTTGCTCACTTGAAGTGTAGGTCCTTGAAGGTGAAGTGTGTCTCCACGATCCCCGTGGTCTTTACGCGGGTCCGTAACACATCTTGCTGCGTGGGGATGTAGTCACTCTGTGCAATGCGCTCCAGGTCATTCAGGTAGCTGGCGGTGGGGGGTGGGAGGGTCAGTGGGGGCCAACATGGGGCCACCTTACCTGGACCCTGGGCCAGCTGGAAGAGGTCCCTTCCCTCCCATGCCATTTCTCAGGCACAGCCCTTGCTTTTTTCCCTTTTTCTTTCTTTTTTTTTTTTTTTGAGACAGAGTGTCACTTTGTTGCCAGGCTGGAGTGCAGTGGCCTGACCTTGGCTCACTGCAACCTCCGCCTTCCAGGTTCAAGCGATTCTCCTGCCTCAGCCTCCTGAGTAGCTGTGACTACAGGCACGAGCCACCAAGCCCAGTTAATTTTTGTATTTTTAGTGGAGATGGGGTTTCACCATGTTGACCAGAACGGTCTTGATCTCTCGACCTCAGGTGATCCACCCACCTCGGCCTCCCAAAGTGCTGGGATTATAGGCGTGAGCCACCGCGCCCAGCCTAGGCACAGCCCTTGCTTCTTTAACCCCTACCTGCATTACCTCATTGCTCAAATGAAGAAACCTGAACTCAGAGCCCCCAGCCTCCCACCTGTAGAATGGGAATGGGAGGAGGTGCAGCTCTGTGGACAGCTAGCCAGCCAAGATCTAGTACCCAGGGTCTGAGCCAGGCCTGCCTCGGACAGGATCCAGGATGTTGGGGCTATAGGCAAAGAGGGTGGGAGGAGGCAAATTAGTCCTTCAGTGAAGGATTCAGGATGGGCGCAATTACGGCACTAGCCGCAGAGCAGCCTGGTGCGGTCCCTCAATGTGGTGCTGGACAGTTTAGGGCCTGCCAGGACCAGTGGACTCTTTGTCCAGTACCCAATGAAATCTGGGCTCCTCAGGGGGAGGGTACAGACACCTGCTTGGCTGGGGTCCCAGGGGCTCCTCATTACCAGGTTCCCTTAATTAGTATCAAGGCTACCCCTGCAGGGTCCTACCTCTGCTGCCTGCCTCAATATCCCTGCCATGCCCCGGAGGCTGGTCCGAGGCCTCCGGGCTGCTGCCCAGAGCCGACTTCTTATTCCTGGGGCAAGGCTGCTGGGGCCGGCCCTTGGCTCCCACCAGCAACCAGGCCAAACCAGGCCAGAGGGAAATGATCTCAGAGTAGCAGGGACAAAACAGAAAAACAGGAAGGGCCATGGGGAACCAAGACGCATGTGCTGTGACCCGCATACCACGCCCCGCCCCCTTCTGCCAGAGCCCTCAATGTGGAGGCACCATGGTGCATTCCACACCAGCCTCTCCCTTTTCCCCAACAGGTGGGTTCGCCCCAGGAACCCCCTGCCTCGCTGCAGTCTTGGAGGGTTGCTGTGAAGAGGGGCTGGAGGAGCCCTGCTTCCTGTGGTGTTCCAATCCGCAACTCATCCCTGGGGGGGACTGTCAAGCCATAAACCTGCCTGGGAGAGCAGAGCCCGTGTTCACTCCCAAAACTGTGCTGGGCACACAGTGGGTGCCTAATGTCTGGAGAATGAAGCAAGAGAATGATGGAGAAGCGGGAGGTGGCCTGGAGATGGCTCTATCCCTGCTCCCTTTGAGTATCACGGGCACCAAGGTCCCTGCTGCTCTGACCGCCAAGCTCGCTGGTGGCTGGGCCAGAGATCTCAGGGAGGGGCAGTGGTGAGGCCTGGGGGCCCCCACAGCATTTGACTGTGACTCCACAGCTCCTGTAGGGGGTACCTATTCACAAGAGCATTCAGGCCATGTAAGGAGGGTAGGAGGAGGCTGTTCATGTGGCTGGGACAGGGCTTAGGACCCTCCTACTCCCACCCACCCTTGCTGAAATCCACCCTCTGGGTGGGCTCAGGATTGGATGAACAATAGGAGCAAAAGGGTGTTCCAGACAGAGGGGATTGGCTTAAGCAGAGATCGGGGAAGGCTAGAGTACAGGGACAGCAGCCTATCTGGTGACACCATCCAAAGCCTGTGGATGTCCCCTGCAGCCATCCTCAATGGCTATCAGCCTGTCTGTCCTGTTCCCCGTGGGTTCCTCAGCACCCTCCACCAGTCCGAGTACATGACAGATACTACAGGGAAGGAGTTCAGAACTGTGGAAAGGGTGCAGACCTGTCATGCCTCTGGGATTGCTGGGACCCCTTGTAATTCCTCAGCTGAGTCCTGGGTTCAGCCCAGAGCCAGCGAGGGTCAGAGCTGAGGTCCAGGGACTCTGACCTACACACACACCTGTCACCTCCCAGATAACTTCTTCCCCTGTGGCCCCCGCCAGCCAGCCTCCACAGCCTATGTTCAAGCACAGCCAGCTCTCCACCACCCCGAGGATGCTGCACATGCTATGCCCCTGCCTGGAATCCCCTCATCCACTCCTCCCCTGGTTGACTCTCCTTTAGAGCTCAGAATCCTGCTTTTGGGCCAACTCCACCTCTACCTTTTCACTAACATCCTAAATTGTCACTGCATGGGGACTTTGCTCCACTCATCACTGTGTCCTTGAAGACTTGCACAGGGCCTGGCACAGAACAGGTGGCAGCAAATGTTTTTTTTTTTTTTTTTTTGAGATGGAGTCTCGCTCTGTCGCCCAGGCTGAAGTGCAGTGGCTGGATCTCAGCTCACTACAAGCTCCGCCTCCCGGGTTTACGCCATTCTCCTGCCTCAGCCTCCCGAGTAGCCAGGACTACAGGCGCCTGCCACCTCGCCCGGCTAGTTTTTTGCATTTTTTTAGTAGAGACGGGGTTTCACCGTGTTAGCCAGGATGGTCTCGATCTCCTGACCTCGTGATCCGCCCGTCTCGGCCTCCCAAAGTGCTGGGATTACAGGCTTGAGCCACCGCGCCCGGCCTTCTTTTTGTTTTTTTGAGACAGAATCTCGCTCTGTTGCCCAGATTGGAGTGCAGTGGCACGGTCTCCACTCACTGCAAGCTCTGCCTCCTGGGTTCATGCCATTCTCCTGCCTCAGTCTCCCAAGTAGCTGGAACTACAGGCGCCCGCAATCATGCCCGGCTAATTTTTTGTACTTTTAGTAGAGACGGGGTTCACCGTGTTAGCCAGGATGGTCTCGATCTCCTGACCTCGTGATCCGCCCACCTCGGCCTCCCAAAGTGCTGGGATTACAGGCGTGAGCCACTGCGCCCGGCCACAAATGTTCTTTAGAAGACCGTATGTCAAGACAGATCAGACTCAACTGGAAGAGATGTACTGTATAAGCCATCTGCCTGTCATTCCTTCTGGTCGTTCAGTAACGTGTCACCCACCTACCCCCCAAACCAAAAAACACCAGGGCCTTGGTTAACGGTCTTCGGTTTCACGAGCAAAGACCAGCAGTGTCCTTCTGGGGGTTCTCAGGCCCTCCAGTCCAGCCTTTAGTCCTCCCCCAGCCCCTGCCCTGCCCAGCCCCTCAGAGCACTCACTAGGCGGCTGAGTCGTTGAGCTGGTATTCCCTTGAGCGGCCAAAGCAGGCCTGCACACCATGGTCAGCCCAGAGTCTCCGGATGACGCCGGACAGGTCATCGGGGAGCACGCCTTGCTCCTCGGCGGTGCAGGACAGTGCAAATAGCTGCCTGGCGTCGTCCTGGGCACAGCGGCGGGTGGTCAGGCAGTTGAAGGAATGTACCCCCACTCTGCCAGAGGCAGGGAAACCTCTGGAATGGGGCCCAGGCTAGGGTATTCTTGGATTCCCTAGGATGAGACTTGCCCTAAAACTTTTTTTTTTTTCTTTTTTCTGCGATGGAGTCTAGCTCTGTCACCAAGGCTAGAGTGCAGTGGGGCGATCTTGGCTCACTGCATCCTCCACCTCCTGGGTTCAAGCGATTCTCCTGCTTCAGCCTCCCAAGTAGCTGGGACTACAGGCACGTGCCACCATGCTCGGCTAATTTTTGTATTTTCAGTAGAGACGGGGTTTCACCATGTTGGCCAGGCTGGTCTTGAACTCCTGACCTCAGGTGATCCACCTGCTCAGCCTCCCAAAGTGCTGGGATTATAGGCATAAGCTACCACACCCAGCCACCCTGAAACCTTTTGGGAGGTGGGAGAGGGTGGGGCGGAGGGCACATACCGCTCTGGAGGGGTCGGCAAAGTCGATCTGCAGGTTGCCCATGGCTTTGACAATGGCCATGATGGACTGGATGGTGTTGCTGTAAACAACCGCCCGGTACTGCCGGCATTCCTCCTCGGAGTAACCATCCTCGTGGATGATCCTGATAGCCAGGGACCAGGAAGGTTAGCGTCCCCAGGGCACTGGAAGTTCCCACAGCTGCCTGGGGCTGCTGGGACCTGCTTCAGAGAAGGGAAAACTGCCCCTGACCCACTGGGACCTGAGGATAAGTGACTGCCTCTGAGAAGGTTCTGGGCCTGGCTAAGACTGGCTGGGCCTGTAGTTGGGGGCAGTACAGGCCCAGAGGATGAAGAGGGGAAGTTGGAATTTGGGCACTGCCTCTGGGAGACAGCACTTACTTCATCTGCTTGACGATGGTGCTCTTCCCTGACTCCCCAGCACCTGGAACAGAGAGCACAGGTGGTCAGGGGGCAGGCCCAGAGGGGCTCCACAGGCACAGAACAAATGCCCAGACACCTGTAGCCCAGGAGGCGGAACTAACCATCCCACCAGCTGCACCATGAGATGGAGGCAGCTGGGCCTGGTGGGCAGTTGAGCTACCAGGAATGCAGCTGGCAAGGCCACAGTGGTCAAGGTAACCTAGAGCACCTGTGCCCCATGGCAGACTCTCTGCAGGCCTTTGCCTCCCACAAGCTCTGCTGCCCACCATGGCTCCCCATTGTCCTGGTTGAGTTCAGGGGTCTTGGCTGGAGACTTGGCCAGACCTAAAGGAGTCAACCTGTTCTCACATACATAGGCTCATCAACCTGTGCAGCTGGTGCATGCCAATATGGTACCCTGGGCAGAGCTGGCAGGAAGATGCCCTGCATACTCCATCCAACAGGGTAGCAGCCCTTCTTCTCCCCACACTCTCAGCCTTAGCAACCAGGGCCCTAAGCAGAAGCACAGCGTCACACTTCAGCTTTCTGGACATGGCCCAATGCCCTGCCCTCTGCTCACTGCACCCAGGTCTGCCCTGAGCAGATGGAGGCTAGAAGGCTAGAATCTGGGCGACCTACAGTATAACTAACACAGAAACGTACTGACTCATGAATCTGGGAGACCTGCGATGTATTTCACACACCCACACCCACACACGCCCATACTGACTCAAGCTTTTCCCTGGCCTGGTACAGCCCTGGCCCATATTTCTCCTTAGCTGGTACTGAGATTTGCTGCATTCTCGCCTGTGTTAGTCACAGAAGATACTGTTTCTGTTCCCATTCTACAGATGAGGACATTGAGGCTCAGAAAAATAAAATATTGATCTAAGATCATGTAGCCAGGACTCAGAAGGGCAAGAGGGTGGAGGGAACCCATGATGCCAGGTCCACCCTGCCATTCTCAAAATGTGGCTAAGACTCTGCCAGACAATGCCCTGGGGAGGTGTTTAAAAGGGCAGATTCCACTGGGCGCGATAGCTCACGCCTGTAATCCTAGCACTGTAGGAGGCCGAGGCAGGTGGATCACCTGAGGTCAGTAGTTCGAGACCACCCTGACCAACATGTCGAAACCCCATCTCTACTAAAAATAACAAAAACTAGCTGGGCATGGTGGCAGGTGCCTATAATCCCAGAGGCTCGGGAGGCTGAGGCAGAAGAATCGCTTGAACCCGGGAGGTGGAGATTGCAGTGAGTCGAGATCATGCCATTGCACTCCAGCCTGGGCAACAAGAGCGAAACTTGGTCTTTAAAAAAAAACAAAACAAAACAACAAAAAAAACCAGACTTCCAGGTCCCATCCCAGATAACAGAGCCAGATCTTGAGAAGTGCAGCCCAGGAGGCTGTATTACCCAGGGAGTCTGTGTGAAGAAGGACCAGGAGGGCCACCCAACTCCCTGGCTGGGGGCCAGAGGGAGTGGAGGCAAGGCCTCACCTTGACCTTGCTCCCTTGCTGCTGGCTGTCTTGAGCTCCAGGTCGAATGGCCCCCAACTGGGCCCTGCTGTTCTTCCCAGACCCCTCTGCTCCTGCCCCATCACTGCCAGTCAGACCTGCAGCTGCCAGGTACTACCCGTAGCCACCTCCAGGGCCCTGCTCATGCTGTTCTCTTTGCTGGGAATATGTGCCCCATGCCCCATTCACAGTGTCTCAATTCTGATCACTGTGGCACGTCTGTTCCTCCGTACAGCTTAGCTGGGTGGGCAGTGCGGTCTGTGCAGAGGTCAAACTTGGGTACTCGGGCCAACCTCACCAGTATCCCTCGGGGCTGGTCAAAACTACCTCAGAAGAATGAAGGTGCTAACACACAAACAAACACAAGCAGTAACAATAACATCGGTGGCCAGGCGCGGTGGCCCAAGCCTGTAATCCCAGCACTTTGGGAGGCCGAGATGGGCGGATCACGAGGTCAGGAGATCGAGACCATCCTGGCGAACACGGTGAAACCCCGTCTCTACTAAAAAATACAAAAAAAACTAGCCGGGCGAGGTGGCGGGCGCCTGTAGTCCCAGCTACTCGGGAGGCCGAGGCGGGAGAATGGCGCAAACCCGGGAGGCGGAGCTTGCAGTGAGCTGAGATCCGGCCACTGCACTCCAGCCTGGGCGATAGAGCGAGACTCCGTCTCAAAAAACAAAACAAAACAAAAAAAAACAGTAACATCGGCAATATCGACAGCAAAGCTATATGAAAACAGTGCTCACCATGTGTCGGATGCTGTTCTACATCAATGACACCCACCAACTGCCATCTCCACAGCAATCCTGGGAGGTAGGTTCCACTCTCACCCCGCTCTAACCAATGAAGGAACTGAGGTCCAGGGAGGCTGAGGTCACAGGTTAGAGTCCCCTCTGCAGGGAGCGCACCTGTCCACCATGCAGTCCCTCCTAGAACTGTCCTGAGTGCCCGGTACTGCAGCGGAGCCACACAGTCCACCTGGCACTGGGTTCACTCCCTGTCTCCCCAGGCAGACTCTGGGCCATGTGTGCAGCGCTCAACAAGCAGCAGCAGGCATTGGGACATGGTGGAAGGCCGTGCCAAGGCCCCTGCCCACCTTCAGCCCCCTACGCCAGAGACCACCCTGAGGGGAAGGGCCTGAGCCCTCCTCAGAAATGCCACCAGGCATCTGCAATCACTGAGCTTCTGACTGTCCCAGGCCTGCTTTCCAGGATGAGGGGAGGGGATGTGGGGAGATGGGGAGTGACAGCTAGTTGGGTATGAGGTTTCTTTTTGAGGGTGGTGATTATATTCTGGAATTAGATAGCAGTGATGGTTGCACAACCTTGTGGACACACAAATGTGCAGGCCCTGGGCAGGCTGGGGCGCCATGGCTGGGGCAGCAATCCCCTCTATTGCTTTAGCCCCTGGGCACTACAGGCGCCAGGCCCAGTATCTTCACTGGGGTGTATACCAGGGCATATACCAGCACCACTTCCTCCCCATTGGGCAGTGCATGGCAGAGGGGCAGCCAGGATCTCCACACTAACACTCCTCCACCTGCCAATGGGGACATGGGGATAGGTCCCAGGAAAGCCTCACAGTGATGCTCCATCACTAAGGCCCATTCCCCTGGGGCTCAAAGCACCCACTGGGGCAGGGAAGGCAGTAGTAGCCACCTGACTATCCTCCCCATTGGCTCCTCCAGAGCAGGAGAAAGAACCAGGAGCCAGTCACAGCCAGGACGGGGGGAACTGAAGGAGCAGAGACCAAGGATGCCAAGTCATGAGTCTCCATGCAGTCCCCAATGAGGCAAGCTGAGACTCAGCAGGGAAGCTACCCAGGGGACGGAGAACTTGAGGTCTAGGGTGAAAGCTGCCCCCTCTTGTGTGACTTCAGGACTCCTGCCCACTTGAGGCATTAGTTTCCCTATCTGGCCACTGGGAGTGAAGAGGGGGTCTGGCCCTTTGACCACTCTTAGTAGGTGATATGGGCCGCTTTGCGACCCTGCTGAGGGGCAGTGATAAGGGTACAAACTTGCTTTGCATCTGATTTTCCTAGCAGCAGCTAGACCTGGTAGACATGAGGTAGGCAGCACAGAGCCAGTCATGCTAGAAGCCAGGATATCTGCTCCCTGCCCCAGCCCCGGGAAGGCCCACTTCCCTGTCCCCCTCGAGTTTCAGTTTCCCCTCCTAAGGCCTCTTAAATGTTAAGAGAACATTCTCTACCCCCAGCAGGGGTCACTGAAAAAAGACCTCCACTTGACAGGTAAGCAAATCAAGGTCATGGAGCCTCTATCCCTAGACTCAGGCTGGTCTCTTTGTCTTACCAGCAGCTGTGACTCAGGCGGGAAGTAGTGAGTGGCAGGACAAGGGCGTGGTGCTGGCAGTCAGGCAGGAAGCAGGGGGAACAACGGGACAGAGGCAGGGGCACAGCCCAGGAGCAGCTCCAGCAGAGAAGGGGGCCAGGAGCAGAGGTGGCTGGAGCCCCAGTATGGCATCTGGATGGAATGGGTGGGGTGAAGAGCTCTCGGGCAGCCCACAGGCTAAGTGCTCTGGCAGCTGTGGCAGTAGCCTCACTCTCCACATCTCTGGCTGGGTCCCCTTTCCATCAGGACCTGATGGATATCCCCTACCAGGTAAGATGGCATGAGGCTTATCTGTGAGTTTTGCATGCATCCAGCTCCCCTCCCACCTGCCTCTGAGGAGTGGCTGAGTCCAGGTTTTTCTTCTTTTTTTTTTTTTTTTTTTTTT
>NW_016804422.1:658044-665623 GCF_001698545.2 Rhinopithecus bieti
CGGATCTCACCTCCCTTCAAGCTCTGCCTCCCGGGTTTATGCCATTCTCCTGCCTCAGCCTCCCGAGTAGCTGGGACTACAGGCGCCCACCACCTCGCCCAGCTAGTTTTTTGTATTTTTTAGTAGAGACGGGGTTTCACCGTGTTAGCCAGGATGGTCTTGATCTCCTGACCTCGTGATCCGCCCATCTCGGCCTCCCAAAGTGCTGGGATTACAGGCTTGAGCCACGGCGCCCGGCCTCTTCTTTTTTTTTTGAAACAGAGTCTCGTTCCATCGCCCAGGCTGGAGTACAATAGCATGATCTCGGCTCACTGCAACCTTTGCCTCCCAGTTCAACCTCTGCCTCCTGGTTCAAACGTTTCTCCTGCCTCAGCTTCCCCAGTAACTGGGACTACAGGCATGTGCCACCACGCCTGGCTAATTTTTGTATTTCTAGTAGAGACAGGGTTTCACCATGTTGGCCGGGCTGGTCTTGAACTCCTGGCCTCAAGTGATCCACCTGCTTCGGCCTCCCAGAATGCTGGGATTACAGGAGTGAGCCACCATGTCCAGCCTGAGTCCAGATTTCTGCAAAGATGCTGAGTAGGGGAACTGAGGCAATAGAAGGTGGCATGAGTCAGCCCCTCCTGCCCGCAGAGGGCTCCACCAAGTGCTCTATCCCTAGAGAGGCCTGCAGAGGTTTCCTGGGGTGGCCTTGATATCCCCACTGAGTCACACCTCTTCCCACCAAGGAAGAAACCTCTGCAGCCTTTGCCCTGTGACGCAGCTGCTGGGCCCACAGTAGGTGGGCAGTAATCGCAGTGATGTGCTGGGTGGTGGCAGCTGCTCTGCATTAGAACATCTGCTTCCACTTTGGGAGTGCTGAGCCCCAGAGGAGGGAACCGATGAGAGAAGGGAGACAGTACCACTCCACCTGCGCAAACAAGACCAGCAGGGCCCCTGCAGCAGGAGAGACAGGCCCACAGGTCTGGTCGCTTGATGCTTATTCTGGGCCCCAGCATTCAAGTCACAGCATCTGTTCGTCTTGGACCCTCTAACTCCTTAATAGGCTTTGATCTGCTGGGAGGCTGAGACTTGCTGCTGTCCTTTCTGGCTCCAGCTTCCCCTGGGCAGAGCTGTTAAGCCTCAAGCGGCCAGCCAGCTCGCCTCCCATTTTCAGATCCTCTCCCAGAAGGAGGTCCAGACTTGCCACAGCCCCGATGTCCACTCTGATGCTTCCTGAGATCCCCAAGAGCTTCAGCTCCTTTCCTGCCCTTTCTCTGGCACTTCATCTGTGAAATGGGACAACACTGTCTCCTTCTGAGAGATGGGTAAGGATTAAATGCAAAGCTCTTCTCACAGTGTGGGGCACATGGTGGGCATGTAGGTAAAAGTTATCACTATTTTTCTACCTTTTGAAAGAGTACAGATTTCCCCAAACCTCTCATTTCCTGCAACCTGCAGAGAAGACTGCTGTGGTCATCTCATTTGAAGGAGAGCTTCTGAAGGCTTTCAGATAAAGAGCAGATGAAGAGCAATGGACAGCAGCTAACAGGCTGATTCAGAGCTGTGGTGGTTCCCTGCTGGGACTCAGCATAACCTGGGACAGGAGTCAGAGCTACTGGCTCCTCTGCTGGCTTTCCGCTCTGTGTCGTCACTTCCCTTCCGTATAACCGGGCACTCCTACACAGCTGGGGCCTCCTTCCTGCCCAGGAGCCTCACTGCTGACATTGCTCACTGGCCCCACACACCCAGAAAGCCGGGCAGAAGACCTCCCTGGAGAGAACCCCCATACTGGTGGGCTCCGTGGGAACACGTGGGGCCAGGGAGAGCGGCCAGCTGACGTGGCAGGCCCGAGGGCAGAGATTCTCAGAAGCAGCAGCGGCTGGGACCACAGGGTAGACTTGGGCAGCGGCCCAGCTCAAACCCACAGCACCAGGCCCGCCCACACTGCCACAACTCCCCAGCCTATCCCAGTGGGACATGGTGGGGCAGGTGGGAGTAGTCCTGAGCCCACCACAAAGGCAGCCCAGACACCACCTCCCACTGTCATCCCAGGAAGGCGCCACATCTCCAGCTCAAACTGTGGTTCTCAGATCCCGCGCACCCCCTCGTCCCCTGCAGTCCTAGGGACCCAGGTCCCGCCACCACCAGGGGATGCCCGCCAGCCAGAGACACTATGGAAGGAGGTGGGGGCTGGGAAACACTGGGGAGCGTTTTGTTTCAGAAAAGCAGCCACAGCCAGGGGAGGCTGGGGAAGGCGCCCCACCCACCAGCCCGTCCCTGGGAAGCCCCCAGCCTGCAGACTCCGCACACACAGAAACCATGGCAACGGGAGGGAGGGGCAGAGGCCGGGCCAGACAAAGGCCCTCTGAGCCCCGCCCCTGGCGTCTCTTCCTTCCTCCAGGTGTTGCTCTCTGGCCCCCCTCATTCCCTCCGAGGAGGCTCAGCACGGGTCCGGCACTGGGAGGCAGGGACTCGAGGTCTTGAAAGGGACTGGCAACACCCCCACCCGTGTGTGTGGCATGGCCCTATAACGGATGCCTGAACAGACCAGCGGACTCCACACCTCCCTCCTGCCAGTCTCTGGAACTCGGCTGCCTCCAGCGACTTCCAGGGGTTCACAGTGCCCATAAGGGCAGCACTGCCAACCGGGGCCTGGCTTGCTACTGCCAAGTCAGAGATCTCTGTGTTAGGGAAACTGAAGCCTAAGGTCTTGCCCACACATGGGAAAGGCTTTCTGGGGCACGGTGTGTCTCCCTCAGTGGAGCCCTTTCCACTGCAGAGAGAAACTCAGGCACCGGGTGAGGAAGGCTGGCCTGATATAAAGGAGGCTCCAGACCTGTTCATCGTTGGCCCCTCAGGCCCCAGGTACTGCTCTGTGCAGGAGCCAGGAGGTGCTGGACAAGACCCAGATCATGTGGAGCTGGGCCATTTGGCACCGTCTCCCCAGAGGCCTCTTCATTTCAGGCATCCCTCCGCTGTTCCCAAGGCACCTGAATGACGTCTCTTCCCTTCTGACTCACAGCAGTGGACTCTGGGAAAGATAACGGGAGCCTAGACCTCATCTATGAAATGCACCCCTTGAGGGAGGGTGCCAAACCCAAGGCCTGCCCTGAGTAGCATCCCTCAGATCTTCAAAGTCACCTCAAACTGCCTCAGGGCCCAACCCAAACCAGCAGCTGTCCTTGTGTCCACAGGCCAGGAGACCATGCTAAGAATCACAGCATTGGCGGGGCGTGGTGGCTCACGCCTGTAATCCCAGCACTTTGGGAGGCCAAGGTGGGCGGATCACCTGAGGTCAGGAGTTAGAGACCAGCCTGACCAACATGGAGAAACCCCATCTCTACTAAAAATACAAAATTAGCCGGGTGTGGTGGCACATGTCTATAATCCCAGCTACTCTGGAGGCTGAGGCAGGGGAATCACTTGAACCTGGGAGACGGAGGTTGCGGTGAGCTGATATCTCATCATTGTACTCTAGCCTGGGCAACAAGAGCGAAACCCAGTCTCAAAAAAAAAAAAAAAAAAAGAATCACAGCATTATAGGTTCTAGTACTGGACACAGAGAGGGAAGAGGCCAGTCTGAGGTCTCACGGTAAGGAATTGGACCCTCTGGGACCCAGAGTCTTCGGTGGCCATGAGGATGCACAGGTCTCTACTCTGTGCATGGCCTCACTCATGGCCCAGAGAGGCTTGGACGCTTCTGCTCTGGCTCTCCTAAGCCTCCCTCAGCCCCCTCAGCCCCTTAAGGCCTGACCTGGCAACACAGCAAAACCCTTAGGAACCCCTACAGGAGAGGGCAAGACCCCACTAGGCCACAACACTGAGATTCGGAGGTCAAGGAGCAAGAGGAACCAGCCTCATCAACTATCATGCAGTCATCAGCCGACACCATGGCTACATTCCGCTGCCACACAGCATCACACATGCACCCAGCACTGAGCCTGTACTCACGGTGGAGCCCTAAGGAACAAGCTTTCCTTTTATTCCTCTGGACAATTCCCAGTCTCAGGGGCCCTCATCATGCACTTCAATAGCTTCTGAACCTTCCCCAGGTTTGGTCTCAGTCTAAGACTGGGGCTTGTGGGAAAACAAGCATAATATTAGGGAAAGAATGAAGTCCTAAGTTGCCAGCTATAACTTGAGCATCACTGTGAGGGGATACGGACTAGGAGGAAAAGCGGGAAGTCAAAAGGTGCAGCTGTGGCCGGGCATGGTGGCTCACACCTGTAATCTCAGCACTCTGGGAGGCCGAGGCAGACGAATCACTTGAGGTCAGGAGTTCGATACCAGCCTGACCAACATGGTGAAACCCCATCTCTACTAAAAATACAAAAATTAGCTGGGTGTGGTGGCGTGCGCCTGTAGTCCCAGCTACTCAGGAGACTGAGGCAGGAGAATCGCTTGAACCCAGGAGGCGGAGGTTGCAGTGAGCGGAGATCATGCCACTGCACTCCAGCCTGGGCGACAAAGTGAGACTCCATCTCAAAAAGAAAAAAAAGCAGGGGTTCCCCCATGACCACATGGCTGTAGAAAGATTCATACACAGTCTTGGGTCCCACCTTCCAAGTCAGACAGCTTCCTTTCCGTCTGCTAAAAGAGGAATTGAGGCCCGGGAGCCAGGGCCCATAGGCACATGCAGAACACACATGCACCCACACTGTCTGCCTGCTGTCCTGCCTGATCCGTTACTTCCAGCCAGCACAGACTCCTAAGGGGCCATGGCAGCTGGAGGCAAGCGCTTGGCCACCACATGGGTCATGTCCTGGCGTCTCTGTTTCTTGTGTAAGTGCATAAAATCCCTGAGCTTCAGTTTGCCCATCAGTGAAATGGGTGGAATATTAGTCCCAGCCTCACAGGATTAACTGTGACAAGATAATGAACAATTCAGCTCCACACAACAGTCAAGGCTCAATCAGAGACAGCTGTGGTTATCACCTGAGGGGAAATAGGCCCAGTGAATGCAGCCCTAGACCCAGTGAGTAGGTGCTGTCAGCAGAGAATCCTTAGGCTGAGGCAAGGGCTCCTTTGTCCGCCCCCAGCAGGGGAAATCCAGAGTGAGCTCATCTCAGGGCTGCTGCTGCATTTCCAGGCATTCATCTCAGCCTGTGGCTGGCCTTCCGGCTTTGGAGAGCAATGGCCGCTCGGGAATCTAAGAGCGGCCCTCTGCCTTCCTGCTAGCCCTCCCGCCAGTGTCCCTCTCCCAGCCACAACTTCCTGTGGCCAAAGAAGGGGCCTGGAATCCTTCTCGGAGGCACCACCTTCTCTGGGATCCTGGGCCTGACGGTTGCTGGGGACAACTACCTGGACTGGCTCCACCTCAGTGACCGCCACTAGAATGGCCCACAGGAGTGCACAGATAAGCCTGGGCAAGTGTTCACCTCCTAGACCCTTCCAGTTGGCAAAGCCCTGGGGGGCCCTTGGGCTCTCACCCCCACCCTAGCACCAGGCAGCCCTCTGGCCTCTTCCTCTTTTGGGCTCCTCCTCCCCCAGCTGCTTCCTCCTTTTCCTCTGGTGTGGACACCATTTCCCCGAGAGGCCCAGCCCTGCCCTGCCAAGTCGTGCAGACTTCACTACCTCCTCCTTTCCGCCTGGGGCACACACAGTAGGTGCTACCAACACCTCCTTTGCATATCCTGAGGCTGTCAGCAGCCTTGGAGCCTCCAGATTCCTCCAAGCCATAAGGATATCTTCTCCCAACAAGGCTGAGATGACCCCACCTTTAGGCCTTTGCTCAGACTGGTGTGGTGCTGCCTTTCAAGCCTTGTAAATGTGCACAGAGGCCGACACAGAAAAACCATCCCAGCAAATGTTTGGTTATTCCATAAAGATTCTTCCTCCCCAGCCACCAAGAGCAGCCACAGCCCCAAGAAGTAACATCAGAGTGAGGGTGGGGTTGGGGTTTAGTAAGAACAAGAGCTTCAGGCTAGAAGGGCCGGGTGGGGCTGGGCAGACGGGCCCCACCCTGCACCTGTAGCTGAGGGAAGGGCTGCCTGAGAGCATCAGGTACCAGGGACACCATCAAAGGGCCCAATCTTTTGCCTTCCCCAAAGCACCTTGCAGAGCACTCTTAGGCAGGGTGCATCACCAGTGGCCTGGCCAGAACCTGCTGACCCCTTTCCCCTCCTCGCTGAACTCCTAGGACAGGACTCCTGGCCTGAGATGCTGGGAAGATGAGACTATTCCCTGGCCCGTACCTTGCCCCCATCTGCCCAGTCCTGCCTTCCCCCACAGTACAATGGGATGTAGGGGAGGCCGCACTCAGGCTCTGGGGTGACAGTCTCCTCCTCTGCTGTGGGTGGGGTGGGGGGAGTCCCTAGTTCCTCAGTGGCTAAGAGCTTGGGTGGACAAAGCTTCCTCCATCCTGTTCCCGCCAAGTGAATGGGTGGCTTTTAGAGACAGACTGAGGAGACACAGCCAGGGACCAAGAACTGAGATCAAGGGCAGAGTATACAGGACCTGTGTGTCTGCCTGTGGCCCCAGTAGCCCCAAGTGCACCTACTGCCCCACCCCTGCAGTTCTGGAGGCCTACGGACCTTGCTGGGATCTGACCACACCCCACCTTCAGCACTACCTGCTGCCACTTGCTAGGCAAACAGATGTTCAAGGGCCTGGGACATCAGTGATGCCACTCAGTGACCCTACCTCTCAGGCCACCCAGGGCCAACGCCTGACAAGCTGCCCAGGGTCAAAGGGGTCCTGGACCATCCCCAGGCCCCACCCGGCAGCCTAGGCTCCAACACATAGTGGGTGGTGTGATGCTGCCTCAGGGCTTCTGGCATGGAAGCCCATGTCCCGCAACTGGCTTGACTTCTACCTCCAGCCACAGCAGAGGAGCTCATTCCCTCTGTCCTCACACCTGCTCTGCCCTCAGTCTGGGGTTCCCCTCCCCCACCCTGTTTGGGATGTCCCCAGCTGAGCTCCAGCTGCCCTGATTCACCTAGTCTCTCAGCTCAGAGTTATCCCTTGAAGGACCTAGTCTCACTCCTACCCTAGAGGTATGACCTCATGTTGGCTGTGCTGACACTGGCGTGACAGGCAGGGGCTGAGCCTAGCAGAACTGGGCAGGATGCAGGCAGAGGGGGTCAGCTATGGCTTGGACCCCTGTTCACTCCTTGGTGTGGGAGCTCCATCCCTGCCTGCTCCTGCAGACAAAGCCCCGCCAAGCCTGGGGGAGGGGTGGGAAGAAGAGACTCAGAGGCCCAAGCCGCCCCGCCCCCCATTCAAGTGCTAATGAGCTCCAGAGTGAAGGAGAGGGCTGGGGTAGAATGTAGGGGCGGAGGCCAGCCTGGGTGGGTACTGGCACCTGGCACCCAAGGCCCTGCCACATCTCCAAACCTAGACCCCCAGAGGTCGAAGGTCCCCAGGGCAGTCTGTTACTCCTGCTGGCACCAACTATCTGCACGCTTTGGGCTCCCCACTTGCTGTGAACAGCTGCCTGAGGCCAGGGGAGGGGGTTCCCCAGGGCCGCAAACCAGGGCCAGGCAGCCTCTAGGATGGGAGACTCCTTCTCACCAAACTCTCAGCAGTGGGTCCCTCATCCATTTTTTCTTTCTTTCCTTTCCTTTCTTCCTTTCTTTCTTTTTTTTTTTTTTTT
>NW_016804422.1:666237-671231 GCF_001698545.2 Rhinopithecus bieti
TTCCTTTCTTTTTTTTTTTTTTTTTTTTGAGACAGAGTCTTGCTCTGTCCCCCAGGCTGGAGTGCAGTGGCGCGATCTCGGCCCACTGTAACCTTCACTTCCCAGGTTCAAGTGATTCTCATGCCTCCCGAGTAGCTGGGGTTACAGGCTCACACCATCACACCTGGCTAATTTTTGTATTTTTGTAGAGATGGGGCTTCACCATGTTGGCCAGGCTGGTCTTGAACTCCTGACCTCGGGTGATCCGCCTGCCTCGACCTCCCAAAGTGCTGGGATTACAGGCGTGAGCCACTGCGCCTGGCCTTCCTCACCCACTTTTCATACCTCCAGGCTTTGGTGGACTGTCCCTGTAACACCTATGGCTGCAGGGAGGCACTCTGCCCCCAGGTTATGAGTGGAGAGCAGGACTCCTGCCAGGGCTTCACCTGATGCTGAGTTTCTCAGCCAGTGCCATAGGTGGAACTGGGATTCGAACTCAGGTCTGGATTACCCCATGGGCTGGTCCAGGGAGGGTGGCCCTTTCCCCCCAGGCCAGGAAACACCCACCCAAGCTCTTGGGAATACAGGCCAAGTCTTGTATTCCCGCTGCAGTGCTCTTGTCGAGTTGGTCCCTCTGCCCCCCAGTCCCTAGCCCTGGCAAATGGTGTTCATCCTTCACAGCTGCCCAGCAGACGCCTCCTCCAGGAAGCCCCCCGCTTCACAGGCACCACTAGAGTCTAACCCACTACCCAGCCAGCCAGAATCCCAGGCTAGCCCTTCCCATCTATCTCCAGCTAGACCAGGCTCCAGTGGCTGCCCCAGGATTATACTTACTCCTCTCCCAGGAGCTCTGCCCTGTTCATGGACATGTTCAATCACTTCATTCTGTCCATATATACTCATTAGGCATCTATAGTATGCCAGTCCTTTGCAAGAGACACAGATAGGAGAGAGGTCACAAAACCCCCTTTCTTCTCTTGGTAAACTTCATTGAGCCCTTGCTATGTGCAGTCTCTGTGCTGGCCAGTACCAGGACCCTCACAGCATTGCTCTGGTCTGAGCCCCAGGGCTGCAGGGCAGCCCCAGCTATACCAGCCAGCTCAAGCTCGACTGTGGCTACTGGAGTGTCAGAGACAGCAGCCCTCTAGCAGCACACCAAAAGCCTGAGTTGGAAGGAAGAATCCAAAGCCACTCTGCTCAGCAGGAGTTCCGCACTGCGGGGGGTAAGACCTGTCTCTTAGGTGCCAGCATAGCCTGTGGTGGGGCTGGGAAGAAACAGCCTGAAGAACTTTTCTCAGTGTCCCCTCAATGCTGGTCACCAACCCTGCGGTGGGCCTGTGGGCCCTTGCCACCTGACCACAGTACACGAACTGCCACTCAGTTTACTCCTCTATCTACACAAAATCAGGTTCAGAGGATACTTCCTTCATTCATCAAACAGATGAGAAGCACCCAGTAGATGCCAGGCTCCATGCTGGGCACAGAAATGAAGAGGACTTAGCCCTGCCCTGCAGTCTCCAGGCATCTGAGGGGGGAAACAACAGCGCTGGGAGCCAGATGTTTCACCAGCCTTGGCCGAAGGAGGATGTCCAGGAAGGATCCTGGGAGGTGATCCGGGAGTAAAGTTTTTTTTTTTAATTTATTTATTTTTTTTGAGACGGAGTCTCGCTCTGTCGCCCAGGCTGGAGTGCAGCGGCCGGATCTCAGCTCACTGCAAGCTCCGCCTCCCGGGTTTACGCCATTCTCCTGGCTCAGCCTCCCGAGTAGCTGGGACTACAGGCGCCCGCCACCTCGCCCGGCTCGTTTTTTTGTATTTTTTAGTAGAGACGGGGTTTCACTCTTAGCCAGGATGGTCTCGATCTCCTGACCTCGTGATCCGCCCGTCTCGGCCTCCCAAAGTGCTGGGATTACAGGCTTGAGCCACTGCGCCCGGCCCGGGAGTAAAGTTTTAAAGAACAATCAAGTAGGGAACAACAGTTCTGCAAAGTTCCAGGGGCAAGAAAGAACTGCTCTGTTGACATTCTGAAGCCTTTATGGAGCCAGTGGTGGACACTGTTTCCTTTTTCTGTGAAGCCGTCCACACAAGCCCATCCCAAATCAGAGACTCTCCCCGCTCACACACACTCTGGCTTCCTTTCCCTTAAGTGCCCAGACCAGGGCCCCAGATTCCACCTGGGCCTAGCTGGTCAATCACACTGAGCTGGGTAGGAGTGGGGAGCATCCCTAGCGCAGGACTGGTATCTGTTCCCCCTACCAAGCTGCCAGGAAATACTCTCTTGCCTGTGTGTACCACATCAGCCTCTACCCTGGTGACAAGAACTGTGCCCGCCTGCTGGCAGAGCTACCAGGATGGAGGGAGGCGGTGTGCAGGCGGGGCAGCAGGCGTGGTTCTGGCTGGGAGGGAAGGCTGGCAGTTGCCCAACCTGAGTCCCGTTGCCTGGACAAAGTCTCCCGCTACATGGGACAGGCGCCCAGAACTCTGAACTTGCCACAGCTGGGCTCCCATCGCCACCTTGCACCTGGATGGGAAAGGCATGGCTCAAGCCAGGATCCCTCCCCAGGCAGCCATGGCAGACTGGGTCGTCAATATCGGGCAGAGCTTGGTTAGAGCCCTTTGCAGCACACTGCAGGGTCTTAACTCCCAACCCACATCCCCAACAAGAACCACCAGGAGGCTCTTGTTCTCCCCATCCTGAGCTGGGATACTCCTTTGGCCCAAACCCAGGAAGCCCATTTCACAGAGTAAGCAAAGGCCAGAAGGCCAGGACCCCAGGGTGAACTCCCCAGGCTAGAAAGTGCTAAGCCAGACCCTGCATCCCTGGCTGCTGCCAGCCCAGTGTGGGAGGAGTTGCCCGGTCTCACATGACTTAGCCCAAAAACTGAGCTGGGCTCCAAGGAGCAAGCCTGGTGGGATCACGGACCCTTCTGGTGTCGGGACACAAAACTAGCCAGAAGCCCTACGTTCCCCCAGCTCTATGGTCCAGTCTCGCATTTCCTCAGTCACCACAGTAACTGCAATCAGCCTAGGGAGAGGCTGGCTAGAGACTCCTGGCTGGGCACTGGGAGGCAGCGGTACCGGAAGTGCCCTCCCCAGGCCCATCGGGCAGCAGCAGCAGCAGCAGCGATGGGCATTCCGCCGCGTCGACACCCACTCACTGCCGCTGCTGCACTCACAGCAGAGACAGGAAGAGGCAAGCGCCCAACGCAAAGCAGCCCAGGAGGCTGGGCCGCCGCCCCTTCCCGCCCCTTCTCTTCCTCCCTGAGGCAGCAGTGAAGCGGATGCCATTTTGAAACCTCCGAGGCTGTGCCCCGGAGGCCGGGTCCGCAGGGACAGTCAACAGATGGGCCCATAATGAACATACATGCTGTTCCTCGGCCACAGGCCCAGCACGAAAAGCCTTGCTTTTCACAGCCTGGGAGCCCCATGACAGTTCTGAAGCTGAGGGGCCACACCCCCCCATGCAGTACTCAGCCTACAACGGTGCTGTTGCAAGGGCCTCCCTCCCCCAACTCTAAAACCCCCAAATCAAAATCAGACTGCCACTGGGCACCACCCCTACTTCCAGTGGGAGGCTGGATGGGGACAGCCAGTAGGCCCACTGTCTTTGCAAAAGGCCAGCTGGGATGCTCCGAGGCACCCTGGCCCACCCCTAGCTGGCCCCTCAACTCCTCATTCAGCTAGTCCACCATCCTCCTTCACAGGGTCCCAAGATCCAACAAGCCCCCGAACTCTCAGAGGCTACATCCCAGGCCTTGCAGCCCAGAAGGGGTGTGGGCAGCCCAGCACCTACTAGCAGATCTCTTGGGCTCACCCGCAGGGGCAGCAATATGTCGGCTGTCTCACCACTTCCACTTCCCCCCACCCCTCTAGCAGCCACCATCTTTCCTGGCCTTGGAGGCGACCACAACCCTAACTCCTCCACACTCTCTCCTACTTCCCAGACTGGCCTTCGAAACTGGGAAACATAGAGCCCGCAGAGCCTCCCTGGGAAGCCTGAGGCCTGGCCCCCTCCCACAGCGTGACCAGTGGAGCCTCAGTCCAGCCCCGTGGGGGTTCTGCGTAAGGCAGCCTAGGCCCTCTCCAATCCGAGGCTCCCTCCTCCTAGCCCAGCCCACTTGGTGCAGGAGAGGTGGAAGGATTGGGGAAGGCCAGAGTGTAAGAGGACTTAGTGGAGGATCAGCAGAAGGTTTCCGGAGTGATGCTTGCAGAGAAGGACCTGGAGGGCAGGAAGCAGGGAGCAGGGCTCGCTGAAGGGGTTCCAGTTGGAGAGCGGGCTCAAGAGCAGTTTCCCATTCGAGAGGTTCCTTGGGTCAGAACGCACAGGTGGAAGATACAGATTCCAGACTAGGGATGGGGCACAGAGGGAGAAGGAGGGAGTGGGTAGGGGGCCTGGCAGGGGCTCCGCGGGATGCTCATGCCCAACAGGAATAAAAGGCGCAGATGAGGAAAACAAGTGGAGCCTGAGGGTTGGGGAACAAGTGGCGGGCATCCTGGGGGTTTGGGTAAAGTGTAAGGAAGGATGGCGGGGTCCCTGAAGTTCTGTGAAGCTGGTTAGCAAGGGGGGATGGCCAAGCAGGGCACTGGACCGCGGGTGTTGGGGCACTGTTGACTGGATTTGGAGGTCTGGGATGAAATAGGGGTCTGGTCTAGAGTCTGGGCAGGATCGAAGGTCTAGCCCAACCTAGAGTTTTCAACCCTGGTCCTGGCCCAGGTGTGGGGTCCCAGACAGCCCGAGTCTGGGAGTTCGAAGCCCTAGTATGAGAGGTCAAAGTCCTTGTCTGGGGATTCGAGCTGGGAATTAAGGATCCCAGTGCGGGACGCGGCCTCACCCAACAGCAGCAACTTCACCTCCCGCGCCGCCTTCTCCCCGTCCTCCCGCAGGTTCTTGTCGATCATCTTAGAGCGCTCGGCCGCCGCCTTGTCCTCGGCGCTCACGGTGCAGCCCATCCCGCCGTCCGCCGGCTCGGCCGCCGCCCGGCCCCCACACGGCCCACGGCCCGGCTCGGCCCCGCCC
>NW_016804422.1:671407-685937 GCF_001698545.2 Rhinopithecus bieti
CGGCCCCGCCCGGCCCCGCCCGACCCGCTCCGCTCCCACTACCAGCCCTCTGCGGGAAGCTCTCGGGTCGGCAGTTCAGAGCGTCTGCAGGAGGCGCCTTCCCGACCGCCGCGCACCGACGGCGGGGCGGGCCGGGGGTGGGGCCTGGGCTAACCAAGCCCCGGACTGGGCCGGGGCGGGTCTGGAGGCGGGGCCAGAGGAGATTCGAGGCTGGTGATTGGCTCGAGGGCGGGGCGAAGGGGGCAGTTAGGCGCAGCCCAGGCTCGGGCCTCGGCTGCAGGCGTGGCCACGCGGAGCAAAGGCAATAGGGGTGGATCCAAACCCAGGGACCCGGCACTGGGCGGGTTGCAGGCGGGGCCGGGCTGTGATTGGGTGCGGAGCGCCGGGCGCTCAGTTGCTGGACAGCCGGGAGGGCGGATCTGGTAGCCCGAGGGTGGGGATCCGGTGCCCTCGAGGACAGAGCAGGAACCAGCGCTCTGAGCTTCTGCGAGTTGGGCGAGTTAGGTGGAGGAGGCGTGTCTTTGTCATTTGTTAAAGTTAATGAGTCCAATAAACTTGTTTTGGAATCTACAGAACTCGGGAGCCTTTCTGGACTGCGGTTTTCTCTGTCTTGAGGCGGTTTTGGGTTGCAGCAAATCGAAAAAGAAAACACAAAGGCCGGGCGCAGGGGCTCACGCCAGTAATCCCAGCACTTTTGGAGGCGGAGGCGGGAGGATCACTTGAGGTCAGGAGTTCGAGACCAGCCTGGCCAACATGGTGAAACCCCCGTCTCTACTAAAATACAAAATTAGCTGGGCGTGGTGGTGGGCGCCTGTAATCCCAGCTACTCAGGAGGCTGAGGCAAGAGAACTGCTTCAACCCGGGAGGCGGAGGTTGCAGTGGGCCGAGATCACGCCATTCATTGCACTCCAGCTTGGGCGACAGAGCAAGGCTCCATCTCAAAAGAAAAAAAAAAAAGTTGATTTCCATCTTTACACCTTTGCCTAGGCTGTCGTCTCCTTTAGCTGGGTGACTTCTCATATCCATCCTTCCCCAACCTACCAGGAGGCATTCTTCTGCAGGCAGCCATCCTGGACTCCAATCTGGGACCAGGCAATCAGGACCCAAGGGAGAAAGGGAGAGAGGGTGAGAGGGTGGAGAGGGAGGAAGAGGGGAGGGCGGGCAGGCAGGGTGAGGGGGTTGGGAGGGAAGAAAGAGGAAGGAGTTGCCACTGGACTTCTAGAAACAAAAGTGGCCACGATCTTATGACTTGTCTCTTCCATGGCCTGTCCACGTCTGGAGGTGGCCATGATCCCACATCCCACCCTCCTGTGGCCTGTCCCCACTGGGTAATGGCTGCAACCCCATGGCCAGGCAAATTGGGGTGGAGGCAGCAGTGTTTCTAGCTGAACATTTCAAGTCTTTCTGATCCTGTGCCCAGAGCCCCAACCTCGAGTGGACATTTGAAGGGGCTGCCAAAGATGAACCACGAAGGCATTTTGTGTGGCCCCAGTGCCATCAGGCCAGGAGGCCCCAGCCCAAAGACAGGGAAGTCCCCTGACGCAAGACAGGGTGCTTGCCACCAACAGGCCGATGTCTAGTTGGAAAACATTTTGACTGGGCATTGTGGCTCACGCCTGTAATCCCAGCACTCTGGGAGGCTGAAGCAGGCAAATCTCTTGAGGTCAGGAGTTAAAGACCAGCCTGGCCAACATGGTGAAACCTTGTCTTTACTACAATTACAAAAATTAGGCTGGGTGCGGTGGCTCACACCTGTAATCCCAGCACTTTGGGAGGCTGAGGTGGGCGGATCACCTGAGGTCAACAGTTCCAGACCAGCCTGACCAACATGGAGAAACCCTGTCTCTACTAAAATACAAAAAATTAGCTGGGCGTGGTGGTGGGTGCCTGTAATCCCAGCTACTTGGGAGACTGAGGCAGGAGAATTGCTTGAACCCAGGAGGCGAAGGTTGCAGTGAGCCAATGTCACACCATTGCACTCTAGCCTGGGCAACAAGAGCGAAACCCCATTTAAAAAAAAAAAAAAAAAATTAGCTGGGCATGGTGGCATGTGCCTGTAATCCCGGTTACTCAGGAGGCTGAAACAGGAGAATCACTTGAACCTGGGAACTGGAGATTGCAGTGAGTTGAGATCACACCACTGCACTCTAACCTGGGCAACAGAGCAAGATTCCGTTTCAAAAAAAAAAGAACCGGCCGGGCGCGGTGGCTCAAGCCTGTAATCCCAGCACTTTGGGAGGCCGAGACGGGTGGATCGCGAGGTCAGGAGATCGAGACCAACCTAGCTAACACGGCGAAACCCCGTCTCTACTAAAAAATACAAAAAACTAGCCGGGCGAGTTGGCGGGTGCCTGTAGTCCCAGCTACTTGGGAGGCTGAGGCAGGAGAATGGCGTAAACCCGGGAGGCGGAGCTTGCAGTGAGCTGAGATCCGGCCACTGCACTCCAGCCTGGGCGACAGAGCGAGACTCCGTCTCAAAAAAAAAAAAAAAAAAAAAAAAAAAAGAACCTTGGTACACATTTTGTTCCAGCTCCCAATCCCCAGTTTGGCTGTTCTCCCTGGAGTGTCTGCATATCCCTATCTGAATGTCTGTCTTGTTGAGGAGTCATTGGCCTGGAAGTCCTCCAATGACTCCCTCAGGGCTCCCTCCTGTCCTGAGACATGGGATATGATGCCCCATGTCCACCACTGCTCTGAAGCTCAAGCAGGCCCTGCCATGGGTGTGCAACAACATGTTGAGGACACATAACGCCCACCAGGGCCACAGATACGCTGTATACACCCACACATAGGTCAGCCTCCAACATGCCTCATATTCACAGAACACACTACAAAAATGGGTACATATGGCCAAGAATAGTCTGTCCATGCACAGACTACAAACTGGCTTCCAAGGTGGGCCCCTCCCCTTCCCTCCACCCATCACCCCGCCCCAGGCTTGAGAGCTGATCCTCGCTCCTCTGGCCTCTCTAGCCTGCTCCTAGCAACAGCCAACAGCTCTCACAGTTGCCAGGCAACAGGGAGAACCTGTCAGCCCCTTGGAGGCCCTGCTCTCAGTAGGTGGGCACAACACAGACCCCAATCTATGGAGGCAGGGCAGGATGGGGCCACTGGAAGGCATGGCCTTCCCCCATCCCAGGCCAGGTCCTGTGGTTATGGCACCCTTCCCACCAGTTAGCTGCTCCTTTCCAGTCCTATGCTCTTCCCAGGGAGTCCAGCAACCCTTGCTTCCACCCTGCTAGCTGCTCCCTCTCCATCTCCATGGGGTCCCCAAGGCTATGGCCAGGCCTCTGCTTGCCACTCCAGTCATACACCTCCCACTCCGGGGGCTCAGAACCCCACAAGGTCCTCTCCAGCCTGATTTCCTTGATTGCCAACCCCATGTCCACCACTGCTCTGAAGCCTCCCCGAGACACCTAGGCACCTCAAACCCACACTGTCCAGAACTGGGTACATCCCATCCCACTGGCCCCTGTTCCAAGGCTCTCCACCACTTCATGGTCCCCCCACCAGCCACAGCAATGACCCCCCTCCCCTACCCCTATATGCCGCCAGCCTCTTCCCTACCTCAATTTCCCCTTCAATCTGTATTTGTTCTCTGTCACCACTATCTCCCAGCCTAGGACTCTAGCCTCTTCCTTGGCTCTCCTGTTTCCCTACAATTTATCCTCCACATGGCAGCCAAGGGCATCCTACTGAAAGAAATCACATCACCTCCTTGCTCGGAAACCTTCTGTGGTTCCCCAATGCCCTGACAATAGATAAAGCCCCCACACACACTGGTTTGGACTCTGTAGCAGGTGGAGGCTGTAGGCTGGCAGTTGGAAGCAAAGACTCTGAGGAGCAGTTTGCAAACTTGCCAGCTACTTGTTACTTTGGACAAGTACCAGAAACTCCCTGTGCCTCGGTTTTCTTATCAGTAAAATGGGCCTGATGGTTACACATACCCAAAGCATAGGCAGATGTCAGGACTTCAGGAGGAAACATGTAAAACATGCAGAATGTACATGGCACATAGGAAGCCCTCAATAAGGGTGAGGTGTTATAGTAGGGATTTCTTTTTTTTGAGACTGTGTCTCGCTCTATTGCCCAAGCTGGAGTGCAGTGGCACGATCTCGGCTCACTGCAATCTCTGCCTCCCAGGTTCAAGTGATTCTCGTGCCTCAGCTTTCCAAGTAGCTGGGATTACAGGCACCCGCCACCACACCCAGCTAATTTTTGTATTTTCAGTAGAGATGGGGTTTTGCCATGTTGGCCAGGCCAGTCTCAAACTCCTGATCTCAGGTCATCTGCCTGCCTTGACCTCACAAAGTGCTGGGATTGCAGGCGTGAACCACCATGCGCGGCCCCCCCATTTTTTTTTTAAATAGAGATGGGGTCTCACCATGTTGCCTAGGCTGGTCTTGAACTCCTGGGCTCACTCAGGCAATCCTCCTGCCTTGGCCTCCCAAAGTGCTGGGATTACAGGCATGAGGCACCGTGCCTGGCCCAATAGTAGCGATTTCTGTAAGGCTTTATGATTGTCTCCACTCAAGGGTCTACCTCATGTCCCTCCACGTGCAACACACTGGCACTCCAACCATCTGGCTTCCCTTGCTCTCTCCATCCCCGGATCTTCCCTCCCATCCCCCTACCCTGTTAAATTAATCCCTCCTCCCCACCTTTAATTCCCTGGCTGGGAGCTGGGCCTGAGTCCCATTGTCCTGGGGTTTCCCCTTCCCCAGCCACATCCCACTATTCTGGTGGTGGGTCTATCCCACTCACATCCCTAATTCCAGGCTTCTTGCAGGGTAGCAGGTAAATATGTGTCAATTTAAATGAATAAGGCCGGGTGCGGTGGCTCGCGCCTGTAATTCCAAAACTTTGGAAGGCTGAGGTGGGAGGATCATGAGGTCAGGAGATTGACTATCCTGGCCAACATGGTGAAACCCCATCTCTACTAAAAATACGAAAATTAGCTGGGCATGGCAGTTCATGCCTGTAATCCCAGCTAATTGGGAGGCTGAGGCAGGAGAATCGCTTGAAACCGGGAGGTGGAGGTTGCAGTGAGCTAAGATCACATCACTGCCCTCCAGCCTGGCAACAGAGGTAGACTCCGTCTCAAAATCAATCAATCAGTCAATCAATCAATCAATCAGTCTCTTCATCCTGGAGCTGGGAGCTGCCACCCCTATGGAAATATTCATGTAGCTGTATACACAGACAAGAGAGAAACCAGTGGTGCCTGGGAAGATCAAGAAGCTTTCTTTGAGGAGGTGATGCAGGGAGTGCTAGAGGGAGAAGAACAGTGAGGAAGAATATTGCAAGAATATGGAAGAGTACAAGCAAAGGAAGGGCAGTAGGACTGAGAGGCAGGGGTCTGGGGAAGGGCCAGTGAGAAAATCAAGGCTGAGAGCTAGAGAAACAAACCCCTTGCTTTGCAGCTGAGTCAGCTGAGGTCCAGAGTGGGCCAGGACCCAGTCACAGTCATTGGTGAGGTACATCGTGGGCATCCCGGTTTCTTCATACTCAGGAATCCAGGAGTCCTTTCAGGAGAGGTCATTTTGGGGGCAGCTGCCTAGCCAGGGCCTCACGAGCACTGGAGGAGGCATGACTTGTCCCCATGGCCACCAGGCCCAGCACCACTTGGACTAGACCATAAAGGATGATGGAATGATATCAGCAGAGCTGAGGGTGACATCTCAGCTGAAATGAAGAAGTAGTAGCTGCTGGCTCACCCCTACTGCCAGAATAGCCTTGGGGCTCACCACGGGCAGCACAGCAGGTCCAGCTTGGCCTGAGTTCCTACCAAGCAGTAGCCCTGAGCAGGGTGAGGAACGAAGACCCTCTCAGTGGGCTGTGACACGCTTGCCTGCAGGCTCCAGGAAGGGGAAGCTGCTAGCACTTCCCCAAAGGCAGTTTCGGGGTGGGTGTGCCTGTCCCTGCCCAGAGTCCAGGACCAGGTAGGACCCCACAGGGATGCCCAGAGTTCAGGATCCTGACCACCCTACCTCCATGGCTCCCAGGTGATAGGGAGTCCCCCACCAAGGACCTGTGACCAACTCAATCACAGCCTTGCAGCTACTGCTTTTAGACCTGGGTGGTCACAGCTTGCTCCCTCCTTACTGCCCTGGGGCAGACTCCACTTCCTGGTGCATCTTCTGCGCTTTCCCCTTCCTGCTTCTTAGCCCAGTGGAAGTTCTGAAAGTGGAGTCAGCCATCCTGCCCTCCCTCCCTGCTCCCTGGCAGTGCCCTCTTCCCAGGTCTCTCTTCGTCCAGGAGGAAAACCCGAAAGCCTGGGAGTCCTGGATCCCAAAGTCCCCCTTTCTGGTCATCCACCTTCTTCACAGATCATTAGTTTTAACCCGGAGAATTCAGGCCCCAGGACCCCTTCCTCATAAGCATCTGGATTAGGCAAGGGGGCCCAACCTGACACAGGGGTGGAGGCTTGGGGTCAGTGCGGGAGGATCCAGAGGAAGGGGTCATCTGTTCAACCACTGTTCCCTGAACATATTGCCTGCCAATGTGCTGAGAACACTATGGTAAAAGAGGCAGCTGGGCCCTGTCCTTGAGGAACACACACCAAACAAACAGGGAAATGAATTTCACCATATCAGAGGAAATCAATAGGGTGACTCTACAGCCACTGGGAGGTGTGTGCAGGAGAAGACAGTCTGAGGAGGGGATCTCTGAATCATGTGGAAGGACCAGTCTTGTAACAAGCCAGAGGAGAGTGACGACAGAGGCAGCGGCAAGTGCAAGGGCCCTGTGTTGGGAAGGAGCTGGATGCTCCCGAACCAGAGAGGAGCCCAGCCTGGCCAGAATAGTGAGAGCAAGAAAACACTGGTGTGAGAGGGGACTGCCATGAGGCATCACGGAGCAACAAGCCACACAGGGGATTCCCAAGTCTCCAGGGGATGCTGAGGTAGGGGCACCAGCATCTCCAAGCCAGTGATCCATGCCTAGCCCTACAAATCCAACTGGTTCTGGCATTCAGGGTGCTCCTGTATGACGGGGGAGGAGCTACCCAAGCCCTGCAGTGAACTCAGGAGCTCTCAGGGTTTTGGGGCCAAGGACTAAACTTAACCTCCCTCCTTCTCTTTGTCCTTGAAGAGTTCATGGTACAACCTGCCACTGTGCCTGTTGTACAGGCAGTCTCCAAAGGCCACCCACCCTGGGAAGCCCAGGGTCCTTGGAGGGCCTGGGAAATGATAATCAATTCTATTCCCAGGAGCTACTGCTTTGTTCACGTTATTGCCTAGTCCTCCTTGCCATGCTTTCCAAAGGCTGGGGCTGGGAGCCTCTCCGGCGACTCGTTAGGGCTGTCATTAGCACTGCTTCCTGGAATTTAATTTAATGAAGGAGCAAAAACAGCCCTAATGAAGGTGATCCAACAGCAAGCAGCCAAGCAAGATGCACCTTGCCAGCTGGGCTCAGGGGCTTCCTGTAGATTGTGACTAGGAGCGAGGGAGTAATAGGGGAGGAGGGACCTGTTGCAGGAGGGAAGCTGGTCATTGAGTTCTGGATGCACAAGCATTGCTCTGCCTGTACCATATGAAGCAAATACTGTGACCAAGGCCAAGCAGACAGTTAGGGAAGTGGGCCTTGTCAGGAGTGACTTCAGGCTGTTGGAGAAAAAGCTTTTGAAAAGCCATCAGCCAGGGCAAAGGCCCTAACATGAGGGCCAGCATGGCGCCCATGCCAACAGGCCAGGCTGTGGGTTAGCACCAGGGGGCACAGGTCAGCAAGGGCCAGATCATCCCGGCCATGGGGCAAGAAAGTTTAAATTGCATTCCAAGTATGAAGGAAACAACTGGAGGGTGTTGAAGGCAGAATGACATCATCTGACTTTTTTTTTTTTTTTTGAGATGGAGTCTTGCCCTGTCACCCAGGCTCGAGTGCAGTGGCGCGATGATCTCAGCTCGCTGCAGCCTGTCTCCCAGGCTCAAGCGATTCTCCTGCCTCAGCCTCCGAGTAGCTGGGATTACAAGGCGCGCCACCACACCCGGCTATTTTTTTTGTATTTTTGGTAGAGATGGGGTTTCGCCATGTTGGTCAGGCTGTTCTCAAACTCCTGACCTCAGGTAATCCGCCCACCTCAGCCTCCCAGAATGCTAGGATTACAGGCGTGAGCTACCGTGCACCGTGCCCAGCCAACATGATCTGATTTTTAAAGTTCCTTCTGGTTGCTATGAGGAGTAGAACCTGAGGATACGAGAGATGGGAGGATAGGAGGTGGGCACCATTCGAGGGAAATGGAGTGAAGCCTGTGGGGACAGGGCTGTCCTGTATCCTGGGAGAAGAGAGCCGGTGGGGGGGAGGGGCGGGGAGCAATTATAACGGGAGGGAGTTTTTGTTTCCTCTGGCAGGTTTGGGCGGGCTGATCCCCATTCAGCCTTCCCTCCAAATGGCCGTGGCTCAGACACCTAAAGATCGGTCTAAAGGGGCTCCCAATGTCCCCATATCTGCTTTCCCGCCTTCGTGCACCTCTGTACCTCTATGAAGCCTTCCTTGCCCTGCCCCGGGTCTTGGCCAGCGGTGGGCTCCCCAGGGACCTCACCAGGGCGGCATTTTGCGAGGTAAAAAGACAAGAGGCTCAGCAGTGGATCGAGAGCTGCGCAGGGTGCCACCTGCCCTCGGCCCTGCCCACCGCAGCCCCTCCTTAATTCTTATTTTCCCCCTTGTCCACTCCCAGGGCAATCTCCCAGTTCTTCACCTCCCCCAGGTTCTCTCACCCACGCCCCGCCCACAGCGTCCTCCCCCAATTCTGGCCTCTCCTGCCCAGCCAAAGCCGGAAGCGGCCTCGGAGTGCGCTGCACCGCCTCTTCCGGGGCCTCTCTAGGCCGGAGCGCGGGATTTCGGTGGCCGGGAGAGGCCGGAACGGCTTCGTGGGGCAGCGGCTCCTCCTGGCGGGCCTGGGGTGTAGCGCGGGAGCCGATGCCGACCCAGCACCTAGCCGCACACTGGCCCCCGCCTCGCGGCCCCTACTCGCTGTGGCCCCCACCTTGCCTGCTCTCCTGCCTCGCTCTGCCTCCGGTCCTGGCTCCCGCCTTCGCCGACCTGCCACTCCTTGGCCGTCGAGGCACGGTCTCCGCAGAGCTGCAGCCGTCCCGCGTCCTCTTGCAAGAGCCCTCTGTGGCACCCCATCGCCCTTGCCGCGCGCGGGGCCCCACCTCGCCAGGGTCTCCTCAGCGGTAGCTGCCCTCGGCTCACCTTCAGAACGTCCCCAGTGATACCCGCCTTTCTGCTTCCTCCAGTCTAGCGTCTTCACACCCTCCGTCATGAGACGCTCCCTCCTTCTGCCGCTTCCACTTCACAGCAGAGATTAGACGGTGATTTGGCTCATTCTCCCGCTGGACACCTCCGCTGCTTCCTGAGGGCGGCGTAGCTCCGCATCGCCCATGCCAGCCTAGGCCCGCTGCGCCGTGGGGGCTCGGATGCCTTGCTGAGTTTGACCTCAGAGTCGTCGGGAGGATAGAGAGGAACTGGGTAAAACTTGCTCTCAGAACACATAGTCAAGGGCGGTTCTGGGGGGTCCAGCCTTTCCTCTACGCCGGGCTTCCCCCAAGGTCAGGCAGTCCGTGGGGGTCTGGCTGGCTCTCTGTGGTACACACTTGCGCACGATGCCCAGCGTCGAGGCCCTACCCATCCCGGGGGATCTCTCCCCTCCCGCCCTTCTGTTTGCTTTCCTCCCACGGATCTGCCAGGAAGCCTTCCAGGACTGTCCTGGAGCCTCAAGTCTCGACCGCACGGGTATGGGTGACCGGCCATCGCAGCCACACGACTGGGCAACGTGTCGGTGGGTCCCCGCGCAGCCAGACTCCGGCTGGTGACCGCCAGGGGTCAGCAGAGGCCTCCTTCTGCGTAGCTCGGCGGATTAGGTGGCTGGCTAATCCGGTGTGTGTAGCCAGGCGGTTTGCAGATTTACTTGGTTGGAAAGTAGTTTTATGCTTTCAGATTTTTCCAGGGCTGCTCTTCTTTCTAAGTAACTCTCAGTCAATTATTACTGCTCCGAGTTGTTGGAAAGTCAGTTGCTGGGTGACTTTAAACTAGGGTCCAGGCAGACATCTTTTTTCTTTTCTTTTTTTGGAGACAGGGTCTTGCTCTGTAGCCCAGGCTGGAGTGCAATGGCGCGATCTCGGCCCACTGCAACCTCTGCCTCCCAGGCTGAAGCGATTCTCCTGCCTCAGCCTCTAGAGTAGCTGGTATTACAGGTGTGTGCCACCATGACTGGCTACTTTTTGTATTTTTAGTAGAGACGGGGTTTTGCCATGTTGCCAGCCTGGTCTTGAACTCCTGACCTTAAGTGAATCCCAAAGTGCTGGGATTACAGGCATGAGCCACCGCACCTGGCCTAGGCAAACATCTGAATGGTCCCCTGGGTCTCTCCACAGCTCTTTGCCATCCCTGCCTGCGTCTTGGACTGCTGTGTCCCTAGCCACCAGCACTTGGCCAGGCAGATCAGTGGCCACCCTGCACACTCCCTGTTGTGCAGACCTCCACTATCCAATCTCTGTCTACTGTTTTCCAGTTCAGTTTCCAGCACCCCGATCCTGGAAGTCGTTCACCAAGCTCCAACCTACCCTCCTACCAGCTGTTTCCCTTCTCTCACCCTCAATACCTTCTTCTTTCCAGCCTTTCTTCCCTCTGCCCCCAGAACCTCACTCTGTTGCCCAGGCTGGACTGCCGTGGTGTGATCTTGGTCCACTGCAACCTCTGCCTTCCAGGTTTAAGCAATTCTCCTGCCTCAGCCTCCCGAGTAGCTGGGATTACAGGTGTGCGCCATCACACCTGGCTAATTTTTGTAGTTTTAGTAGAGATGGGGTTTCACCATGTTGGCCAGGCTGATCTGAAACTCCTGACCTTGTGATCCGCCCACCTCGGCCTCCCAAAGTGCTGGGATTACAGGCATGAGCCACCTCCTGCCTCAAGTAGCTGGGACTACAGGCGCTCGCCACCTCGCCCAGCTAGTTTTTTTTATTATTATTATTTTTTAGTAGAGACGGAGTTTTACCATGTTAGCCAGGATGGTCTCGATCTCTTGACCTCGTGATCCGCCCGTCTCGGCCTCCCAAAGTGCTGAGATTACAGGCTTGAGCCACCGCTCCCGGCCTCAGTCTTTCTTAAAAGCCACTGTTGGCTCTGCCCCTCTCACTTCACACAAGTTGTTTACACTGGCTCTTTCCAGTTCTACCTCACTTTCTTCTCTGCACACTCCAGGCAGTCCTGTCCCTCCCTCACAAAAGGTCAGGGTCCTTAGGGATCCACAGGTGTCTGAATTCAGTGGTCTGTCCTCTACCCTCACCTTCTTTGCAGCATCTGACAGTTACCTGGCTCCAGATGCCTATGCTCTCCCAGTTTTCCTCTCACCTCCTGGCTGCTCCCGCCCAGCTCCTTTGCTGGTTCTCCCTCATCTTCCAGGGCTCAATGCTTACTGCTGCCCTCCTCTGTCTAAACTTAGCTTCTTTCCATCCCATGGCTTTAAACACCACTTGCTTTGCTTCCCAGATCCAAAGCTCCATCACTGGCCATTCTACTGAACTCAACACATACACCCAGCAGTTGACTCAGCATCTCCACTTTGATGTCCAGTCAATGTTTTTTTTTTTTTTTGAGACAGAGTCTCACTCTGTCACCCAGGCTGGAGTGCAGTGGCATGGTCTCGGCTCACTGCAACCTCCCCCTCCCGGGTTCAAGCAATTCTCCTGCCTCAGCTTCCCAAGTAACTGGGACTATAGGCGTGTGCCACCACACCTGGCTAATTTTGTAGTTTTAGTAGAGACAGGGTTTCATTATGTTGGCCAGGCTGATCTCGAACTCCTGACCTTGTGATCCACCCACCTCAGCCTCCCAAAGTACTCGGCTTACAGGTGTGAGCCACCATGCCTGGCCGATGTCCAGTCAATGTTTTTATTTTATTTTATTTTTTGAGATGGAGTCTTGCTCTGCCGCCCAGGGTGGAGTGCAGTGGCACAATCTCGGCTCATGCAAGCTCCGCCTCCTGGGTTCACGCCATTCTTCTGACTCAGCCTCCCGAGTAGCTGGGACAGGTGCCCGCCACCATGCCTGGCTAATTTTTTGTATTTTTTAGTAGAGACGAGGTTTCACTGTATTAGCCAGGATGGTCTCAATCTCCTGGCGTTGTGATCTGCTCACCTTGGCCTCCCAAAGTGCTGGGATTACAGGCTTGAGCCACCGCGCCCGGCCCAATCAGTGTTTTGAACTCTTCATGGACAAAACTGATCTCCCTTCCAAGCCTGTTCCTCTTCCAGCCTCCTGCAGTGGCACCTCTATCCCTAGACAACCTTGGAGTCACCCTTGACTTATTTCTGCCTCTCCTCCCATACTCGAATCATCCAGGAACCCTGCCACCTCTACCTTTAGTACAATCCTAGTGCTTCATCCCGCCTCTACCATCACCTGGGCTAAGCCAAGCAACATGACTATTTGGAGTAACTACAGGAATCCTTGTGTCAGTGTCACCCTTGCCCCCCATTCCGCACCCAGAGCCTAGTCTTAATGCAGCAGCTGGAATAATCTATTAAAAACTTAGACTTATGCCTGGCATGGTGGCTCACAGCTGTAATCCCACCACTCTGGGAGGCCAAAATGGGAGAATTATTTGAGACCAGGACTTTGAAACCAGCCTGGGAAACATAGTGAGACCCTGTCTCTACAAAAAATAAAATACAAATAAGCAGGCAGTGGCGACATGTGCTTATAGTCCCCAGCTACTCAGGAGGCTGAGGCAGGAGGGTCCCTTGAGTCTAGAAATTCAAGGCATTAGTGAGCTATGATCATGTCATTTGCACTTCAGCCTGGACCACAGAGCTAGACTGTGTCTTAAAAAAAAAAAAAAAAAAGTTCCTTTCTCAGGCCCACTCTGACCCCTGTCCCCTGTCCCCGCCCCACATTTTCTTACCTTGTTGTTGTTGTTGTTTTTTTTTTTTTTTTTTTTTTTTTTTTGGACGGGGTCTCGCTCTGTCGCCCGGGCTGGAGTGCAGTGGCCGGATCTCAGCTCACTGCAAGCTCTGCCTCCCGGGTTTAGGCCATTCTCCTGCCTCAGCCTCCCCAGTAGCTGGGACTACAGGCGCCTGCCATCTCGCCCGGCTAGTTTTTTGTATTTTTTAGTAGAGACGGGGTTTCACCGTGTTAGCCAGGATGGTCTCGATCTCCTGACCTTGTGATCCGCCCGTCTCGGCCTCCCAAAGTGCTGGGATTACAGGCTTGAGCCACCGCGCCCGGCCGACTTTGTTGTTTTTACTCCCTGTAGTACTGAGCATCTTCTAACCACATGATAGAATTTAGTGGTTAGGTTTAATGTTTCTTTTTTGGATCTAATCCCCAGCCTGGACTGTAAGTTCAGGGAAGGCCAGGGGCTTCACTTTGTTCACTGCTTTATTTGCAGGTGCTAGATGAGTGCCTGGCATGTAGGAACTGTCAATAAACGCTTGTTGAATGAATGAATGAGTCAGTTGAGACACAAATGTGTGCTTGTATACACAGGTGAGAAGGGTGTGGGCAAGGGTAGCTGCTGGGCAGGGAGACTGAGACCCATGCTTTTGCCCCCTTTCCTGCTCTTGTTTTTCTGTAATAACCAGTCATGAGAAAAACAGTGATGCCGGGCATGGTGGCTCAAGCCTGTAATCCCAGCACTTTGGGAGGCTGAGATGGGCGGATTACGAGGTCAGGAGATTGAGACCATCCTGGCTAACACAGTGAAACCCCGTCTCTACTAAAAAATATGAAAAATTAGCCGGGCGAGGTGGCGGGCGCCTGTAGTCCCAGCTACTCGGGAGGCTGAGGCAGGAGAATGGCGTAAACCCAGGAGGCGGAGCTTGCAGTGAGCTGAGATTGGGCCACTGCACTCCAGCCTGGATGACAGAGCGAGACTCCATCTCAAAAAAAAAAAAAGAAAAGAAAACAGTGAAAAGAAATATAGAAGACCTTTGTACTGGACCTTCAGGCTGCTCTAACTTGTCAATACTCCAAACAGAACAATTTTTCCAGAACTATTTATTTATTTATTTATTTATTTATTTATTATTTTTTGAGATAGAGTTTGGCTCTTGTTGCCCAGGCTGGAGTGCAACAGCCTGATCTTGGCTCACTGTAACCTCCACTTCCCGGGTTCAAGCGATTCTCCTGCCTCAGCCTCCCGAGTAGCTGGGATTACAGGTGCCCACCACCACGCCTGGCTAATTTTTTGTATTTTTAGTAGAGATGAGGTTTCTCCATGTTGGTCAGGCTGGTCTCGAACTCCTGACCTCAGGTGATCCACCTGCGTTGGCCTCCCAAAGTACTGGGATTGTAGGTGTGAGCCACCGCACCCAGCCTAGAACTATTTATTTATCTGTTTTTTTGTTTATTTATTTTTTGAGACAGAGTCTTGCTGTGTTGCCCAGGCTGGAGTGCAGTGGCACAATCACAACTCACTGCAGCCTCAGTCACCTGGACACAAGTGATCCTCCTGCCTCCGCCTCCTGAAGAGCTGGGACTTACAGGCGTGAGCCACCACACCCTGCTAATTTTTCAATTTTTTTTTTTTTTT
>NW_016804422.1:686321-709651 GCF_001698545.2 Rhinopithecus bieti
TTCACCGTGTTAGCCAGGATGGTCTCAATCTCCTGACCTCATGATCCGCCCATCTCGGCCTCCCAAAGTGCTGGGATTACAGGCTTGAGCCACCGCGCCCGGCCTTTTTTGTTTTTTTTTAGAGACGAGGTTTTGCCATGTTGCCCAGGTTGGTCTTGAAATCTTGAGTTCAAGTAATCTGCCCACGTCGGTTTCCCAAAGTGCTGGGATTACAGGTGTGAGCCACCACGCCTGGCCCCAGAACAATTTTTTAAAAGGATAACAAAGGAAAAAACCTGGGAAATTTTTCAACACATACACAAATGCTTAATGATGCCTGAGGGCCTGCAGACCATGGAGGCCAAGTGTCTGGAATTTGACAGCCAGGGACAAAGGATACTCACTTTCTTTTATTTTATTTTATTTTATTATTTTTTTTTTTTTGAGACGGAGTCTTGCTCTGTCACCCAGGCTGGAGTGCAGTGGCGCCATCTCAACTCACTGCAAGTTCCGACTCCCAGGTTCACGCCATTCTCCTGCCTCAGCCTTCCATGTAGCTGGGACTACAGGCGCCTGCCAGCATGCCCGGCTAATTTTTTGTATTTTTAGTAGAGACAGGGTTTCACCGTGTTAGCCAGGATGGTCTTGATTTCCTGACCTCGTGATCCACCTGTCTTGGCCTCCCAAAGTGCTGGGATTACAGGCGTGAACCACCATTACTGGCGATACTCATTTTCAAACAGTCATGTGGACACTTGGCTCTTGAATCTAGTGTAGTGGCCACGTTACCTGCCTCCTCCTTGCTGGAGCCTGCTGCCCACAGTCAGGCTGGAGGAGACCTGACTGGGCAAGCAGAGATGGCCTCTTGGGCCAGGGCCCAGGCTCCTTCCCCACACCAGTTGTGTGTATGTGTGTGCGCAGAGGGTGCTACCTTTAGCATATTCACCTGGTCTGCGGGGCCTGAGCCAGAGGTGGTGTCCTGCTGCTGCTCTGACCTGCAGCCTTCTATGGATGGAGGGAGTATAAGAAAAGACCCCCAGGTCTGCCTGCGGGATGGACTTGCCCTTCATTGTCCCCCACTGCCTAGGAACCAAGGGTTCCAGGCAGGGTTATGGCCCCATCGAGACCTCTAGAGGGCAGCCCCTCTCATCAGAACACCCTGTGCTGCATCCATCTCTAGGCCAGTGTCCAGCTCTTTCCTGGGGCCACAGGGCTGCTGGGTGAGTCCCCAGCCTGGAGTCAGATGCCTGGGCCTGATGGGAACGGGACTCAGGAAGCTCCCCTCTGCTGAGCTGGCACTGCTGTGGGCCTAGCAGCCATCGGCTTGAGGAAGTTCTTTCTTCAGGATTTTCCCGAGCTGGCAGCTGCCTTGCAAATTCAAACTGGATCTTTCCTGCTGTCCTTTCCCCAGCGGCCTAGCCTGGTGCAGGGTCTCTCTTAATGAGGGTTTGGTGCCAAGGCCTGCGCAGCTCTATCCCACTGGGTCCCAGCTGGTTCAGGCCTGCTCAAGGCAGTGGGCAGCTTCCCAGTCCCACCGGGGCCAGGACACCTGGGGCTGTCCTGCTTCCTTGCAGCCCCTGCCCTACCTTGGACTCCCGCCTCCCTTTGCCATTTGGGGCCCCCCACACAGGGACTACTAACCCACTTTATTCACAGTGGATTTTACTGTTAATAAAAAGATCAGCCCAACAGGGCACAGGATTTCTGGACTTTTGTCCCCAGACTCAGGGCATTGACAGAAAGTTGACATGGCAGCCTGGGAGCTAGGGGAGGGAAGGGGGCCCTTCCTGGGGCTCCCTCAGGGCTCAGCTACCCCCAGCTCAGACCCTCCCTGAAGCTGCTGGGGATGCACCTCACGTTGCCTCCTTCCGGAGGCCTCTCTCTGTCCCACTTCCTGGGGCCTCATTAATTCCTCCCCACCTCACCCCGTGAGAAAGCAGGTCTGTGCTGAGCCTGGCCCAGGCCCAGAGCTGGGTCTGAGTGTGCCACTGGTTAGTTTGGGAGGCAGGGGTGGGGTGGGTGGGGACTTGCCCTGTCCCCACCCTCATCCCAGACAAAGAGATGGGAGCCCTCCATCACCATCCATGTTTTGGCCCCTACCTCACTTTCCAGGAATCCAGGGACCATGGAGACCAAGAATAGAAAACACAGCTGGTCTTATGTATAATATTTATAAAAGAGGGCTGCCAGCCTCCCCACCCTGTCCCAGTGTGGCCACTGGGGTCTTTGGCTCCCGGGGGCAGGCCACTCTGGGCCTCGGCCTGTCTCTTCTCCCAGCAGTGGAATGTGAGCTGTGGCCCAGGCTTGTGGCAGGGGGAGTCCCAGCCTCCCCAGGACTGGTGAAGGGACAGGGCAGGGATCTCTTGGGGATAGCTACACCAGCCCCACCCTCAGCAGAACCTGCTGGCCCCAGCTATGGGGTATGGGAGGGTGTCATCCTGTGAAGGGGGATGGGAGAAGAGTATCCAAGGGCCCAAGTGTCTGAAAAGGGCCTAGGGAATAAAAGGGGGGAAAACAAGTGGGCTGGGGAGATGAGGCTCCAGAGCACAGACCGTGGCCTAGCAGCAGGGTAGGGGAATGGCTCTAGGCCGATTCCAGCTCTGTATGTTTCTACAGGCTGTATCTCCTCAGGAGGCAGCTGCTGGGCCCCAGTGTATGCATCTGTGCAAGGAGGGAATGAGGGGCTTGGGTGGGATCTAAGGCAACAGCCCCACCCTGCTCCCAGTTCAAGAAGCCCCTGCTGCTCTGGAGCCTAGCAGGGTAGTGGCCCAAGGGCCTTGGTCCTGGCTCTTGAACAAAAACCTTCCACAGAGAGGACATGGGGCCTGGCTGAATGCCACAGTGTTAATCGCGTCTTTCTCCTCCCCCGACTGGCCACTGGATGGGAGCAGGGGCTGAAGAGTCTGGGCAGGGCTGCTAGGGTGAGTAGACAGAAGAGCATGAGGGTCACCCTAGTGGTTTCCTCCATGCCGGCTGGTCCCTGAGGCCCAGTCAATGATGATGAAGCTCAAGCTCATGGTCATCAGCAAGAAGCCAAGCACAGCAAAACACAAGGCCTGTGAGATCAGAAGTCAGGGTCAGGTCCAAGGTCAGGGCAGTTCCCTTAGCCCCATACCAGCCTACCGGCCTCCAGGCCCCTCGCACCAGGATTTTGGGGGTGGATCTCGCAGGCTCCTTCTCCGTGGGCATGATTCGGAAGTAGAATATGGCAGGGAAGATGAAGATGAGGCATGGGGCAGATGTGGCACCTGCAAAGAACAAGACATGGCCACTGCTGGCTCATATCCTCCTACTGACTAAGGTTTGGGGGTGGACTTTTCAATGAGATCAAACACTCCTTATTGAGAGAGTTTCACGTAGAGACCACTGGAGAGCTCTGCCTGATTCTAGCTCATCAGCCTCTCCCCCTTGTTCTCTATCCATGAGGATAGAAGGCTGGTGATGTCAGTGTCAGGAGAATGTCAGCCAGTGAAGCTAGCATTGAGGAAAGGCAAGTCAAGAGATGGAGAGAGATGAGGGCTTAAGGGTATTGGGCTCCAGGCTACAGCTATACTTGAAGGCTTCTCTGTTATTTGAGCCAGTGAATTCCTTTCTGCTTAATTCATTTCGAGTTAGATTTCGGACATAGAGAACGAAGAGTGCTGTCCGTGATATCCATGATACTCAGCCCCCAGGTCTGTCTGTCAGTCCTGGCAGAGTTTGTTAGTCCTCTGAGTTGGGTCACCCCAAAGATATTTCAGAATTGTCTGCTCTACCAGCTGAGAGCCCCATCTGGAATGTGGCAGTGGATGGAGCGCCATACTTGGAGTGCAGTGATCCTGGGGCTGAATCAAGCCCAAGGCTTCTATTCACCAGCTGTGTGGCCCTGCTGCTCCTTTAATCACTCTGAACTTTAGTTTCCTGACATGTGAAATGTGGACAAGACCCAGTGAGATCCTTCGAGGAGGCCTCTGATCCCTGGGGTCCACCCCTGTCCTCCAGCATGGGGGACTGACTCAGTGACTCTGAGTCCCGAAAAGGGATTAGAATAGCCTATGGACAAAAGCTCAGATGGGAGGCCAAACTGTGCACATGGCCACTCCACTTAATGTAGGGTGTAAGCTCAGGAATCTGCCAGGATTTGCAGAGGTGAATTCCTCTGGGGCAATACCCTGCTTCCACAGCAGGGCCAGACCTCACCGATGACCCCAAAGATGCCCAGGATGTTGGGGGCAAAGATGACCAGCAGGTTGATACAAGTGAGCAGGCCAACAGCAATAAGCACGTGCCGCAGCCAGCTGAACTCCTGGTTCGGAAACAGCATCTGCTGGATGGCGCGGCGCACCTGGGGGACAGGTGGGAAGAATAATCAGCCTATTGGCCCCATCAGCCCCTCCCGCCACTGGTCTGGCCACCTGCCCACCAGCTCACCGGGAACAGAACGATGGGCACTGTGAGCGTGACTGCTGTCAGCACGGCTACACGCACACACAGGATCAGCACGTCAAATGAGTCCACCTTGCTGTAGGTGTGCAGCAGCTCTGACTCCACCCCATCTGTGGCAGGCAGGGAGGGTGGTCAGCAGGTAGCCCCGGGAAGGAGGTGGGATCTGAGCTGCCTGGGGGACCCCAACACTGTGGGGATTGGCATGCAGACTCACCTCCACAGCAGCAAGGAACAGCCAGGCACCACACGCCTCAGTATGGAGGGCACCATGGCCACAACCAGCCCCTTCCCCCCAGCCTGGCCTAGGCCTCTGCCCACCAGTGCCACCATACCATAGAAGGTGAGGTAGCCAAAGAGGGCAGCCAGGAAGTACATGATGTACATGACGGCGATGGACAGGTTGGAGATGTGCTGCATCTTCTTCTTGGAGGGGCTGTGGGGAAGTGGGGGATGGGTGTTGATGACAAGCTGGGCAACATTGGGAGACCCCCATGTGCCCCAAGCCCTCTCTGGCACTACACTTTCACCATTCAGCAGCTGAGGGAGTCTCCTTCTTGCTCATAATCGCCTCTCATGGCTGCCCAGGAGATCTTAGATAAAGTGACTTGGCTCCTGTCACTCCCCTCTCCACATTCAGGACCACATCCATTCTCCCCAAACCAGCTCAGGGCAGCCCCGCCCCCGCTGCCAGCCACAGATACCTACTCCTTGAGCTCGGTATAGATGGGCAACACCTCGGGGTGGCAGACGAAGGCAAAGGCCATGATGGGGATGGTGTATGCTGTCTGGGGAAACATGAGGCTGTGTCAAGGCAGTCCCCCACTCTCACTGGGCCCCCGCCCCGCCCTGACCTGTCAGAACCTGTGAGTTGAGCGTGAAGTAACTGGGAGTGCAGAAGGCTGCAGCCTCAGGCTCGATCTGCAGCTGCACCTTCTCCTTCACGACCTCCATGTGGCTGAAGTTGCCTGCGGTGTTGTTGAAGTTGGGGGGCAGTGGGCAGGGCACGTGGAACTTTTTGTAGATGACCTGGAGTGGGGAGGGATGAGGGTGTTCGAGCCAGGCTGAGCTGCCTGGGAAGTTACCATGAAGCCACATCTAGATCAGGACTGGCAGAACTGCCTTCTGGCCCAGGCTTCCCAGAGACACGTGCCCCCACCTGATGACAGGGAACTCCCCCGAGAGACCCGCTGCCCGCTTTCTCGGCCAACATGGAAGATGACTCACTGCAATTAGGAAGAACACCATGCAGCTAAGAGAGAAGCCGCTGGAGTAGCCCAGGTAGCCTGCAAAGTGGAGGGGGCACTCTGAGACCTGGGGCCCCTCCCATGGTATACGCCTCCAACATCCTTTCCAAGGCTCTGACCCTTCCACACTCACCAAGCTGCCGCATCAGTGCCAGGGGCAGAATGATGATGACAGACACAAGGATCACCAGGTAGTTCCCATTTATGAACCAGTCCCTGCAGGGACAGGAATCGGGAGCCAGGGTCAGAATCCATTCAGCCTGGGATGGGGCCCCTGCCTCCCTCTGCTGGAGTTACCAGTGGTGCCAGTGAGTGACATCTGAAGAATGTTTGTCCACAGCTCTGAGTCTCACTTTCCCCATCTGCAAAATGGGCGTGCCCGGCCAGGCGTGGTGCCTCACGCCTGTAATCCCAGCACTTTGGGAGGCCAAGGTGGGTGGATCATCAGGTCAGGAGTTTGAGACCAGCCTGACCAACATGGTGAAATCCCGTCTCTACTAAAAATACAAAAAAAATTAGCTGGGCATGGTGGCAGGAGCCTATAATCCCAGCTACTCAGGAGGCTGAGGCAGGTGAATCGCATGAACCCAGGAGGCAGAGGTTGCAGTGAGCCGAAGATTGCACCACTGTACTCCAGCCTGGGCAACAGAGCGAGACTCCGTCTCAAAAAAAAAAAAAGTAAGAAAAAAAAAAAAAAAAGGGCGTGCCCTCAGTACTCTCCTTCAGGGTGACGTGAGAACTAAGGTTCCAGCCTGGCACACAGCTCATGCTCAGGACCCTCTCTATTATAGGCACTGCTGTTGCTTTTCTCAGGACACATAGGTCTGGGCCCAGCCTTTGGATGGAGGTGGGTGGGAGGAAGGGACCTGGTTCTAGAGGGAGGTGGTGTTTTCCACGGGGGTTTCAGGCACTTGCAATAACCTGTATCCCTTGCAGTTCCTTCTGGCATCTTGGCATTGCCTCATCCTGCTCCCTCCTCTAACCCACCAGGAATGGATATGGGGCACAGGGAAACAAGGAGATAAGGACCAGGGCCGTCCTCAGAGGCAAGCCCGGAGGTCAACTCCTTGGGAAAGGCCCAGGGCCCTAGGGGCAGAATTCTGGCTCTCCCTCTTGCGGGAGCTACTCTCAACCTCCCAGCCCCTCTGCTTGCTCGGCTGGGCTGACAAGAGCAGGGCCTGACTGTGTCCCCTCTGTCCCACAAAACACGTTTGATGCCCAGTCAATGCTGGTTAAAGTGATAGGCAACTGGGACACTTGGGCTTAATCTCTTGGTGGGGGGGCAACCCCATGGTCAGGAATAGCAGGTGCTTAGAGCTAAGCTTGAGCCTCCCACGCTCACAGGCTGGGTTCGGGGCGAGGAGGGGCCCAGCTTTCTCAGCTGTACCCTGCCCCTAGCCCCACATGCCCCTTCTGGAGGGGGTGTCCCCTAGGTGCTTCCCAAGTGAGTGTGAACTGAATGCTGGCTCTGCTGGCAACTCTCCCACCTCCACCAGCTTCTTGTCTGCTTTGTCTTGTCTCTCCCACTAGCCCAGCCTGGCACCCCCACCCTCACCCAGCCCCCTACCCCACCCCTCCTCATTGCACCGCACCCCTCTCCTCCCCTCCCCACTCCAGGGCTCACGAGGTTTTCTCCTCCAGGTTCAGGAAGGTCTGTATAACAAGTGGCAGCTCAGACTTGATGATGTACAGGTAGCTGGACATGGCTGTGGGGAGAGGGGTGAGCAGGCACTGGGGTCAGCCCAACCGGCCAGCTTTTGGGGCCGTCCGCTTACCTACTGCCTGCCCCTGCCCACTGCTCTCACCTCCGATGTTCTGGAGTGTGATGGCCAGGGCTGCTGCCAGCTTTCCTGGGGTCCCAAAGGCACGGTAGCCCAGCTGCTCATAGGCACGGATGCCTGCAGAAGCAGGGTCAAGAAGTCAGGAACTTGCCCCAGTTTACCCACCAGCTCCCACCCATTCCAGGCTGGTGTGAAGCTCACCCACGACCCCTGAGGACTTGAGTAGCAGGTGGATGGAGTAGCTGGAGAGCAAGGCGACAGCCGTCAACAGGAACCTGGGGACACATGGGAAGATGGAAGAAAAAGGCCATTGGGGGCTACCCTAGCTGGCAGAGGGTGAGGGGCTCTGAGAGGCCTGGGGGTAAAGGGTCTGTAACCTGGGTGTCTGGACTTCCAACAGGTATAGATGCAAGATCAGCAGGCCCCAGGGGTGATGAACACCACCCTGTTTGATCCAGGGTGGAACACACCCCAGAAGGGGCCCTCTGGGTCAAGAGTGTCCCTGTGACTGCCCTCTGAGCACCTTCTCCTCTCGAGTCCTTGAAACAAACATGTTTTCCATTCTGGTTTCAGGACAGAGCCCCCAGGCAAAGGACATGTGTGCCCACACAAAGCCTGGCCATGGGGCTTGGCCATCATGTGTAAGGTGGCAGAAGGACAGTCTCTGGCCTGTAAGACTGGCCTGTGTTGTGACCTCAGTTGGTTTACTGGGCAGTGAGGTATATTTGTTTGGCTGTGGATGTTTTTTTCAGCCATGGTTTGTTAGTGTAAAAAGTGCCCACCCACTGCAGCCTGGGTGCTAGGACAGGGAACTGGCGGGTCCTGGGAGGTCATGATTGGTGACTTGCTTAGGGCCCCTATCTTTAGAAGGTTCTCTGAGGGCACTCACAGGAAAAGGATAATGCCTGTATTGGCCATGGCATAGGCGAGTCCCAGGATGCCGCTGCCCATGATGGCATTGCTGAGGTTGAACACTGACATCCCAAATGATGTCTTCCCCTCGAACTGCAGGCACCAGAATGGGATGGGAAAGGGTGGGAGGAGTCAGCAAGGGACAGGGGCATCGTGGCATTCCCCCTGACTGTCCCTCAGCCTCCCACTGCTGCCAGAGACCACCTCATTACTGCATCCAAGTTCCCCACAGTGTCCCCCAACAACCCGTTGTTGCCCTGCTCACGTCAGTGAAGTGTGGCTCCTTGCTGGGACTTTTCTGTAGGAAACTCTTGCCCTCAATACAGCTCCTTGTGGGGTCCTCGACTCTGTAGGCACAGGTCAGGGTGGGTGGCTCAGCTCCAGCCCTTTGCTCTGTACCCCTGCCCTGCCCTGTCTTGAGCCAGTACTGGGTCCCTCTTGTACTCACCTCTGGTTGCCTGCCATGGGGGTGATGACTGGGAGCAGCCCCTCTGAGTGTTTGCCATTGGGCACCAGCTCCACCATCTCTGTCTGCAAAGGCACCTCCATGGCTCAGGGCACACCACCAGGAGCACTGGTCTCACACCAACAGTCAGATGTCTGCAGAGCAGCCAGTCCCTCTGGTTAGCCCAATTACTTGGGCCTATGGCCCAGCCTCTACCCGAGGCCTGCAGCCATAGCACACCTCCCAGATTAGCACACTCCCAGAAAGGTATATGGACATACCCGACACATGCAGCTCTGCCTGCCCTGCCTCCCTGGGACCGCCATTGGGGAGATCTCAGCTCTAGACACTGAGTTCCCAGCATGTTCTGAGTGGGACACCCATAGCCAATGTACATAATGCATTTCTTACACGCACACCCATCCAGGCAAGCCTTTGGGGTCTCGGTTTCACCATCTGTGAAGTAAGGGTCATCTGGATGACCCAAGTTCAGAGCCCAGTGGCACCAGCATCCCCAGATGCTCAGTCCCAGGTCCCCAGACTTCATCTGGTATGTACGGGAATAGACTTCTACTCCTTGACATCAGTACTGGGTGATGGGGTTTCCTGCATGACCCTGTGTCAGGGCCTCCTGCCCCAATCTAGAATGGCCAGCTGCCCAACGGCTGGAGGCTCCGAGGGAACAGGGGTGGAGGGCTGTGGGCCCCCTGTTCCCAGCCGGCCCGGCGGGCACTGCTGGCAGCCAGAACAAAGAGCCCTCTGTGGGCTGAGAGCTGGCGCTGGGAACGGCAGGCGCAGAGGCTGTCCCCCCTCCCGGAGCCAGGATGCCTGAGGCGGTGCTGGGTAGCTGGACACCTGGGCCCTTCCCGCCTGGCTGCGGCAAAGGGCCCTCAGGGGGCCTTCCAGGAAAAGGGTGCTCCAGGGCCGGTTCTCTGTGCCACACACGCCTCACCCTCCACACAGTCCTGGCCTCAGGGCCATGTTTTCTTCCAAGCCTCTCCTCTACTGCCAGGCAGGGAACCCCCAACCCTCAGGGGCCCACTGTCCAGGAGTGGACCCTCTGAACAGACCCCCATTTCCTAGGGCCCCAGGCCAGGAGCTCAGGCCCTTGGCCGGCTGTAGAGGATCCTGGGTCACCAGATCAGTCTCCCTTCTCAGGGCTTGGCCCTGCTGGGCCTCAAAGGAACCAGCTCCCCTTTCCCCACCATCCCTGCCCACTGCCCAGACAACTCACTGGCCCCTCTCCCATCACTGGGTCCAGGAATTGCCTGTCTCATACCCAGAGGTGGCTGGGCATAGTGCCCCCAGGTTCTGTAAGGACACCCTGAAGGCCAGCCTGGCCAGCAGGAGAGCTGGAGACCAGTGAGGGGGACAGCCCTGCCAGGCACGACAGCCAGAGCCTGGTCCTGAAGCCATGGTGCCCTCTCTGCTGGGGAACCCTGAATTCTGCCCTGAACCCCCCATCCCCACTCCAGCCCCTGATGGTCTCAGGTCTGCCCTTGAATCTGGAGCACTGGGGGACTCAAATGTAGCACTCAGGGCTAGGGGTGAACAGGAGAGGCTGGGCTCAGGCCTCAGGCCTGGTGCCCCCGGAGGCTGCAGAGGTCACAGCAGCCTCTGGCCTCTCTGGTCAGAGGACTCCCTCCCTGTACTGCCCCAGGCAGCCCCAGGCCGGAGTTCAGATTCTGGCACCTGGACCCTGGAGACCCCAAACATGGCACTCTTGCATCCCTCAAACTTGCCTCTCCTTCTGATGCCAGCATCTTACCTCCTCTCCTCCCAGCCCCACCTACTCAGGACTCTTAACAATGTTAGCATCTCTTCTTGAGCCCTCTCCCCTGACCCCAGAGTTGCCTAGGTCCACCTGTCCTCATGCCCCTGCCCTAAGCCTTGCCATCAGCATCCCTCCAAGGGTCCCACCTGGGTATGGAGGTGCCGGTGCTGGCGTCCAGAGCTACTCCAGAGTCCCTCCTGCATTCAGTTGGGGGTGCCCTCTCTCGGCCCCCTGTTCTGGGCAGGCTGGGACAGGCCCTCAGAGTGTGCTGAGCTGGCAGCCTGGACAAAACACACTTCTCTGCCCTAATATTCTTCCATAGCAGCCAGGCACTGCCTCCAGGGAGACCACAGTCTGTGTCATGGGCCGTGGGAGGTGTCTGAAGTCTGAGCTTCAGGTTCCCCATCCCCCCTGCAGGAGCTGGGCCTAGACCTTTGGGGCCTGGTGGCTATTACTCAATCATGACCAGTCATTGCTGGGTCTTGGGCTGGCCCGAGATCCCAGAAAGGATTTAGAATATCTCTCCTCAAGTGACCTCCAGCCTGAAAGAGACAACCCCCCCCCCAAATAGCACCCTCATCAATACCCTGTAGCTCCTGCTGCAACTCAGTGTAAGCCACATAGTGCTGTATCTCAAAAAAGAGGATGGGGGTGCTGGGCGCAGTGGCTCATGCCTGTAATCCCAGCACTTTGGGAGGCCGAGGCGAGCAGGATCACCTGAGGTCAGGAGTTCAAGACCAGCCTGACCAACATGGAAAAACCCCGTCTCTACTAAAAACACAAAATTAGCCCGGCGTGGTGGCGCATGCCTGTAATCCCAGCTACCTGGGAGGCTGAGGCAGGAGAATCGCGTGAACCTGGGAGGTGGAGGTTGCAGTGACCCGAGATTGTGCCATTGCATTCTAGCCTGGCCAACAAGAGCCAAACTCCATCTCAAAAAAAAAAAAAGAGGATGAGGGAATCAAGGAAGACTTCCTGGAGGAGGTAACGAAGCCAGTCCTAAAATTCCAGTAGGCACCCTGGGGTGTCAAACAGAAAACAGGGCACCAGACAGAGAGCACAGCATAGGCAGAGGCCCTGAGGTGCAGTACAAGGCAAGCTGTGAGGGTTGAAGGAAGGTTCTGTGGCGACAGACAAACCTGATAGAGCTGTAAAGGCCAGGTCCAGGAGTATAGCCTTTGGTCCAGGGCAGAGAGGAGGGCTGGGGGCTGGGGACCAGGGTGAGGATTAGCACTGGCTTGGCATGGAGCCCCCAGCCATTCCCTGAGGCTGCCAGCCCATTTTTGACAGCTCCTACCCCTCAGGCCTGTGGCCTCCCAGGCTCCTTTGTATCCAGGAGTCAGGGTAAACTCAGGGAAGGGCCCCCGCATGAGAAAGGATCCCAGCAGAGCCTGATCCCCTGTGTTGAAAGCCCAGAGTAGACCTTCTGGTGCTGGGCTTGGCCCTGCCTCACTGTGTGGCTAGGGGCAGCATACTCCCCAACTCAGGACCTCAGTGTACCCCTATCCTCTAGGGGTCCCATGAGGCTTGGTCAAAGTTTGGGATGAGTGAGGAGCCTCCCCAAAGCCTTCATCCCCAGGGCAGGCCATGGGTGCCCAGAGAGTGGCGAGGCGCTAGGGTGGGGAGATCATAGTGGCCTTGGGCAGGTCATCAGAATGGCATGTCATGGATGTAGTGTGAGCCCGGGCAGTAGATCAACGGCCCAGGCCCTTGCCCTGGGACCTGTTTTGCTTTCCTGGGAGATAAGGGCCAGGAGGGGCCAGGAGCCACAGGGATGGTGCAGCAGGTAACGCCCGCCCACGCAAACATCACACAGCGAGAATTCATCAGTCACACCTCGGCAGGTGTTGAGTTTGGCTAATTAAAGATTTTGAGCCCCAGGAATCCAGGCCACCTCAGGGCAGCTGATGCAAGCAGCTACAGGAAGCACAGCTCTCTGCCCAGGGATCAAGGTCCTTGGAGTCCCCAGGACTCTGAGCTTTGCTTTCCTTCCCCATGCTCAGAAACATAAGTGGGTCTGGGTCTGCAGTAGTGAGCTGGTGACAGGGAGGACTTCACACTCTTTTTTCCTTGGTGGTCACTTGTACCAGCGGAGGCACAGACCCCCTGGAGCTTACTGCTAAGGCCCAGGCTTCCTGACCTCCGCCAAGATCTCAGGAGAGACAGCTCACCTGGCTTGAGGGTCCTTCATGATTATTCCTGGGGGCTCAGGGGTGAGGGCTGCCCCCAGTTCCAGCTCAGCTCATTTTTACCACTCCCCTCCTTGACTGAGACAGGGTGCCCCCCTTCTAAGTCTGGTACCCATCTGGACAGTTACCCCTCTGTCCATCTGCTCCTCCAGGCTTCAGAGGGAAGATGCCCCCTCCTAGGACAAGGTGTTAGTAAGGGGGGGAACCAGATCCAATGGAGACATTTGGACTGTATGTTCTCAAGGCACAGCCACAGGAATTAGTGGTAGCTGATTGCTGGGGTCAGGGGTCTAGGGACAAAGCAAGTGGGAGGAGGATGTTAGAACAGGGAAAAGACACCTCTTACCCTCCTCCAGACCCACGTTTCCAGATTTTGACCCCAGTAGATTCTAGTCCTCCCTCTGCCACATCCTCCTCATCAACAACACAACAATGCAAGTGGCCAGTGTGTGACCAACCCTGGGCTAATACTGAAGAAGTGACATGCAGGAGGGGGCACATTCAGGGGAAGGCAGATGGCCCAGAGAACTGAACTACTGGCCATGTTAATCCTCAACCCCCAGTTCCCTGGCCTTGGGATCTAGGGTCTGTGGCTGTGTGTTCTGGGCATCCGGAGGTGTCTAGGAGGATCTGAGAGACCCAGCTGGGGCCGGAAGGTAGACTTTCCTGTGGCCGGGTACATTTTCTAACAGATGCTTGTAGCTGGGCCTAACCTTAGGCACCTCAGCCTCCCTTCCCACCCAGCCCTGGACCCTCCTTGCTCAGGCTGCCACCCGTAGAGGTTGCAGCCAGAAGCTCTTGGTTCACGAGTGGGCTACAGCAACAGCAGCCCCCACCTCCCCCATTACCAGTCTGCTGAGAAGGACGTGCAGCCCGAGGCCCAGCTGAGGCAAAGGACAGGACATCACGTGACTGTGGCCCCCCAGGGGCAGGGGAGACCCTGCGCCAGCCAGCCCATTCTCCTCCCTGCTGACCCGGAATCCCCTGGAGCCGGCCAAATATTTGGACAGCCGGACTTCTGGCCCCAAAGAAAGCTGAAACACAGGCCTCGGGCAGTTCAGGACTCATCAGAGAGTCCGATGGGGGGCTAAAGTCAAGGTCGGCCTGGAGGAGGGGCAACATCCAACATCAGGAAGAAGAGGAAGAGGGAGGGAAGAGAGATAGAGAGGGAGAGAACAGGGAGAGAAAACACAGTCATTAGCTCCATGCATCCATGCATACTGATCCATACAGAGAGACAGATAGACAGAGATGCAGAGGCCCAGGGAGACAGGGAAATGCAGATGCACACAGAGGGACACAGACAGAAAAACAGACAAAAATCACATGCAGATAGCGGACAGACATTTAGACAGGGAGACAGAGAGTGACAGAGACAACCAGGGAGGTGAGAAACAGAGTGAGCACCCAGTCAGAAACAGCCAAATGGAGGAAGAGACAGACAGCGAGACAGCAAGAGACAGTTGTAAGGCCGGGCGTGGTGGCTCATGCCTGTAATCCCAGCACTTTGGGAGGCTAAGACGGGCAGATCACCTGAGCCCAGGAGTTCGAGACCAGCCTGGCCAACATGGTGAAACCCCATCTCTACTAAAAATACAAAAATTATCCAGGCATGGTGGCAGGTGCCCGTAATCCCAGCTACTCGGGAAGCTGAGGCAGGAGAATTGCTTGATCCCAGAGGCAGAGGCTGCAGCGAGCCAAGATCACGCCACTGCACGCCAGCCTGGGTAACAGAGAGAGATCCTATCTCAAAAAAAAAAAAAAAAAAAGAGACAATGGAGGAAAAAGAGAGTCCCAGAAAGAGCAAGAAGGGGAGAGGGAGCCAGGGATCCCAGGTGAGGGGGCAGTAGGCCCAACGGACACTGCCAAGATGGCCAGGCAGAATCCTGGAGGACCCCACAAAAAGACTGCTGCTGTGCCTCCAGGTCTCCACAGAGCAGGTTATGCCCCTACCAGCCAGGTACTATGACACCCAGAGGGTGGGGCTGAGCCCACTAGGGTCACAAGGCCAGGCCCAACTGGAAAGCTCAGAGATCCCTGGTCCAGCACCCAGGACTTGTCTACCTGAGCAATGGAAAATACATGTGGAGATGATGGTCATTTGGAGTGACCCCCATTCTCAGCAGCCATGCACGTGTGCAGACGTGCCGGCTGAGAGGCTGTGTACAGGACGTGGCCCGCAGAGCGGAAATTCAAAACCAAGCCACCCCAGGCTACTGGCCGGAAAGCCCCTCCTGCCCAGCAGCTGGTCCTTCCCTTTGGCCCCCAGAAGCCCCGCCTGGTCCTCTAGAGCCCCACCCTGTTCTCCTATGTCTGTCCTACCACCCAGAGTCAAAGGCCTACCCTTCGCCCACTAAACAAGAGTACACAGGGCACACAGTGGGTGCTCAGCAAATGTTAAATGAATGGAGTAGCCAGGCATGGTGGCTCACACTTGTAATTCCAGCACTTTGGGAGGCCAAGGCAGGCAGACTGCTTGAGCTCAGGAGTCCGAGACCAGTCTGGGCAACATGATGAAACTCTGCCTCTACCAAAAATACAAAAAAACTATCCAGGCTTGGTGTTGCGCACCTTTCGGTCCTGGCTACTCAGAAGGCTGAGATGGGAGAATTGCTTGAGCCTGGGAGGCGGCGGCTGCAGTAAGGCTAGATTGTGCCACTGCACTCCAGCCTGGGCAACAGAGTGAGACCCCATCTCAAAAAATGAAACAAATAAAAATAAATTAATGGAATGCAGTCGAGGCCCTCGGCAAGCCCTCTTACCTGCTCCAACTGAGGCCTGGCCCCTGGCCATGTCTACACTAGAACATCCTCCCACTGAGTCCCAATTCTACTATAGCATAGACTGTACATTCCACCTCAGCTTTCTGTTCACAGAGACGCCAAAACTGCACCTCCCTTGTGGCCCACCCGCACCACTCCCCTCCAAATATGTTTCCCTCTCAAACTGGATGCTTGTCCTCACACCCAGCCCAGACTTCCAGGGTGTGGCCAGTTCAGCTTAAAATCCTTCCCTGACTCAACCCAGAGACCATGAACCACCCAGCTAGTCTTGTTGTGCCTCAGTTTCTCCATCTGTCCAGGGCTTCAAGGCTACTTGCTAGGGCAATGGCACAAGAACAGGAGCAATCAGTTGTCATGATCTGGCAACCTGGAGCCCTGGTCTGGTGTGGGGACCATTTGTGACATGGGCCAAAAGAACCAGCACACAACAAAGAGTGACTTGAGAGGCCAGCGAAGACATGGGTCCCATGGGCCCAGGCAGAGCAAAATTCTGAGATACACACTCCCACCCTCCCCAGAGATTCAGCTCCCTGCTCCCCATGTCAAGAAATCAGATTCCCATTTCTGGTTTCAGTTATTCCAGCCCTCTCAGAGACGGGCCAGGCTTGGCGTCTTCCAGTCCTGATCCCTCCCACCAGTGATGCTTCTTGCAGGAAGGGTACCCTGGCTGTGCCTAATTTCCCCCATTCAAAATCGAACCATCCTTGGGTCTCTTTAGCTTTCTATCCCCCAGACTGAGAGCCCTGAGGGATTTGCTTCCTTTCCAAAAGGAAATGAGCCCCATCCCAGACCTTTTACAGAACAGGAAGAGGTGAAAGGTCCAAGGGCGTTTTCCAGGGGCAGGTCTGTGCCCCGAGTGGGTCATGGAAGAAAGGACAGGGTTGGCAGGCTGAAGGAAGGATGGGCATGAGTGGGGATGTCCTCCATGGTGTTCCTCAGGGCTCAAGAGCCTTTGACTTAGCCTTTCTCAGACCTGTTTGGGAGCCCATACCTGGACTCAGGACTCAGGTCCCTGTGGGGGGAAAAGGGCGGGTCCCCGCAGGTCCCGCCCCTGGCTTCCCCCTGCCCGGGTGTAAACAAACGCACGCATTCGCTGTGGCCAATCGAAGGGGACAACCGGACGGGGGCGGGCTCTTGCAAACCAAGTCTTGGTTCCTTCTCTCCGCAGTGCGCTGCGCGGGCTCTGACTTATTCCCTACCCAGTTCCAGGTTGGGAGGAGCTCGCACGGCGCCCCGGCCACAGGTCAGGGAGCCACGCGCGCCCTGCGCCTTCTGTGCCCGCTGGCTCCTCTGCAAATGGCACCGGCTCTGGGACCAGCATGTACCCCGCGGCCCCTCAGGCGGCCCGGCCCGATCTGCCCTCAAGCCCTTGTCCAAAGCAGCCGGGATAAATATACCAGGATTCCCATCGTGCCAGCCGGGCTGCTCTGCCTGTCAGGCGCCCGTCGGGGCAGCGCTCCAGGGAATGCTCCAGGCTCCTCTTGGGTCCTCACCTCGGGCCCTCTGCAGCCTGCCCCACGGGCCCTGCCTCAGAAAGCCTGTGGCGTGCCGCCCGAGCCTCCAACAAGGCGTCCTGTGGTCCCAGCCCCGGGTGCCCGCCGACCTCCTGCTGTACCTCCCGGCCATGCCGAGAGGCCCCAAGGCGACGACGTGTCCCTCCCGGTACCTCCAGCGCCCTGCTCAAGCTCGGCGCTGAGTCCCGACTGGCAGGTCCCCAAGACCGGCGCCTGGAGCGCGCGGGGCTTTGGCTCGCCGGAGGCTGGGGCGCCTGCCCGGGTCAGGACGGGAGAGGAGAGCTGCCCAGAGCCCGGCTATGGACAAGGAGGGTGGACAGTAGCGCTCGGCCCACCCGATTCCCCTGTGCGGCAGGATGAACACCCGAAGCGGTACCTGGCCTCGCGGCTGGGCACGCGCGGCGCTCCGCTCGGGCCAGCGCGGTCCGCTCTGCTCCCGGCTGAACTCAGGGCTGCAACAGCGACAACAGCGACGTGGGGGATGAAGGGCGCCCGGCCCCGCCCCCGGCCCGGCCCCCGGCCCGCCAATCCCTGGCGGCCCGCGGGAGGAGGGGCTGGTCGGGGAATGGCGGGGGCCGGGGCAGGCCGGGAGCAAAGGGGCGGCCTGAGCATTAAGGAGCCCCTAGGTGGAAGAGCAGAGCTGCCGGAGGGGCTCCGTTGAATCTTGTAGGGGGAATGCTTCAGTCCGAAGCAGATTCTCTCTGAGGTCTGTGGGTGTCACCTTAACCCCTGAAACGCTCTGCCCACACCCCTCAAAACCAGAAGGGGAGCTTCAGTCAAGAGGACTGGCAATGCATAGCCTCAGTGAGGGATGCTTGAATGAGGGATTTCCTGGCGACAGTCAGGCAACAAAATACCTCTTCTATCTGCCTCGTCCTTCCCAACCAGGGGTGGGGTGGGGGCGAGGGTGGGAGGGCTTCTTGTATCAATTCTGTCTCCACCCCAGATATTCAGAGGAGGCTGAGGCTGGAACAGAGAGGGCAGGGGTGGCGAGGTCAGGCAAAGAGTAAGGCTTGGCTTGCTTGAGCCTCACCTGGGGCCCCCCCAATCATGACCCCCGTCCTTATTTAGAAGGTGTAGGAGACAGCTGTCAGCCTGTCCACAAGAAGGGGGCTGGGACTTGGTGCCCTGGGGACAGACAGGGGTTTTAGGATGGCCCCGTTCTTGGCTGGGGGTTCCTATCCCACCCCTGCCTGCTTTCCACACAAGGCCTTGGTGCTCAGAGGCGGGTGGTAGGTGTTAAGGTCCCAGGTTCTGCCAGTAGGAAGCTGGGGGAGATGCTGACCTTTGGGGTGAACTGGGGGAGTTCTCAGAACAGCTGTGCCCCTTGCTTCTCAGCCACTGGCTCTGATCCGATTAATCTCATGGCCTCTGCTGTTCCTATCCAAGCTGGTCTTCTCTGTGTCATGCCTGCCCCGCTTCCCAGTGCTGGAGGAATGCCCTCAGAGGACATACCTGACCCTCCCTTGCCCTGGGCTGGGAGTCAGGACTCCAGGATTCTCTCCTGCTGACTCACAGAACTACCACAGCCAAGCCCTGGCGTACCTCAGTTTCCCTCTGTCACATGGAAATGGCTGTCTTTTTTCCTGAGGGGAATGGACAGAGGGGAAGCTGTGAGACGGGGTAGGGGGCTCAGCTCTGGCTGGTAGGGCTAGAGAGAAAAGCATTGGGATGGTGGCAACCCCTGAAAACCTCAAGCCACTCGAACTTCTGCCTTGCTGGTGACTGGAAAATGGGAAAGGGCTGCCTTTCACTCCTCATCTGGAGCCGATATCATCGCTAGATCAGAGCTCACTTTGACTCCCACCCTCCAAAAGGACATGGTTCTGCCATGGGACAGAGCCATATAGAAGAGGCGCTGAGGAGGGTCTCAGGCCTGCCTCCCACCTCTCAACCTCCTACCTGCAGACACCCTGGATGCTCACAGGAGCTGTCTGCAAAGGGCTGGTGGCTCTCACTGGCAGTTCATGAGGGGCCAGGGCTGGCTCAAGGTCACCTGGGATATGGGTGTTGGGGTCCTCAATCTAGACTGGAGGAAGCAGGGGCTGGCTGGGCTGGGCTGCTGTGGGAGGCCCAGAGGCGGGTATGATGTGGGGTCCCTGGGTCAGACCAGTTGTGGCCAGGCTGGGGGAGGGGTTGACTGTTTGTTGTTGCTAGGCCTGGGCCCTAGCCAAGGCAAACACAGCTCGGAGGCCTTTCCCGCCACCTGCCGAATCTCCCGGCCCAGCCTGTGGTGGCCGGACAGCTGGACAGCTAGGATGAGGCTCTGAGAGCTGCTGGTCGCCTTCTCCCAGAGGCTGGAGGGAATGTCCATCCGAGCAACCGCAGGGTTGCAGGCGGCCTCTTGGGATGGAGGATGGGGGAAGCTTTATCCCAGGCTTCAGCCCAGCCTCCGCCTCCACTGCCCCATCTCCACAAACTTAAACCCAGGCCTGAAAGACTGCCAGACCCGTGCAGCAGAGCTCAGGGCTCCAGGACCACTCACATCCTCCTTCCAGGGCACCGATAGCCCTTGGCTCTCCTCCTTCCTTTCTAGTAATGAACTCTTAGCCACTAGCTAGGCCGCCTCTTTTCACCATGCCACCACCTCTGTTAACATGCTGTCCACACAGTGCCCCAAGACCATCTCCAACAGCAATGCCCCATCTTCGCCTCCAACCCAGCCCTTCCAGAGCCCAGTATCTGTGTTCCCTGACTCCTCAGACCCCTGCAGCTCCTGCCCCCACACCTGGCTGGTCTCACTCATATTTCCCCACCTGCTCCCAGCAGCCCTCTCCACCTCTCCCGGGCCTGGCTGGCCTCGCTGTACACGTTCCTGCTCTTTGCAGAACTTGCTAGCTTTCTTTTTTTTTTTTTGAGACGGAGTCTTGCTCTGTCGCCCAGGCTGGAGTGCAGTGGCCGGATCTCAGCTTGCTGCAACCTCCGCCTCCCGGGTTCACACCATTCTCCTGCCTCAGCCTCCCGAGTAGCTGGGACTACAGGCGCCCGCCACCTCACCCGGCTAGTTTTGTATTTTAGTAGAGACGGGGTTTCACCGTGTTAGCCAGGATGGTCTCGATCTCCTGACCTTGTGATCTGCCTGTCTCAGCCTCCCAAAGTGCTGGGATTACAGGCTTGAGCCACCGCGCCCGGCCTGAACTTGCTAAGCTTTCATGCTCCTGTGCCTCTGCCCTCGTACTTCCCAGGGCTGAAGTTTCCCTACCCTGTCCCACCTCCTTGGCAGACTCCTACTTGTCCTTCATCATCCTCATAGATCACCTCTGAGAACCCTGCTTGAGTCATCGTGAAAAGCCAGCTAGTCCAACAATGGCTGCTCTTGCTGCTCTTGTCACCCCACCCACACAGCCCCAACCCTAGTGTCTCCAAGCACTATCTCCAGGTGGTCTAGAAGTGAAAACGCCTGCAAGGTTGGAGGGCGCAAATCAAGGAGAGCCTGATGGCGAAGCAACCCACGGACTTGCTCTGCCAAGGGGAAGAAGGCACAAGCCAGGGTGGGGAGGGACAGGGCACCGTGGGTGGAGAAAGGAGCTCGGCTGGAGGGAAAAGGAGCCTGGGCGTCAGGCTAGCCCTGGTGGGCGGAGGGCTGCGTGCAGGGCAGCACGCTCCTTCTGGGCTCATGATTGGGAGTTTGAAATCCTCAGGAGAAGGTGGTTGTCACCCCTACACCTCAGGGTCTATTACTACACCTCAGCTGCTGACTATGCTCTGCTCAGTTTGGTCCCTGGGAGGCTACTCTTTGGGCATGAACAGGGCTTTATTGCCACAACACAGAGTGTAGAAGTATGGAGGGGACCCATAGGCAACCCTCTTATCCAGCGCTTCCCCGGCCTGGGCCCCCGGAACTGGTGACCTCATGGCTAAGGCCTCACCCCCACAGCCCTGACATGCCTACCCTCTCTCTCCTGAGATCTGGCCCCCAGCTTCTCTGGCCACTGAAGCGGCTTAATAAGCCCTGGTCACATGGACTGTGCTACTGCCTGTGGGGAGGGCCCAAACCCCTAGTGGCCACCCGGCCAGGCCCTGACGTCAGCGGCATTAACTGTCCACCAGGCTTGTCTAATCTCTGGTCGGTGGCCGGGCCAGGTTAGTCCCGCCAGAGTCAGAGCTGAAGGCTGTGGGGGCCCTCAGGGGCACCTTGAGGTTGTAGGTCAGGTAGGGATGGTGGTGGCTGAGGTGACCACAGTAAATGCCCCCCACCTACAAGACTGGGGTGTGGCCACTGTGCTGACTCTGGGCCAGTGCTCTCTGATCCTCTGCACTGGACTATGAATCAGGCATCAGGTACCCATTGATCCTGCTCCTTAGGGTGTAATTACACTGGTGTGGTGAGCAGGGCTAAGCAGGTTTCAGGCTGGGAGACTCAGGGCCTTTCTGCACTTGCTGGCCATGGACAGGGCAGTTTGAGGCCAGGCAGTGTCCCCAACTCACAGAATCCGTGAGTACCGACCCTGAATCCCAGACCCCAGGGTCAGAAGCATATGTGGGTAGGACCATCTGGAGGGCAGGGTCCAGCCCCTGCATGTTGTTGGGGCTCTTCTGTCCCTTGCCCAGGAAGGCCGGGGAGCGCATTACCTTTCTGCCAAGACAAGGTGGCTATGCAGAAGGCCCCGCTAAGTCACCTCTCCTGACAGCTTCCTCCCTCTCAAGCCTAAAACTTCCAGCTCCTCAAGGCCTCCTATCCCATGCCCACTACCTCCCTCTGTCACTACCCGCATCCCACCTCACTCTAGCAAACTAGGGAGCGGGTCCTTAGTAGAGATGAACAGCCCTGGCTCAGTCAGGCCAACAGCACCCAGCAAGGGTCTTGCACCACTGGCCAGATCCCCCCCCATGCCCAGTCTTCTGAGCAGCACCAATATCACTGCCCACATATGCGCTGGCCTCCCAACCCCATCCAGTGTTCTTCCTGTGTTCAGGCCTGGGTGCCCTCATGCTCACCTCTCCAGCCTCCCACAGGCTCACAGCTCCCCACCACCTGGACATTGAGGATGCCGCCTACACTTAGCTTTCTGTCCAGCACTGAGTATCAGTCAGCCTCCTGGGCATCTCTCCCAAGCACTACAGGTCCTGCAAATTCAGCCCATCCAACACTCCTTTGCAATATGGGCTTGGTGGGGGCGTTGCCTGTGCTTGCTCAACCACTCAGACCCCAACCCATGTCACTGAGCCCCTCGCCTTGTAGCCTTGGTTTTGTCAGATAATGGAGACATAACCTATGCCTCATGGGGACCCTAGCCACACTCCTCTCCTCCTCCAAACTCACACTGGTTCCAGGAAAAATATGTGCCCCTATATACGTGTTCTAATGAAAAAAAAAATTTTTTTTTTTGAGACAGAGTCTCCCTCTGTCACGCAGTGGCACAATCTCAGTGCAACCTCTGCCTCCTAGCTCCAGCAGTTCTCCTGCCTCAGCCTCACGAGTAGCTGGGACTCCAGGGATGTGCCACCACACCCAGCTAATTTTTATGTTTTTAGTAGAGATGGGGTTTCACCATGTTGGCCAGGCTGGTCTCAAACTCCTGACCTCAGGTGATTCTTCCTCCTCTGCCTCCCAAAATGCTAGGATTACAGTCATAAGCCACCACGCCCAGCCTTAATGAAAACTTTTAATAATTATTTTTTCAAGAAGCAAATTTTGAAAATATTATTGGTTATTTTTGTCTCCATTAAACCCAGGAAAATAGAATTATAAGAAATTCTGGCTGGGCACAGTGGCTCATGCCTGCAATCTCAGCACTTTGGGAGGTGAGGTGGGCGGATCACCTGAGGTCGGAAGTTCAAGACTAGCCTGACTAACATGGAAAAACCCTGTCCCTACTAAAAATACAAAATTAGACAGGTGTGGTGGCACATGCCTGTAATCCCAGTTACTCGGAAGGCTGAGGCAGGAGAATTGCTTGAACCCAGGAGGCAGAAGTTGCGGTGAGCCAAGATCGCACCATTGCACTCCAGCCTGGGCAACGCAAGTGAAACTCCATCTCAAAAAGAAAAAAGAAAAAAAAGGCCGGGTGTGGTGGCTCACACCTGTAATCCCAGCACTTTGGGAGGCTAAAGTGGGTGGATTACAAGGTCAGGAGATCGAGACCATCCTGGTTAACATGGTGAAACCCCGTCTCTACTAAAACTACAAAAAAAATTAGCCAGGTGTGGTGGCGGGCGCCTGTAGTCCCAGCTACTCACGAGACTGAGGTAAGAGAATGGTGTGAGCCCGGGCAGCAGAGCTTGCAGTGAGCCGAGATTGGGTCACTGCACTCCAGCCTGGGTGACAGAGTGAGACTCCATCT
>NW_016804422.1:709672-729026 GCF_001698545.2 Rhinopithecus bieti
AAAAAAAAAAAAAAAAAAAATTCTGTTTAAGTTATAAATAAAATATTTTAACTTAAAATAACGTGAGTTTTAACATACCTACTTTTTCAAGTTTTTTCAACTATTTAATGTTCTGGAAAAAAAACAACCATTAAAAATACATAAAACGAGTTTGAAAGGCAACCCACAGAGTGGGGAAAAAATTTGCAAATCCTATCTCTGATAAGGAATTATTCTCCAGAATATATAGAGAACTTCTAAGACTCAACAACAACATTAAAATAATTCAAAAATGGGCAAAGGATGTGAACAGGCATTTCTCCAAAGAAGATATACAGATGGCCAATAAGCACAGGAAAAGATTCTCAACATCACTAAGCAGTAGGAAAATGCAAATCAAAACTACCAAGAGATACTACTATTAAAAAAGAAAAATAGGCCAGGTACGGTGGCTCATGCCTGTAATCCCAGCACTTTGGGAGACCGAGGCGGGTGGATCACTTGAGGTCAGGAGTTTGAGACCAGCCTGACCAACATGGAGAAACCCCGTCTCTACCAAAAACACAAAATTAACCAGATGTGGTGGCACATGCCTATAATCCCAGCTACTTGGGAAGCTGAGGCAGAGGAAATGCTTGAACCCAGAGGTGGAGGTTGCGGTGAGCCAAGATCGCAGCAGCATTGCACTCCAGCTTGGGCAACAAGAGTGAAACTCCGTCTCAAAAAAAAAAAAAAAAAAAAAAAAGGCCGGGCAGGGGGGGTCAACCACGTAATCCCAGCACTTTGGGAGGCCAAGATGGGCGGATCACGAGGTCAGGAGATCGAGACCATCCTGGCTAACACGTTGAACCCCCGTCTCTACTAAAAAAAATACAAAAAACTAGCCGGGCGACATGGCAGGCACCTGTAGTCCCAGCTCCTCGGGAGGCTGAGGCAGGAGAATGGCGTAAGCCCGGGAGGCAGAGCTTGCAGTGAGCTGAGATCAGGCCACTGCACTCCAGCCTGGGCGACAGAGCCAGACTCCGTCTCAAAAAAAAAAAAAAAAAAAAAAATTAGCCAAGCGTGGTGGTGTGAAGCTGTAGTCCCAGCTATTCGGGAGGCTGAGACAGGAGAATTGCTTGAACCTGGGACGCGGAGGTTGCAGAGCCGAGATTGCACCACTACACTCCAGCCTGGGTGACAGAGCGAGACCCCATCTCAAACAAAACAAAACCCAGAAAATAACAAGAGTTCACAAAGATGTAGAGAAAGGTGGACCACCTGTGCACTGTTGGTGGGAATGTAAAATGGTATGGCTGCTGTGGAAAACTGTTCCTCAAAATATTAAATGTAGGCCGAGTACAGCAGCTCATGCCTATAATCCCAGCACTTCGGGAGGCCTAGGTGGGCGGATCTCTTGAGGTCAGGAGTCCAAGACCAGCCTGGCCAACATGGTGAAACCCCATCTCTACTAAATTAGCCGGGGATGGTTGCGGGTGCCTATACTCCCAGCTTCTCGGGAGAGTGAGGCAGGAGAATCGCTTGAACCCGGGAGGCAGAGATTTCAGTGAGCTGAGATCAAGCCACTGCACTCCAGCCTGGGCTACCGAGTGAGACTCCATCTCAAAAAAAAAAAAAAGGGGGGGGGCGCCAGGCGCAGTTGCTCACGCCTGTAATCCCAGCACTTTGGGAGGCCGAGGCGGGCAGATCATCTGAGGTCAGGAGTTCGGGACCAGCCTGGTCCCGACAGAGGGTGGTGAAACCCCGTCTGTACTAAAAATACAAAATTAGCCAGGTGTGGTGGCGCATGCCTGTAATCCCAGTTACTTGGGAGGCTGAGGCAGAATTGCTTGAACCCAGGAGGCAGAGGTTGCGGTGAACCGAGCTCATGCCATTGCCACTCCAGCCTGGGCAACAAGAGCAAAACTCCATCTCAAAATAAATAAATAAATAAATAAAATAAAATAAAAATAGATTCACCTTATGAGGCCGGTTTCAGTGGCTCACACCTGTAATCCCAGCACTCTGAGAGTCTGAGGCGGGCGGATCACCTGAGATCAAGAGAGATTGAGACCATCCTGGCCAACATGGTGAAATCCCGTCTCTACTAAAAACACAAAAATTAGTTGGGCGTGGTGGCATGTGCCTGTAGTCCCAGCTACTCAGGGGGCTGAGGTAGGATAATCGCTTGAACCTGAGAAGTGGAGGTTGCAGGGAGCCGAGATCTTGCCGCTGCACTCCAAGCTGGTGACAGAAAGAGACCCCATCTCAAAAAAAAAAAAAAAAAAGATTCACCATATGATTTGGCAATTCCATTTCTGGGTATACACCCAAAATAATAAAAAACAGAGGCTGAGAGAGAGATTTGTACACCCACGTTCATAGCAGCATTATTCATAATAGCCAAAAGGCAGATGTAACCATTCATCAATAGATGAATGAATAAACAAAGTGTGGAATATATACAACCTTTAAAAGGAAGGAGATTCTGTCACATGCTACACATGGATAAACCTTGAAGACATGATGCTAAGTGAAATGAGCCAGTTGCGAAAAGACGAAGACTCCATGGACCCACACATCTGAGGCACTTAGAGCAGTCACATTCATAGAGAAGGAAAGTAGAATGGTGGTGCCATGACCGGGGGAAGGCAGGAATGGGGGGTTATTTTTTCATGGGTACAGAGTTTCAGTTTTTCAAGAGGAAAGGAGTTCTAGAGATGAGCAATTGTGGTGGTTGTACAACATTATGAATGTACTTAACACCACCAAACTGTACACTGGCAAGTGGTTGAGATGGTAAACTTTATGATACATGTATTTTTAAAACTGGCAAAAAAATCCCTACAAACATAATAGCAACTAAGAGCTTTCCCTTTGCTTCAGGCCGCAATATATCTTAGCATGCCTCTGTTGGATCCTCTGTTGGATTTTGATATTTCATTCGTTGTGATGTTTTGCATTTATTTTGATTTTTAAAAATATTATACTAATATTATTTATCTTGGTTACTAAATTTTTTGACATCGCCTTAAATTTTGCACACGAGGTGAGTGTGCCTCACTTCCCTCACCCTAATGCCAGCCCTGCAATTATGTTCCTGCCTTGAGGGCTTCCAAGACTCTCCATCACCTTCTGAGAAAGCCCAGGCCCTCCAACTGGCTTTGGGTACCTGTCCACGTCTCTCCTCTCCTGTTCTTGCTCCACTGAACTCCTGTGGCCATGAGCCCATGTTTCTAGGGCTGGTACAACTTCTGTCCCTGCCAGAATGAGCCTCCACCTCAAAACTCCCTCTTGATCCAAGACTGTCCCAGTGAACATTTTCCACAACTCCTCTCTCCTCAACCCCCATCAAAAGCCATGAGTTGGTTCCATACCCACAAGAGTGCCCCACCTTGTCAGGCCAGGTACTTCTTCCTGGGAGGGGCCATCTTCCCACTTCTTGCCCAGCCCAGCACCGGGCACTTAATAAATGCCCATGACTTGTGATAATTAAGCCCTCCACCAAGAAAGGACAGCTGGGGCCTGATGCAAAGGTTTATTACTGAGTCTGCACATCTAGCTGAGGGGAGTGCAAATTGTGCCCCAGCCTTGCCAGACGGAAGCTCCTTGTCCCCGACTGCAGCACAGGCCTTGGCCTGTGGACATAAGCAAAGATTTGGTGCTGGATGAGGAAGGAGGGAGCAGGGATGTGGGGACATGGGCCTTTGTCCCTGATAGTTCAGGCATGGCTCTCAGCTTCCCCTGCCAGGGAACCCTGAATGGAGGGGGCAAGAGAAGCTGCTGTGTAGGGACAAGAGGGTCACTCAGGTTTGCTTGTAACCCCACCTGAGGTAGACCCCTTTGGGCACAGCCAGGGCCTTTGTCCTATCCTGAGTCCTCTGGGCTAATCGAAGGGAGCTGGACTCTGCCCCCAGCCACCCCTCAGGACAGCCCGGCTATTGGCCATAGCTGATGTCAACATTACCCTCCCTTAACAGGCCATCCTGTTGTCCAGCTAGCCCAGGGTACTGTGTTTGGGTGAGGAAGTGGTGTGTGGATCTGGTGTCCAAGGACACAGGGAGCAGATCCTGCTGGAGAAGGCTAGAGGTTGCTCTGAGCCTAGTATTTGGGGAAGAATCCTGTTTTTTCTCACTCTGGCACCCAAGGGCCCCCAGGTCTGCCCCCTCCCCACTAATGTATTTATGTGGGAACCGCACAGGCCAGAGCTAACTTGGACTTTGGACCCTTTGGAGGCTGCCGGGAGGGACAGTCACTGTCTCTGGGTAGACTGGTGTCAAACTTGTCACATGGAGGTGGCAGGGTGAGCAGCTGGCCTGTGTGTGGGAGGGGTATTCCCTGTCCTTGATGAAATGCTGGGAGGGAGAGCTGTTTGTTGAGCCAAGACCCACCAGGTGAGTCGTGGGCCCCCAGGGGCAGGAGAGCTGCGGAAGATTGGTCAGTTGGGCACTGCTGAGTCACGGTGAGTTTCAGCTGCCCCAAGTCCTACCCGTTCCTAGCTGGGACTGGCTGCTGTGAGTACAAGAGGCCAGTGCAGCCAGGCGGTGAAGGGCAGGGCTGGGGTTGGGGGCATGAGGCGCTGAGATACTGTGGGAGGTATGGGGGAGGATCTGTGCCTCAAGGCTAGCAGGGCTCAGAGCTTTAGTGATGTGGCAGGCTGGAGCCTGGGAGTCCTGGGGGCTGATAGGGTCCTGGCGGATGGGGCTGCAAGGCAGCTAGGGCTACCAGGTCTCAGGGTGACTGACACGCATGAATTCAGGCACCTGTGAAGAGAAAACGAAACCCAGTCAGCATCCCTGAGACCCAAAATAAATGGGTTTAGGCATTGTGTGTGGTGGGGGTGGGGGGGCGGCCCTGGAAGCTGTGACACCTGAGGTCTTGGGGCGGGGCCAAAATAAATTCAATGGGCGGGACTTGTGGGTGGGGCGGGGCCTGTGTCCGTGAGGTGGAGCCTGAGGAGCTGGGGTGGGGCCTAGAGGCAGTGGGCTCCAGGATTTGGGGGTGGGACGCCAGGGCCGTGGTGTGGGGTGGGGAGCTGGGGCGGGGCTGGAGTATTGAGGCAAGGGGCTGGAGAGGGCAGCGACCTACCTCAGAAGAGGCCACAGTCTTTGAGGTTCTCCTTGATAATGATGTCGGTGACAGCGTCGAAGACAAATTTGACGTTCTGCGTGTCGGTGGCGCACGTCATGTGGGAATAGATCTCCTTCACGTCGCGCCGCATGTTGAGCTCGAGGAACTGCACCTTGATGTAGTTGCCGGCGTCCTCGTAGGTGTTGGGTCCTGCGCGGGGCGGGAGCTCTCACTCGGCCCAGCCCTTCCTTCCCTGTGCCGGGGGCGCGCGCCGCGATCGTGGGGCGGGGGCGCAGCCTGGCGACCGTGCAGACGTCTTACCATCGTAGTCCGGGAAACAGATGCTGAGGTGGGCCTTCTTGATCTTCTCAAAGAAAACGTCCTTCTTGTTGAGGAAGAGCACGATGGACGTCGTGGCGAAGTAGCGGTGGTTGCAGATACTATTGAACAGGTGCAGGCTCTCGTGCATACGGTTCTGAGGAGGGCAGCAGCTGTTGGGCACCGGGGGTCGCGTCCGACCCGCAGCCCCTGCTCTCTGGGCTCCCGGGCACGTGGGGCTTCCCGTTCAGCTGGCTCTCAGAGGGCGCCCCGCACTGCCCCAGATGGGCCTGCTGAACGCCTCCCGGCCTCCTCAGGCTGCCCGGGACCCGCATCCCCTCCCGGGCCCTCCCCACGCCCAGCGCGCCATCTCCGCCTCCAGGGGCCAGCAACTCCTCCTCGCCCCTGGAACACAGGCCCTGCTTGGCACGCACCACTTCGTCGTCCTCCACCAGCACCATGTCGTAGGCGCTTAGTGCCGCGATGAAGATGATGCAGGTCACGCCCTCGAAGCAGTGGATCCACTTCTTGCGCTCCGAGCGCTGCCCGCCCACATCGAACATCCTGCGGGGCCGCGGGGGCCTGAACCCGCGCCCCGGGCCTAACAGGCAGCATCCCCTCGCCCTGTGCTGGTCGGGGAGCTCTCGGCTGGGACTACTACCCTTTCTGCTACAGGGATATCCAGGAAGGGGCAGGGTCTATCGCAGGGATGGGGTCCCCGGGGCAGGACAGGGCCTGGGGCAGTGACCTCCCGGGCTGGCATGTGGATCGTACCGGAAGTTGAGGTCCTTGAAGGAGAACTGCGTCTCGATGATGCCAGTGGTCTTGACTCGCGAGCGCAGCACGTCCTGCTCGGTGGGCACATAGCCCGGGGTTACCAGGCGCTCCAGGTCGGAGAGGTAGCTGCGCGAGACCGGGCCGTGGGTGGGTGGGGAGGCTGGAGGGCCCCCTGCGCCCCGCGCCCCGCGCTGCCCACGCGCTCACTAGCCCGCCGAGTCGTTGAGCTGGTACTCCGAGGCGCGCTCAAAACAGGCCTGGATACCGGAGTCCTTCCACAGCCGCTGGATGATATCCGACATCTCCTTGGGCATCGTGCCCTCCTCTATGGTGTCTGCCATGTGCATCAGCTTCCGGGCGTCGTCCTGGGGGCAGGGTGAGAGTGGCTGGTGGCGGCCAGGGACTCGGGCCCAGCCGCGAGCCTCGAGTCCCCAGAGGCCCGCTCAGCCCGCCTCCTGGCACACCTGGCGTGCAGAGTCTCCGTACTGGATGTTGAGTGTGGTCATGGCTCGCACGATGGCCAGGATGGACTGCAACGTGTTGCCGTAGATGATGGCGATGAACTCGAGGCACTCTTCCAGCGAATACCCGTCCTGGTGGATAATCCTGAGGCCGAGGCGAGCAGGGTCAGAGCCTCGCGGGGAAGTGGGGAAGGACCCAGCCCCAGGGACCTCGGGACAGGCAGGGGCACTCACTTCATCTGCTTGACGATGGTGCTCTTCCCGGACTCACCTGCACCTGAAAGGGAAGCGGCGCCTCAGAGCTGCGCTGACCGCCTGCCCCCTCCCGCAAGGAGGCTGGGAGGACGGGGCCCTCCCGAGTTGGCAGGGTGGACTGGCAGCGAAGAGGCCTGAGCCTCAGCCCCCACCCCGTAGCCACACCTACCCAACCCGTCCAAAGTAAGTCCTGACACCCTGAAGGCACAAGGTTTGCAAATGTCAGGAAAGTGAAGAAAGGAAGCCAACCAGGGGAATCAACGACCTCAACTGTTCTGGGACGGGGAGGCCCCAAGACACCGACACAGACAGCCTTTATTATGCTGAGACTACAATGAAGAAATCCCGAAGCGCCATTGCCACCTCGTGGGAGCCTCTGGTACCGCATGCACTGGGTTATTTGAGGCGGGTAAATCCCTTGCTTTTCACCTGAAGGGATGCGGGTGTCTCCAAGAGGCTCAGAGGGAATTAGCGCCTTTGGGTAGCAGGGAGAGCAGAGTTGACATCCTTTCTGAGCTTGCCCCTGCGAGGGCGTTGGGCACAGTTAATGAGATTTCCAGCCTAGCCTTTCTGCCTTGGGGGAAAGTGGGACTGGCTTGGTTCCTCACCCACCTGCAGCTGGTTGACCAGACCCTGGGGAGCTTGGGTGGAGCCTGCCCGGCCCTCTTGAAGCTGCTCTTTCCCCTTGAGAGGTCAGGCAGTGACCTTGAGGCAGGCCTGGATCAGCCCCATCTCTTCTCACTGCCCATGGTCTGGTGGACACGGCTTTATCTACTCCCACTGGGCCTCAGCACCTGCCAGACCCGTTGGCTGCTTTGTAGGTCTACCAGCCACAGCCCTCTGGCACCTGAGGGCCATTCTTTGTGGATCTGGGTGGTTCTAGAGACTCCCCACCCCCAGGAGGACTATGACCATCCCCTTCCCAAAGTAGCAGCTCAATAACGGGCTCCCAGTGAGGCCCCTCGCTTCTGAGCACTGCCCAGCAGGCCTATCAAACCAAAGGCTGCATGAAGCTTGCGGGAGCCCAGCCACAGAAAAGTCAGCCTCACACACTCGTGCAAGAGTGTGGTTGGCACGCACTTCTGGGGAGGGTGGGTCACCTGAGGCAGAGCTGTCTGGAGAGGGGCTTCATGGGATGTCCAGCCTTGGGGAAATAGGACACCACCTATCAGGCCTGGCCTTGCTTGGCCAGGGCTCCCACCCTGTGCCCTACTCTGTCGCAGGCTCATATTGCTTCCCAGGGAACCCTTGCTTCACAGAAGGGCTGCCTGCCTGCCTCCAGACCAATGATCTGCTGGCAGTGGCCCCACTGGGGCCCACACCCCTACCCAGAAGCAGCAGCTTCACGGTTCGAGCATCCTTCTCAGCATCCTCTTTCAGCTTCTTTTCCAGCTCCCTGGAGTGCTTCTCCTCAGCACTGGCCCCAGCCCCCATGGTCCCAGCAGCAGGTGAAGGGACAGAGTGAGCAGGTGGTTCTTCTGGATGGAGGGGATCCTCAGAACCTGGCCTCCCAGGCACCCTTCTGGCCCCAGGAGGACCTGCAATCAACTGGCTCTCTATGGACCTGTGCAGTCCCTGGTGGGGCTGCTTAGTGGGATTTGGGGGCTAGGGGTGTCCAAGAGCCAATCAGAGACAAGGACAGGTGAATCCAGCTCAGCCCCCCAACTCTTCTAATCAGGCTGGCATAGCCCCAATCCCTCAACTGCTGACTCTGCACCCCTGCTGTCCTTCTGCCCCCCTCCACCCTTCAGGAGAGGCCCTGGTGCTGCCCGGGAGTGGGTAGGGTCAGGGCTGAGAAAGGGGAAGGCAGAACCTTGAGCCCTGGGGGTGAGGACGATGGAGGTGGAGCTGGCAGCAAGAGGGCATAATTGGGAGAAACATGCCTGCTGCCTGCCCAGCACCAGGCTCAGCACCACTCCTTATCTTGTTGTAAGCTCACACTGGCCCTGGAGGATGGATGCCCATGTCATCAGCCTCATTTTACTGATGAGGAAGTAGAGGCTCAAAGGGTCACACAGGAGGAAGTGGTTAAGAAGGGCTGGGTGGCCGGGCGCGGTGGCTCACACCTGTAATCCCAGCACTTTGGGAGGCTGAGGCGGGCGGATCACAAGGTCAGGAGATCGAGACCACGGTGAAATCCCGTCTCTACTAAAAACACAAAAAATTAGCCGGGCGCGGTGGTGAGCGCCTCTAGTCCCAGCTACTCGGGAGGCTGAGGCAGGAGAATGGCCTGAACCCAGGAGGCGAGGCTTGGCAGTGGAGGCCAAGATTCGCGCCACTGCATCGCAGCTGGGCGAAGAGTGGGACTCCGTCTCAAAAAAAAAAAAAAACAGGCGGGCGCGCGGTGCCAAGCCTGCTAATCCCAGCACTTTGGGAGGCCCGAGCGGGGGATCACAAGGGTCAGAGAGGTCGAGACCATCCTGGCTAACACAGTGAAACCCGTCTCCACTTAAAAAAACAAAAATTAGCCGGGCGAGATGGCGGCGCTGTAGGTCCCAGCTACTCGGAGGCTGAGGGCAGGGATGGCCGTGGACGCCGGGAGGCGGAGGCTATGCAGTGAGCCTGAGATTCCGGACGCACTGGCAGTCGCCGCCTGGGCCGACAGAGCGAGCCCGTCTCAAAAAAAAAAAAAAAAAGAAGAAGAAGAAGGGCTGGGTGACACTGGACTGGGATTTTATGACCTGCAGGGAATCCAGAGAGAGGGAAACGGTGGGCATTGCATTCATCCCATATCACAGGCTGGAGCTGCCCCAAGGAGGTCCTTGGCTTCCAGCGGACTCTGGTGGGCATGCATATCTTCTCTGTGTGCCTCCGTGTATGTGTCTTTTTTTTTTTTTTTGGATGGAGTCTCTCTCTGTCGCTCAGACTGGAGTGCAGTGGCACAATATTGGCTCACAGCAAGCTCTGCCTCCCGGGTTCACGCCATTCTCCTGGCTCAGCCTCCTGAGTAGCTGGGACAACAGGCGCCCGCCACCACGTCGGGCTAATTTTTTGTACTTTTAGTAAAGACAGGGTTTCACCGTGTTAGCCAGGATGGTCTCGATCTCCTGACCTCGTGATCCACCCGCCTCAGCCTCCCAAAGTGCTGGGATTACAGGCGTGAGCCATCGTGCCCTGCATTTTTAATTTTTTTTTTTTTTTGAGACAGAGTTTCACTGTCACCAGATTGAGTGCTGTGGCGCGATCTTGGCTCACTGCAACCTTCAACTCCCTGGTTCAAGCTTCTCCTGCCTCAACCTCCCAAGCAGCTGGGATTACGGGCACGTGCCACCACATCCAGCTAATTTTTTTTATATGTTTAGTAAAGACTGGGTTTCACCATATTGGCTAGGAAGGTCTCGATCTCCTGACCTTGTGATCTGCCCACCTCGGCCTCCCAAAGTGCTGGGATTCAGGCGTGAGCCACCTTGCCCGGCCATGGGTGTGTCTTTTACTGGCACCAAGTGAGCAATAACTTGACACGTTCGTGCATGAATACCTGTGTGTACATGTGTGCCTATGTTTATGCCTTTGTGAGTGCATGTGCTTATAGGAATCATGTGCCTGTGTGCATGCTTATGTGTGCACGTGCATATACATGTGTATGCATGTGTGAATATGCTTTGTGTACTTCTCTTCATGCACACATAAGTTTGTGTGTTTTGCATTTTGTGTAGGTTTGCACGTGTGCACTTGCTTATATGCAGGGGTGTGAACATGCCTGTGTGTACCTGAGCATATGTGTGCCTGTGCATGTCCATCTCTGCCTGTGTATGACTGTGTGTGTGCACGCATGCTTGCAGGTGCCTGTGCCTATATGTACACTTGAATTTGGGTGCAACAAAGTCTCTGATCTGTAGAGGTGGCCAGGCTCTTCCAGACAATGTTTTGCAGGCCTGTTGTCAGGTGGAGAAATTGCATCCCAGAGCAGGTATGGTGTTCCCTGGGGTATGGAGGAATGGGGCTCACCTATCCTGCTCCTGCTCTCTCTGATGTGGGTGTGCCGAGGCCTGCCTGTTTATCTCCAGGGCCTGCCTGCCTCAGCTTAGGGGGTCTGGTGCTCTGTTCAGGTGCAGGGCTCACTGCTGAGAAGAAACTGTTCAGGTTGAGCCCAAAGTGTTGAGCTCCCAGGTTCTAGAGATTTCCCACCCTCAACTTCCATAGGAAAACCCAAATCTTGGGCTCTCAAAGGCTCCTCCAGGCACCCTGAGCTTCCTGGCTGGACTCCTTCCCTGGAACCTGGCTGCCTTTCAGCACTCAACTCTGCCACAGACTCAAGAGACCACAAGGGGGTGCTGGGGCCCCAGACACCAAGCACTAACGGCTATCTCTAAATAGTGTGCGTGGGAAGTGAATGCTGGCTCCTACCACTGGCTGGCAGCTTCTACACCCACCCTGTTGGATGATGGGGATCTGTCCAGGAGTGAGGCCATTTCATTTGTGCTACTTTCAGCATTCAGGCTCCATCCACCCTCCCTGACCCTGAGGAGTGAGTGGGCCCTGGGGGGGCTCTGCAGCCCTTCACACTGCCCAAGTGTTTGGGGTGGTGCAGCAGCCCAGGTTTGTCAAACTAAATGTGGTTTCTACATGTTGGGTTTCTTTAAATGGAGCCAATCTACTCCCTTCCCAGTCCCCCACCTGGCTCCCCAGGCCCACCACATGTGGCTGTGAATCCCCCGATGAAGGAGAGAAGTCAAAGTCTAGTCCCAGAGCCAGTGTTTATTAGCAAGATGGAACCCAAAGGCGGCTGTGGCCTGGGCAGCAGAAGGCCGCCAGGAGCCCCCACCCATCTACCCAACTGCCCCCAGAGCTAATTACTTGAAGTGGTGGACATAAGCCCTGAGGAGCCTCTACTGGCCCCAGGCCTCTACCACGGACTCCCTCCCCTCAGAGCTGGGGCCTCCCGTCAGCCCTGCCTGGGCCTGGCCCCTCTGCTATGCTCCCAGCCTCCAAGTCAAACTGGCACAGGGAAAGCTAAGGAGGTAGAGTGGGGTGGCCCTGCCCTGGTCAGGCGGGGAGGGGAGAAGGGGCTGAAGCGGCTGTCGCACCCAGGCAGGCTGCCTCTTCTCCTATCCCCAATAAATAGAGAATAAATACCCGGGAAGGGGCTGGCCATGGCTGAGTGGCCCCAACCCAGGCAGGGGCTGGCATCCTGTGATGGCCCCTTCTTCCCTTCTCTGAGTGCACTTAAGGCCACCCCAGTCTCCAAAGTGGTCCTCGCATCCATGTCTATGCCACAGCACAGGTTGACAGTGACAGCACACATCAGAAAAGATGGACAGTCCATGCCCCATTCGAGCAGGGCTTGTTCCCTCCCTTTGTCCTGTAGATCTTGGTGGAGGCTGTCAAGCAGGTAGACTTCCAGCTGAGTCTGGGGACTGAGTGGTCCTGGCCTGGCCCCACCAACTGGCTGAGCCTATTTAGGCTGGCTCTGTTTTCTGCCATCTCTGACCAACATGGGTCTAAGTTTTGGAGGATGCTGCCACCGAGGCAGGCTATATTCAACCCACCAATAAATACTGTCTTTGCAGGGGCAGGGTGTGTATAGAATATAGATATTTTATATATATATATTTATATATATATATATATATCTTTTATATTAAAAGGGACAAGGGCTAGGCTGGCCCATGGCAGGGCTCAGGCAGCTGGCCTCATGTGTCCGGAGGGTGGTGCCGACGGTTCCGGGGCTTTTTCTGGTCCCGGGGCTCAGGAGACCGAGGTGCCCCTGGAGCCTCCCTGGGGCTGGGGGGCACATGGCGCCAGTAACCCTGGCAGTACTGGTGGATGAGGCCCACTTCTGGCTGGGCCAGCAGCTGGGCCAGCTCCTGATAAGGAGGCGTTGGGGGACCTGCGCCTGGGGGTGGCGGGGCGCTCACGGCCAGTGGTGGGAAGAGGGCAGCATGGACAGCTTCCCGGCCCAGTACATGCAGCTGCACTCGTGTGACGACGTGCTTAAAGTTGTTCTCAGTGGCTGTGCAGGAGTAGAGGCCACGATCGCTGAGCTGCAGGGCACGGAGCAACAAGCCCTGCTCTGTGCGCAGGAAGCGGTCCTCTGCACGAATCTGCAGGGGCAAGGAGGGGGGTTCAGAGGCTCTGTGACCACCCTATGGTCCTAACCAGTGACCAGATCAGACCACCTTTGTGGTCATTCTGTGTAGAGGCACCCATGTGGGATTTCCATGTGCCAGAAAAACCATATGAAGTTTCCACATAATGAGAGATATTTGAATAAGGCATCTGTACGGATTTCCATTTCAGGAGGGATGACCATAAGGAGGTATGGTCTGTACACTCTGCACAATGAGGAAAATTTGAAGCGCACACAAAATTTCCCTTTTTTTTTTTTTTTTTTTTTGAGACAGTGTCTGGCTCAGGCTAGAGTACAGTTGAATGATCTCAGTTTACTGCAACCTCTGCCTCCCAGGCTCAAGTCATCCTCCCACCTCAGCCTCCCAAGTAGCTGGGACCATATGCATGACTATGTCCACCTAATTGTTGTATTTTTGGTAGAGAGAGGGTTTCACCATGTTGCCCAGGCTGGTCTCGAACCCCTGACCTCAAGCAATCTGCCTGCCTTGGCTTCCCAAAGTGTTGGGGTTACAGGCATGAGCCACCACACGCCCAGCCAGAATTTCCATTTAATGAGAATATCCAATTGGGATAACCACATAGAATTTCCATGTAAACAAGGACACCTGTAGGGCATAGGGCATTTCCATAAAATGAGGATCCCACAGAATTTCCACATACTGGAGCTCACTCACATGATGTTTTTGTAGAAGATACACCCCCAATGTGGTATGCATATGGAATTTTCATGTGAAGAGGCATACCTAGAAACACTTTCCATAGAATGAGGCCAGTCCCATGGAGTTTCCACATAACTGTTTTCACTCAAAGGATTTGCATGTAGGGAAGGGAACTTGGAAGGGGTTTCACAGCATGAGAGTTGCTCCAGATCACTCCTCTACTACATTTCACCACTGCACAAGGATTCTCACATCCATAGTGCAGCACTGGGCGCAGGCACTCACCTCTCGGCGCCGGTCACCAGGATCTCGCTGGAACAGCCACTTAACAGTGGCTTGGGGAGAGCGGGGCTGGCACTCCAGGAAGGCTGCGCTGCCGGCCACGCCATACTGCACAGACTCCACGGCATTCTTGTTGGCTGTAGAGTGAGCGGGGTTGAGCAAAAGCAGCATCACCTTCGGGCAGCCTGCTGGCTGCTTCGGGGCAGGCACCAAGGGGAACCCACTCACCAGTGTAGAGCTCTGTGTTGATGGGGCTCCATTCCTTGAGGGGGCAACTAGGGACATCCCATCTCCATTAGCCCCCACCCCCCATTAGCCATCAGGACACCCGTACAGTGGGGGCCCTGTGAGCAGCTTCGTGGGCTGCATGGGGCTCTGCAGTGTGAGCAGCACCCCACAGTGAGGCCCAGTATACTCACCATTGGAGTTGAACCCACGGCACTGCCTGATGGGGTTTCCATGCCGGACGTCCTGCCGGCGGCTCCGCCTGAATGGGGATAGCCCCTGAAGGAGTACTCCCAGGAAGCTTGTCCCCCCAGGTCCCTGTATCCCCGATGACTCCAGGGCAGGGCCCTTTTTCCCCGGGGAAGTGATGTCTTACCCATAAGACTCCCCAAGGGTAATATCACATGCACCCTCAATCCCCTAGGATAGGGCCCTGGGTCTGGTTGCTAAAATGCCAGGTGTCTAGGGATCCACACCTCTTGGAGGATGCTGTATAGCGGGAGCAGGCCTGGCCATCCCAGGCGCAGTAAGGGTCCCGGGCAAGGCAGCAGTCAGCACAGGCAGCCCCATACGCCTGGCAGCGGTGCAGGCTCAGGTGCGTGACACCCACGGCTGATGCCACGTAGAGTTGTTGCTGGGGCAAAGGGTAGGGCCTTGTCAGTTCCTGTCGCACAGCCAGCCTCACCAATAGCCATCTAGGCCGGGCTCCTCTTCCCTGTTCCATGTCTCAATTTACCCATTCCTGTGCCAACGGCATGACCCTGAGGGGATGCAGGCCCTGTCCCCATCCCTGGCCCACCTGGCCAAAGACTTACCCTCTTGGAAGAGATGGTCATGGTCTTGACAGGTGCTGGATCCTAGAAAAAGATAAAGATCAGCTTAGGACCCCAGGGACCCCCTCCCTGCCCTGACCTAGAGGTCTTGGGTCAGAGGCTGGGACTTGGGGGAGGGTCAAGGTGAAGAGGTCAGGACTAGGTGGTGTCACACCCACCTTGAAGACCTCCACCTCCTCTAGCATGAGCTCTTCCATCTCCTGGTCATCCTTGGGTAGCACAATGACCTTCTGCACTGTCCCGCGGTCTGGAACGGGCCGGGCAGGGCCTCAGTGGGGCTGGGGATGCTGGGGAAGGGGTACCAGCCTCAGCCCCTTCCCCCACCAGGGCCCAAACCCCCCTAGGGCATTGGAGCTGAAGCTCTGTGCCGAGGTGGAAGAGTTTCCCCAGGTCAAAGGGGACTGGCCCAGGACACAGGGGGTCATGGCCAGGGTCTGCCCCCACCAACCCAGACACTGATTTTGGGCCCTGCTGAGAACAGGACACGGGGGCACGCATTCTCCTGTGTTTGGGCTGCTGGAACTGTAGGGGGTGCACTGTGTCATGTGTTGCACACATGAGCATGTGTATGGCCTGTGTATCCTGGAGGTGTCTAACATCTGTCTCCACCCCTTTCCTGACATACATAGGTCTCCAGATGCCCAGTGTCCCTGTTCTCCTGGGCCCCTGTGGATGGAAATGGGAATGGGGTTTTCTCACCCCTAGCCTCTGTTATCCCAGCAATAGGGAGAAGGCACCAAAGGATGAAGATGAAGAGGTGACTCTGATGAGCTTGCAGCAAGCCCTAGCAGGGCAAGCCCTAGCCCCAAGGATCTGCACCCCGCACCCGGTGGGCCCAGCGTGGGAGAGGCCGGGAGCAGCAGTGGGTACCTGTGCCCAGGAAAAGCACCTCATAGCGCCCGTCGGCTGCATCCACCTGGTCCACAGCAACAGTGGTGAGGCGGTAGGGAGCACCTGTGCGGACCACCAGGGGCCGCCGCTGCAGAGGGTACACGGCCTGGTACATGAGTGGGTGGCTGCGCATGAAGTTGATCACCTCATCAGGATAGTCCTTGGTGGACTTCATAGATGGTGTGAAGGTTCCACCGGGGCACTGTGGACAGGTGGCGAGTGTCAGTCCCAGGCTGCCTGGGCAGTGCAGGCTGGAGCCATTAGCTTCAGAAGAGGCCGCTGCACTGTCCCCACCACCTCAACCTGCTTCTCTCCCCAAAGCCCCTCTCCAGGTTTCTGCCCTGCACCCGACCTCTACAGGTCCTGCTCCGGCCAAGGTCCCACATGGTCAAATGCCACAGCCACCTCCCTGGCCTCATGTGCTATGACCTCGTGGCAGCATTTGGCCAAGCAGACCACTCCCTTCCATGTCCCACTCCCCACCCTGTCATCTCCTTTCTCTCTGGCTGTTCCTAGGGTCTCACCCGTCTCCCTCCTGCACAGCTGGACTGCAGGCCCTGACGTCCTTGTCACATACCAGGCTCACTCTCCTCCTTCACATCTGGCCCATCCTTCTGACTCCAGGTTACCTCTGGAGGGAAGCCTCCCCTGTCCCCCGCTGAGACCAGCTTCCCCAGCCCAGTCCTGACCACATGGAGTCAGACTGCATTGATCAGATCCGCTGCTCTCCTGTTTAGACTCCTGCATCAGCCCAGTGTCACATCAAGATAAAGTGACACACCTCTGTGACCTCTGAGACCCTGCCTGAGGCCTGGCCCTGCCCCTCCCCAGCTCTTTGCCTCCTGTTCCTCAGCTGAGCCAACCTCCAGCCTGCCTCCAGTGTCCGCCAGGAAGACGCTTCCCTCCAACCTTTGGCTCCCAGACAGCTCCACAGCGGACCCTCTGAGGAGCACCCAGCACACCATCTTTGTCCCAGAATCCTGGCTGGGCTCCTCCACAGCCTGAACTGTGTGTGACGGCCCGTCTGTGTGCACTGCAGCTCACTGCCTCTGCTGGCTGGGAGGGCCATGATGGTGGGGTCCATGTTGCAGAGGGCCTGACCCAGAGGCCTCTTAGAAGATGAAGGGGAGAGGCAGGATGAGTGGGGTTCTTACCGTGCCCGGCCGTGGGTAGGGCATCTTCCCTGAGAAGGGCATCCACTGGTAGTTGGGCCCCTCTTTGTGGGCAAAGGGCCCGTTGAAGACCATGCGAATATCAGCCATGGAGTAGACACACACGGCAGAGCCTCGGAACACGGAGCTGCGGGCACGGCAGGTGCTGCTGAGCGGGACAGGGTCCCTCCCCAAATGCCCCCTCCCCACAGCTCACCACTGTGCCAGGGTCCTACACGAGTTATAATCCCCCAACGGGGCCACTTCCTGCCACTGCTGGCCCCGACCCCAGCCTCACCCAGAGGAGGTAAAGACAGCGTAAATGACAGGGTTCCTCACGTCCTGGGTCTGCTGGACAAACACGTCCTCTGGGGACAGAGGAAGAAGGTATTGGAGGGTGCCTTGGGTGGGAGCCCCTGGGCCTCACCCACTCCTGCACAGGGGAGGGGGCCCACCAAAGGCACCCTGACCACCCATCCAGCCTCTATCCCTCTTGCTGTAGCCAGAGCACCCTGCCTGCCTGCTGGGCACTCACGGAGCTCATCAAAGTGAGTCTCAATGCCATCCTCGCCCGGGACGGAGCAGACGAGCCGCGCCTTCAAGAATGTGCTCCACTTGTTGACCAGGCAACAGTGACCACCGTCATCATTCTGGGGGTTGGGGCAAGAGGCCAGGTCAGATCAGCTCTTGACCCCAAGCCCTGGCTGAAGCAGGGCTGATGAAGGCAGAAGTGGTGGAGGAGACAGCCTGGTGGCTCTGCCAATGCATACCAGGCAAATGCGCCCAATGCGGGCATACACAGCGGGGCTCTGTGGCGCCTCTGCCGACCGCTCACGGAAGAAGAAGTAGAGCTTATCATCATTGCGCTCCGCACTGTCAGGAATGAGCTCAGCATGGATGAACGACGGGTCTGCAGATAGCAAGGGTCAGCTGGGTGAGCCCCTACTCTGATGATGCCTCTGATGTTCTCCAACATTCCCAGCCAGGTACAAGAACACCCCCAACTCCTCTCCAGATAAGAAACTAGCCCTGCCCCAGGTAGTCATAGGCTAAATATGTCCCCAATCCCCCGACATGTGCTTCTTTGCGACCTCCTTGCTGCATCCCAGACACATGGCCATGGAAGGGCTCCTGGGGCTGCGCTTACCGTTCAGCCACCGGGAGTTGTACTGATCCGTGCGCATGGCCGTCTGCTTTCCAAGTGTGCGGAAGATGGCTGCGTCAGTGCCCATAAAATCGATGTACACACCAGCATAGAGCTCCTCATCTGTGGGTGGGCCAGTGGGTCAGTCAGAGGACTGCTGTTTGCTAGAGCCAGGGCACAGCTCAAATGACTTCCAGGGCAGGGCTTTATCTCCCGGCTCAGGCTCCCTGGGGCATGATCTTATCTCCAATGGAGTGCTGGTCAGTGTTTCACCACTGGCTCTGGGAGGGTTGGGATTAGTAACAATCAGCTCTGATTAGTAGCAATAGCCCATTTCTGTGGTGTGAATACTCCTGCCATGACTAATTTCAAGCTACCAACCTGAGGTCACTGAAAGCAAAATCAGGAAGAGCTGCCAACACCACTGTACAGTATTTCTGCCCCACAGACACAACAAATGTAAATCACCTCAAGAGCATAGCTAATACGCCAGGTGCAGTGGCTCATGCCTATAATCCCAGCACTTTGGAGGGCCCAGGTGGGTGGATCATTTGACGTCAGGAGTTGGAGACCAGCCTGGCCAAGATGGTGAAACCCTACCTATACTAAAACATAAAAAAATAGCTGGGCGTGGTGGCGGGTGCCTGTAATCCCAGCTACTTGGGAGGCTGAGGCAGGAGAATTGCTTGAACCAGGGAGGGGGAGGTTGCAGTGAGCCAAGATCACGCCACTGCACTCTAGCCTGGGCAACACAGCAAGACTCCATCTTAAAAAAAAAAAAAGAAGAGGCCGCGCATGGTGGCTTATGCCTGTAATTCTAGCACTTTGGGAGGCTAAGGCAGGTGGATCATGAGGTCAAAGAGATCAAGACCATCCTGGCCAATGTGGTGAAACCCCGTTTCTACTAAAATATAAAAAAATTAGCTGAGTGTGGGCCGGGCGCAGTGGCTCACGCCTGTAATCCCAGCACTTTGGGAGGCTGAGGAGGGCAGATCACAAGGTCAGGAGATCGAGACCACGGTGAAACTCCATCTCTACTAAAAAATACAAAAAAAAAAACTAGCCGGGCAAGGTGGCGGGGGCGCCTGTAGTCCCAGCTACTCAGGAACCTGAGGCAGGAGACTGGTGTAAACCCGGGAGGCGGAGCTTGCAGTGAGCTGAGATCCCACCACGGCACTCCAGCCTGGGCGACACAGAGAGACTCTGTCTCAAAAAAAAAAAAAAAAAAAAAAAAAAAAAAAAAATTAAAACAAAAAAG
>NW_016804422.1:729198-756194 GCF_001698545.2 Rhinopithecus bieti
AAAAAAAAAAAAAGAAGAGGCCGCGCATGGTGGCTTATGCCTGTAATTCTAGCACTTTGGGAGGCTAAGGCAGGTGGATCATGAGGTCAAAGAGATCAAGACCATCCTGGCCAATGTGGTGAAACCCCGTTTCTACTAAAAATATAAAAAAATTAGCTGAGTGTGGGCCGGGCGCAGTGGCTCACGCCTGTAATCCCAGCACTTTGGGAGGCTGAGGAGGGCAGATCACAAGGTCAGGAGATCGAGACCACGGTGAAACTCCATCTCTACTAAAAATACAAAAAAAAAAACTAGCCGGGCAAGGTGGCGGGGCGCCTGTAGTCCCAGCTACTCAGGAACCTGAGGCAGGAGACTGGTGTAAACCCGGGAGGCGGAGCTTGCAGTGAGCTGAGATCCCACCACTGCACTCCAGCCTGGGCGACACAGCGAGACTCTGTCTCAAAAAAAAAAAAAAAAAAAAAAAATTAGCTGAGCGTGATGGTGCACGCATGTAGTCCCAGGTACTCGGGAGGCTGAGGCAGGAGGATCGCTTAAACCCGGGAGGCGGAAGTTGCAGTGAGCCAAGATCACACCACCACACTCCAGCCTGGTGACAGAGTGAGACAACCGTCTCAAAAAACAAAAACAAACAAACAAAAAAAACACACACAAAAACAAAAAGGAGCATAGCTAACAATAAAGCGTAGTGAAAGAATTAGGAAGCGCCGGGCGCGGTGGCTCAAGCCTGTAATCCCAGCACTTTGGGAGGCCGAGACGGGCGGATCACGAGGTCAGGAGATCGAGACCATCCTGGCTAACACGGTGAAACCCCGTCTCTACTAAAAAATATGAAAATTAGCCGGGCGAGGTGGCGGGCGCCTGTAGTCCCAGCTACTCGGGAGGCTGAGGCAGGAGAATGGCGTGAACCCGGGAGGCGGAGCTTGCAGTGAGCTGAGATCTGGCCACAGCACTCCAGCCTGGGCGACAAAGCGAGACTCCGTCTCAAAAAAAAAAAAAAGAATTAGGAAGCATACGCACACCTCAGTTTACTGGGCTTTGTGCACTGCAAATACTGCATTTTTTGTAGAAGGAAGGTTTGTGGCAACCCTGTGTCAAGCAAGTCTGTTAGCACCATTTTTTCAACAGGATATGCTTACTTTGTGTCTCTGTGTCACATTTTGGTAATTCTTCTTCTTCTTTATTTTTTTCTGAGACGGAGTCTTGCTCTGTCACCCAGGCTAGGGTGCAGTGGCACCATCTTGGCTTACTACAACCTCCTCCTCCCAGGCTCAAGCAATTCTCTTGCCTCAGCCTCCCAAGTAGCTGGGACTACAGGTGCCCACCACTACATCTGGCTAATTTTTGTATTTTTAGTAGAGATGGGATTTCGCCATGTTGGCCAGGCTGGTCTCAAACTCTTGACCTCAGGTGATCCACCCGCCATGGCCTCCCAAAGTGCTAGGATTACAGACATGAGCCACCGTGCCTGGCCTACATTTTGGTAATTCTTGCAATATTTCAAACTATCTGTTATGGTGATCTGTGATCAGTGATCTTTGATGTTACTATTCCAATTATTTTGGGGCACTGTGAACCTCACCCATATAAAACAGTGAACTTAATTGATAAATATTGTGTGTGTTCTGACTGCTCCACTTACTGGCCATTCCCCCATCTCTCTCTCTCCCTCTTCTTGGGCCTCTCTATTCTCTGGGACACAGCAATATTAAAATTAGATCAATTAATAATTCCACAATGGCCTTTAAGCGTTCAAGGGAAAGGAAGAGTCATACATCTCTCACTTTAAGTCAAAAGCTAGAAATGAGCCAAGTGCAGTGGCTCACGCCTGTAATCCTAGCACTTTGGGAGGCTGAGGCAGGTGGATCACTTGAGGTCAGGAGACCAGCCTGGCCAACATGGCAAAACCCGTCTCTACTAAAAATATAAAAATTAGCAGGAGTGGTAGCGGGCACCTATAATCCCAGCGACTTGGGAGGCTGCGGCAGGAAAATCACTTGAACCGGGGGGTGTGGAGTTGGGGGGTGGAGGTTGCAGTGAGCTGAGATCATGCCACTTCACTCCAGCCTGGGGGACAGAGTGTTAACTCTGTTAAAAAAAAATAATAATAAATAAAAGCTAGAAATGATTAAGCTTAGTGTGGAAAGCATGTTGAAAGCTGAGATAGGTCCAAAACTAGGCTGCCAGCACCAAACAGTTAGCCAAGTTGTGAATGCAAAGGAAAAGTTCTTGAAGGAAATTAGAAGGGCTATTCCAGTAAACACACAAATGATAAGAAAGTGAAACAGCCTTATCACCGATATGGTGAAAGTTTTACTGGTTTACGTGGAAGATCAAACGAGCCACAACATTCCTTTAAGCCAAAGTCTAATCCAGAGCAAAGCCCTAACTGTCTTCAATTCTGTGAAGGCTGAGAGAAGAGAGGAAGCTGGAGAAGAAAGGTTTGAAACCAGCAGAGGCTGGTTCATGAGGTTTAAGGAAAGCAGCCATCTCCAAAACATAAACATGCAAGGTGAAGTAGCAAGTGCTGATGGAAAAGCTGCAGCAAGTTTTCCAGAAGATTTAGATAAGATTATGGATGAAGGGGGCTACACTAAACACGATTTTCAATGTAGATAAAACAGCCTTCTGGCCAGGGCCAGTGGCTCACACCTCTAATCCCAGCACTTTGGGAGGCAGAGGTGGGAGGATCACTTCAGGTCAGGAGTTCGAGACCAGCCTGGTCAACATGGCGAGACCCTGTCTCTACTAATAATACAAAAATAAGCCGGGCATGGTGGCATGTGCCTGTAATCCCAGCTACTTGAGAGGCTGAGGCAGGAGAATCGCTTGAACCTAGGAGGCAGGGGTTGTGGCGAGCCGAGATGGTGCCACTGCACTCCAGCCTGGGCAACAGGGCAAGGCTCCATCTCAAAAAAAAAAAAAAAAAAAAAAAAGAAAGAAAAAAGAAAAGAAAGAAACAGCCTTCTCTTGGAAGAAGCTGCCATCTCGGATTTTCATGGCTATCAAGAAGTCAATTCCTGGCTTCAAAGCTTCAAACGACAGGTGGACTCTCTTATTAGGGGCTAATGCAGCTAGTAGCTTTAAGTTGAAGCCAATGTTCATTTACTATTCCAAGAACCCTAGGGCCCTTAAGAATTATGCGAAATGGGGGCAGGTGTGGTGGCTCACGCCCGTAATCCCAGCACTTCGGGAGGCAGAGGCGGGTGGATCACGAGGTCAGGAGATTGAGACCATCCTGGCTAACACGGTGAAACCCCATCTCTACTAAAAATACAAAAAATTAGCTGGGCGTGGTGGCGGGTGCCTGTAGTTCCAGTTACTCGGAAGGCTGAAGCAGAAGAATGGCGTGAACCCCAGAGGCAGAACTTGCAGTGAGCTGAAATCGCGCCACTGCACTCCAACCTGGGTGACAGAGAGAGACTCTATCTCAAAAAAAAAAAAAAGAATTATGCGAAATCTATTCTGCCTGAGCTCTATAAATAACAATAAAGCCTGAATGACAGCACATTTACTTACAGCATGGTTTACCGATTTTTCTTTCTTTTTTTTTTTGAGACGGAGTCTCACTCAGTTGCCCAGGCTGGAGGACAGTGGAGTTATCTTGGCTCACTGCAACCTCCACCTCCCAGGTTCAACCTATTCTTCTGCCTCAGCCTCCCAAGTAGCTGGGATTACAGGTGCACACCACCACACCTGGCTAATTTTTGTATTTTTAGTAGAGACAGAGTTTCACCCATGATGGCCACCCTGGTCTCGAACTCCTGACCTCAAGTGATCCACCCACCTTGGCCTCCCAAAGTCCTAGGATTACAGGCGTGAGCCACCATGCCTGGCTGGCTTTCTGAATATTTTAAACCCACTGTTAAGATCCACTGCTCAGAAAAAAAGATTCCTTTCAAAATATTGCTGCTCATTGACAATGCACTTGGTCTCCATCAGAGCTCTGATGGAGGTGCGCAAGGAGACAAATGTTGTTTTCATGCCTGCTAACACAACATCCATTCTGTAGCCCATAGACCAATTTCAATTTTCAAGTCTTTTTTTCTTTTGCAATGGAGTCTCTCTGTTGCCAAGGCTGGAGTGCAGTGGCGCGATCTCAGCTCACTGCAACCTCCACCTCCCGGGCTCAAGTGATTCTCCTGCCTCAGCCTCCCTTGTAGCTGGGATTACAGGCACCCACCACCATGTCTGGCTAATTTTTGTATTTTTAGTAGAGACAAGGTTTCACCATGTTGGCCAGGCTGGTCTCAACCTCTTGATCTCAGGTGATTCGCCTGCCTCCATCTCCCAAAGTGCTGGAATTACAGGTGTGAGCCACTGCATCCGGCTAGTTTTGAGTGTTTGTTACTTTTTATTGTTGTTACCTTTGTTTTAATGTTTAATTGTAAACTTACATAATTAAAAAAAAATTTTTTTTTGTATTTTTTAGTAGAGACAGGGTTTCACCATGTTGTCCAGGCTGGTCTCGAACCCTTGACCTCAAATGATACACCCGCCTCAGCCTCCCAAAGTGCTGGGATTATAGGTGTGAGTCACTGAGCCTGGCCTTAACTTTTAATAATAGTTGTCTTTAACAACTGGCTCAAAAAATTCCTGAAAATTTAATAATATACCTGCTTCTAACATATCACATCTGAGGCTCCCCTAGGGCAGGCCCTGTCTTTCCTCATCAGACTGATTTGGGCTCTGCCATCAGGACCTTCTCACTTGCCAAGAGCGGGAGGATAATGTCTGCCCCTTGACCCCAGGGCCTTTCCCAGGCTTGGAGGCGGCACAGTGCCCAACAGCTGCTCTGAGAGGCAGACTGTTGAATAATCAGAAAACAGACAGCATGCATGAGCCAGGGTCACTGGTGGGTTCATCCAACCTGCAGTTAGGGGCAGCAGCTGCTCCTGAGACCCCAAGCAGGACCCCTACTCAGAGAACAGCCCCCAACTCTCCCAGACACCTACCCAGACCAGAAACATGCTCTCCTCGTCTGATCACAGGGCCAGAACTCTCCGTTGGTGCTTCCCTACAGGGCTCTCCCAGCCTCTCAGACACATCAAGAACATGCTTTGGGACTGCCTCTCAGACCAGCCCCGATATGCACTCGGCTTATATTCTCTTCTAGGAAGCCTGTGGTCAGGAGGGTTCTGGACTTTGCATGGACCACGTTGTGTTTCAAGGTAGGACCTGGCATCCAAAGGGGTCAGGCGGAGGCTTCTACCACCCAGTCTCTGCCCTTGACTCACAATGGGGTCTGGCCTGCACCCTCTCCCCCTTGCTAGGTGGGGCCTTCTGGGGAGTTCAGGGACAGCCTAGTCACGGTCTCTGCCCTTGGGTAAGTGTTGGTGCCATTCCCCATCTCCAGGGGCAGAGGCCACACATTGAGACTGTAGAGCGGGGTTGGGGGGCACTCACTGATGAGGGCCGATGCTGTGTCCAGCTTGGGATCATATGGACACTTGCCCTTCCCTGACTCGAGTCGCTCAGGCTCCAAGTAGAAGATGTAATCCTGCAAGGTAGAGCGGGGTTCAGCATGATGCAGGCCAGTCCCTCAGCCAGGAAGTGTAAGGTCACCAGGCTTCCAGGGTGAGAATGAGCCCCCAGGCATATCCTGAGCCCGCCCTCTACACTCCCCAGAGCTCCTTGGCCTTAAACTCCATCCAGCCAGGTCTCCCAGGGCAGAGCCATGCTGTGGGCTCCAAGGAAGGTGCTTCCTAGTCCCAGGTCTTAGGGAAGACCTGGGGATCAAGTCTCAAGGGGCCCTGCCTTGGGGGCTATGCGATGGACATGGAGTGGGCTTGTAGGGGCTGAAGCCCCTCCATGCCAACTGGCTCACAAAGACATTGGCCAAGACCCCCTGGACTACAGAGGCACAGCTCTTTGCTGTGGCTGCCTGTCTTGGGTCAAGAAGGAGTTGCAGACCTGGCCAGGGTAGGAGTGACTGGTTAAGGGCCTGGGGTCCTGCCCTTTGCCATCAGGTCTGTCCAGGCCAGAGAGCTCTAAGGTTACTGTATCCTCAGGCTTTGTGTCCTACCTGTAGTCCTCAGGATGGACCCATGGGCCATGACCTTTCTCCTGCCCCTCAGCAGAGCCCCCAGGCTCCACGTCTCCCCAGGGAGCCAGGAGTCAAGGAGTCCAGCCCAGACCACATGGAATTCACAAAGCCCCCCCATGCCTCCCAGCCCAGCCTGGAAGATGCTAGAAGAAAGGCTGGAAAAGGCACTAGGATGGGGTGAGCACATAGGCCACAAGAGAAAGCCAGGCAGAGGGAGGGAAAGGGGCAAGGAGAGAGGAACAGACGCAGGAGGAGGTGGCAGCAGGTGGCAGGATGGCGATGGGAAGGTGCACACAGGCCTACGTCCAGTTACACTCTGCACACATGACTTACTGCACACACAGGGGTGCATACACAGCTCTGAACATATCACTGCCAGCACATGGAACCCCCTGCTCACACTATGGACACACACACACAGAATCCACATGATCCTGCATTTCTGCACTCTCCACCACAAACATGCTCTGTCATTCGCCGGCAGCCCATGCCCCCCTGCCCGCCCCTGCCCAGCCCCAGCTCTCCCAGACCAGACCCAGGTCATGACTAACGGACAGATACCACCCGGGAGAAGAGCACCCCAAGCACGTGAGTGTGCAGGACACCTGTGTCCACAGATGACCCATGGGAGGCATGGGGCACGGACACTTGGGAGTAAGGTGTCAGACTGCACTCATGTGCCACTTTCTACTCTGGGTGCTGAGTGAGGAGGGCCCACATCCACACTGTTGTGTGCTCTTGTGTGTCTACACACATGCGTGCTGAGGGCTAAGGCATGGCTGTCCCCAGGGCTCCTGTCTTCCCCACCTGGCGGCTTCATTATTTCTTGCCTGTAGGGGTCACACTGAGGCTCACATGAGTCCAGCTGGGCATGCCTTCTGAGCCTGAGGGCACTTCAGGGGAAGGGGTGGGGACAGTGTGTGGGCACAGAGGTAGAGGGGAGGCCCTAGGGAGGCTGGCCTCAGGTGCAGCCCCAGGGTGAGTTCCGCTCAGAGGCAGTGCTGCCTGGCAAAGGCCTGGAGGGATGAGGCCCACCTGGCGTGGGGCTGTGGGCGTCGGGCGGAGGGCACCATCTGTGGCTCTGCTGCCGCGACCTCTGACCGCCTGCGTCTGGGTCCATGGTGTGACCTGAGAAGATGAGGAACAGGGGTTAGAGCTGAGGGTGGCAGGGGCTGGGGGAGCGGGCTCGGGCTGCCAGCCTCTAACACCACACAGGCCAGGAACACACGCGAACACGTGGGACCCCAGAGCACGTCTATGCGTGTGCACATACATACACACAGGCTTGGCACACTCCTGCACACACAGGTGCCCCTCAGATCCAGTCACTCTCACACATGCCCTACAAGTTCACATCAGCTCACACACATGCCCACATGGAAATGGAAAAGGGTGGAAGCAGGCAAGAAGGGGCAGAGCTGGGGAAGGGGCAGCTCCCCACAACCCCGGCCCTGGGGGAAGAAGGCAGCTCTCCCCCAGGCCACATGGTAGAAGCTGACCCAGGTGTCCAGTCTCCTGTTGCAAGGCCCCCACCAGGCCCTCTGACTCAGCCGTGGGGGCAGGGTCCACAGGCATAGTCAAGAGAGCTGTTGCCACATATGGAGCAAGTGCTTACTACGTGCCAGGCACAGTGCTAGGAGCTTTGGGAGCTTTAGCTCACTGCCTCCTCCTCGCACCAACCTGTGAGAAAGGCAGCGGTTAGCCCCATTTTCAAGTGAAGAAACTGAGGCTCAGTGAGGTGAAAGAAATCACTCACCCAAGATCACAAGGCTTGGAAGTGGCAGGGCTGCAGCTGAAGCCCCTCCTCCCATCAGGACCCTGGGATGCAGCCACCAGTGGGGGAAACACAGGGCCAGGGTGGCTGGGGCTTACCTGGGCACGGCGTCCACGGTTCACATAGGTGCACATGGGGTTGTAGGCACCTGTCCCGCACACATACAGATGTGTTCGGTTCCAGGGCTGGATGAGCCTGACGAAGTTCCCACACTCGCCCTGGGGCCAGAGGGAAGGCTGCATAGGTGCCCTGGCCAGGCCTGCCCCCTCACTGGAGTCACCTGCCCCCCTTCCCACCTGTGGATCCCACCAAACTCACGTTGCCATCCTTGCCTGAGAGCACGCATTCCTCAATGCGCTGTGGGGAGGCTGCCCAGTGTATCTGCAGAGAAGGGGGTCAGAGGGTGCAGCCTTCTGGACATGCCCTGAGCCCTGGGGCTCCATGCCCACCCCACGTCCCACATCAGGGTCAGCCCTTACAATGAGGGGCTCGCGGTTGATGTCGTGCAGGTCCAGGGACAGCACGTAGTCCTTGCTGCCCACATACATGCGGTCGTGGTCCTCATCCTTGAGCAAGATTCGGTAGTCGGTTGTGTTGAGCAGGAAGTTGAAGAAGTGGGCAGTGCCTGTGGCCTTCAACTCTGCAGGTGGAGGGCAGGGCACCAATTAGGACCTTCAGAACACCATCCAGCCATACCCCCTCTGACAAAGGGGAGACTGAGGCCCTGAGGTTCCCCTCAGGACTCCCACCACACAGTGGTCTTTTTTTTTTTTTTTTCTTTTTATGAGATCAAGTCTCACTCTGTTGCCCAGGCCACGGTATAGTAGCGAGACTGCGGCTCACTGCAACCTCCATCTGCTGGGTTCAAGCGATTCTCCTGTCTCAGCTTCCCAAGTAGCTGGGATTACGGGTGTCAGCCACCATACCCAGCTTATTTTTTGTTTGTTTGTTTTTTGAGACGGAGTCTCACTCTGTCGCCCAGGCTGGAGTGCGATGGCACAATCTCGGCTCACTGCAACTTTCGCCTCCCGGGTTCAAGCGATTCTCTTGCCCCAGCCTCCTGAGTAGTTGAGATCACAGGCGCACCCCACCACGCCTGGCTAATTTTTGTATTTTTAGTAGACATGGGGTTTCACCATGTTGGTCAGGCTGGTCTTGAACTCCTGACCTCGTGATTCACCCACCTCAGCCTCCCAAAGTGCTGGGATTACAGGTATGAGCCACTGTGCCCAGCTCACACAGTGGTCTTAAACCTCCAGCTTCCCTTCCTGAATCCTTCTCAGCTCCGTCTTCAGTCCCTGACAGACTGGGAGGACAAAGTGGGACAGGTAGGCAGGCCAGGGAAGGCACCACACTCAAAGCTAAACCCCTGATTCATAGACAGCCCTAGCTAGTCTCTGGAACCCAAAGAAAGGGTGGTGGGTGCAGGCCAGGGTACGCAACAGCATCAAAGAGTTTTTGCTCAGGTGGGGGTTAATGCTCCCACGCTCAGGGTGGGGCCAGCTTCACACAGGGGCTTAAAAGGGTTAATGAGCAGATAGGGGTGTGGCCGGGTATATCTGGGACAGCCCGCAGACTCTGGCATGGAGCCTGGATGCCCTGTTCTTACTCTGGCTGCCCACCAGGCAGAGGGCACAGCTGGTGCACAGCAAGGTCCTCACTTGGTCTGAAGCAGGTTAGCCAGGAGACCAGAAAGCCCTGCTGGACGTACTGCGCTACAGACCCCAGCTTCCCCCAGATCCTACAAGGCTGCTAATGGTGGAACTCTCAGGCCACTTTGAATGTTCCAGGGGACTTTTTTTTTTTTTTTTTTTTTTTTTTTTTTGAGACGGAGTCTCGCTCTGTCGCCCAGGCTGGACTGCAGTGGCCGGATCTCAGCTCACTGCAAGCTCCGCCTCCCGGGTTTACGCCATTCTCCTGCCTCAGCCTCCCGAGTAGCTGGGACTACAAGCGCCCGCCACCTCGCCCGGCTAGTTTTTTGTATTTTTAGTAGAGACGGGGTTTCACAGTGTTAGCCAGGATGGTCTCGATCTCCTGACCTCGTGATCCGCCCGTCTCGGCCTCCCAAAGTGCTGGGATTACAGGCTTGAGCCACAGCGCCTGGCCCAGGACAGTCATTTCTGAGAAAGAGGCTCTCTCCCTGGTGCTACAACCCTGGGGTCAGGGTTCAACTGGGTCCTCTAGTTTCCTTTTTACATGAGTCCAGCAGCCTTGGCCCTCCAACTCCAGGATGCTGGGGAAAAGTCCTTCCTAAGGATGAAGGACAAGAGGGGGCTCAGCCAATGACAGACAAAGGACTCCTAGAAGCTTGGGAACCTGCCTCCAAGGGGAGGGAGAGCCGAGGGGTCCCCTTGGCAAGCCCCTTCTCCACCCACCCCCAGCTATCTTTAGCTCAGTAGAAGAGGGAACATTGTAATGAGGATGATGAATATTCACACGCAAAGGGGGCTTAAGATAGCAGCACAGAGAAGAGCGCACGCGTATATACACATGGCACAGGCATGCACACGGCGCACACATGTCTTGCTACACATGAGGCACTCACCAAGGGGGTCACACATGTCTCATCTCCCCTCCCCAGCTGGTAACCCATTTCACAGGTGGGGCAGTCAAGGGAGAGGCCTGGGCCAGGCCCCAAGGCACCTGGAGGGGGGAGAACAGCTAGGATCTGAGGCCCTAGACACAGCCTGAAGGTGGGGCAGAGGTGGGCTGGGGTCAGAGGGTTCCACCAGCTGACCCAGAGCCCATGTCTGGTCCCAGGACCTCACTCTGAGAAACTAGCGGGTAAGGAAAGGCCTTGCCCTGCCTGGCCCTGACAATGCGGTGACAAGGGAATGCAGGTGATGACCTTGGTCAACCACTGGGATGCAGGGACGCCGAGGGATCAAAGGACCGATCCTGCCTGGCAATGGCCTCGCCCGCCTGTCCGGCGGCGCCTCTGAAGTCCTGGGCAGGGCGGCCTGGGCACCTGTCCTGCACCTGTTGTTGGGCCACACGGAGTCTGCCGCCTGGCCACTCACCCACAGTAACAACAGGAAAGTAAACATCCCCCCCCCCCAGGGCTGGGAAGTGGCCAGAGAGGAAGTGGGGCTGCCAGTGGAGGCCCCCCAGGCTGGGACAGCCCGCCAGGGGTTATTTATACCCTGGCTGGGGGCATGGCTTGGTCGTGCCCTTACCTGTCCCCTGGGCTAGGGGGCACTTTGGGGCAATGGCAGGGGAGGGGTACAGGCTTAAGTGGGTGCCTTCAGACACAGGCACTCCGGGTAAGGGGAAGCTTCAGCCATCAAGCCCCTAGGAACCCAATCAGCCATAATCCCCCCGCTCCAATCCTGCCCAGCCTTGGGCCTCTACAATCTCAACCCTGCACCATGACTTCCAGAGCCCAAGGCCCAAGTCTGAGTCCCCCACCCTCTCGCAAAGCCCCAGCACTCCCAGGCTCCAGCTCCCTCTGTGAGAAAGGCCGTAGAGAACACTCAGAGGATGAGGAAACTGAGTCCCAGCTTAGGGGCAAGAGATTAGCCTCGACCCTCTCTGCCTCCTGCCCCCAGTCTGGCCCTTAGTGGAGGTGGGGGTGGAGGGAGCCCCTTGCTCAGTTATCAAACACCCGCTGTGCACAAAGCCCTGTGCTCACAATACCAAGGGCACAGGGAAGGATGCCAGAGTGCTTGGGGGTGGGATTCCCACCCAGGTCCATGGCTGAAGGAGGGGGAGGCCCAGGGGAAGCCAGTCCTGGTGGTAGAGACTGCTTGCCAGGAGGGCCAGTGCCGGAAGGTGACTCGCTCCCTATGGACAGGGCACATGACTCAGGACCTGCAGGACCCCTCCCAGTGGCCACGGGATATGGCGTCAGTGGCTCTGGTGTCACAGGATGTGATGCTTTGATCACTGTGAAAACAGTGTGGGGGGAGAGGGGAACCCCAGGAGGCCGTGCATGGTGGGGAAGGGGTGGGACCCAGGGTCAGGGATCCTTGGCTGTGGCTTGAGTTTCTGGGTGAGCTTCATGACCTGAGTTGGGGGCACTCTCGCTCTCTGACCCTCATTCTCCAATCTATACCATCTCTCAGGCCCTCCTGGTACTGACACTCAAAGTGACCCTGAGGATCAGTGACCCCGTTCTGATCTCAGAGAGAGGCTCACAGCCTGGCATGCCTCGGGTCTTCCCCCAAACCATCCTTCATGGGTGTCTGCCTTTCAGGGAAAGTAGAGTGGGATGGGGTCCCACGTCCTTCCCCAAGGAAGCAGGCTTCCAGGGGTCACTACCTTTTGTAGGGCATTCACCCCCATTCCCACCCCAGCTACCCCATTTCCTAGTGCTAGACTGGGGAGCAGAGAGGGCTATAAAGCAGGAAGGGGCCTCCTGTGGACTCAGCTCCAGCCTTCCCAACTCCAGGGTGTCCCTACCCCAACCGCAACCTACAGGAATAGAGCTAAATCCCAAATCATTCATCCAAACCCAGACTACCAGAGGGGAACCAAGGTGGAGAGGGGTGGGAACTTCCCCGGGTCCCAGAGCAAAGAATGTATACAGTTCCAGCCTTCTCAACCCACAGCTGGACTTCTTATCCCACTCATGCCAGACTGTAGGTGAAAATTGAAACAAGGGGCCCTGTGACAGCCCTGTACTCCCAGCTGCAGACAGGAAGACTGAGGCCCAAAGGAGAGTGGTACTCACCCCAGGTCACAGGGTGAGAGGCAAAACTGGTGTCCTGTCCTCTGCTCCCCACTCCACCATGAGGCAAAGGAACTGGGAGCCTTCATTCCTCCAAGAAGCCTGGGTCAGAGCAGGGGGTGGGCAAGTAGCCCTGTGTATCCTCCTCCAAAACCTGCCGTCAGCAGGGGCCAGATCCTACCAGGCCCCAGCTCCCTTAAGGGACAGGGACTTGGGACAGAAGGAACAAAGGAACCTGGGACCTGAGGTGGCATCAGTGGGGGGCAGGACTGATGCAGACCCAGTCGGTCATATCCTCAGGCCAGTCCCCACATCTGCTCCACCTGTCCCAGGCCCGGCTCTGGCAGCAGGAGCACCATGCCTCCTCGAATGCCATGGCAACGTTGAGGGAGGGGCTGGGCACGATCAAGGGTTCTGTGGGGATCAGGACTCCAGCCTGGATAAGCTTTGACCTTAGGGGAAGGAAGGGTGGTGTGCCTGGGTGCTGTCTCCTGGGAAGGGCTCCCCACCCCCATACTCTCACCCAGGCTGGGCACAGGTTGGGAGGGGTGACATCCGGGAAAGATTTTCCCGTCATGGGGAAGGAAGAGCCTTTTCTGGCATCAGACACCTCATTTCCGCAGCCGTTCCTGGCCTCCAGGACTCTCTCGTGGCCGTCAAGCACTTGGGGTCCTGGCCCAAAGCAGCCTGGCGCAGGTCCAGAGGCGGGACCTTCTTAGGGCACAGGGGCTGGGTCCTGGGGGACCCCTGGTCCCTCATCTCTGGGAAGCAGCTGGTGACGCCTTACTTTAAAGGTGGGGGCAGGCGAGGACAGGCACTGAGGAGGCGTGTCCATAGCCCTTACCCGAAGACCCCAAGTGGGCAGCCCCTACCCCTTGCTGCTGGTCTCCAGGACATCAGGTCTGTGTCCAATGAGGCATGGGCTGCCGAAAAAAAGGGGTCTTGGAGCAAAGGTGGGCAGCCCGCCCCCTTGGTTATAGCCCCACAAAGCAGCAGGCCCTGACTGACAGCATCACCTCCCCCAGCAGTGATGGGGACTGGGGGTGATAGACAGATCCCTGCAGCCTAGCTCAGACCTTTGACCTCTAGTGAGCCAGTACAGCCCTAATCCCCGAGCTGAAGAGAGATGGGACTGGGGGCCAAGGGGAGGCCCAGGCCTGGGTCTTTGTCAGTGTTTCATCCACCAGAAAGACAGACCTCCTGACCTTCTGAGGAGGGAAACTGAGGTAGCCAAGGCTATGGTAGCAGTGGCAGCAAGAGGCATGGCAGGGCCCAGGTGGTTCCTACTGGATACTCCCACAGGATCCAGGAAGGGGTGGCCCCAGCCCTTTTATCACTCCCCCAAAGCTGTGAGGAGCCCCAGAGGAAGGCCTGGGGACTGGGCTGGCCCCCTGGCTCTCAGCCTAATCCTCTTTTAATGAGCGGCCAGCCGGAAGGCCTCAGCCCATGGCCACAGACCTACAACCCCGGGAACCCCAGCCAAGCTAAGTGGGGAGGGCAGAGAGGCCCAGATGCCTTTGCACGTACCTTCCCCCTGCTTGGCACACCCACTTACACCCCAATGACACCCTGATCAGGCCAACCCAGGGCCCAGCATGTGCAGAGATACACCCAAGTGACACCTGCCTTGTGCTCTCACAGACCCACTCTTGGGCACTTACTATTTGTTCAAGCCCAGGTCCCACATGGGGTTGGGCAGGGGAGCCTGATCTGGGGTAGCTCCCTCAGTTCCCCCTTTTCCCCCCATGCTCTGGATGGGAACCCTAGAAGCCAGACCCCAGTTGCACCCTCCCCGGGGAGAGGTTCCAGGTTCCTCTGACCCTAAGCCCCTCGAGATCTGCGCCCCCATACCATCTCTAGCCAGGCTTTCCAGATTGGAGACCCAGAGGGCCTCTCCAGGAGCCACCCACACCAACCCCCACTTCCCCCCAGGTAGGTGAGCCAGGTCGGTGCCAACAAAACCAATTACAGCCACTCTCACCCAATTAGCAACTAATTATGGTCTAGTAGTCCATTCAACATAATTAACATGTAAATGACTCCGCATGTTTTTATTCAATAATCGCTCTGACTGAATTTAATTTAAATGTCTGAACTGGGGACCCAGTTACCGTATTTCACCACCTAGAGCTGCCACTCTAGGAAATGCAGTGGGAAATGTTGGCTCCTCCAGGGCAGAGGGACCCCAAGGCCAGAGGCCAAGGGGACAGACGCCACTGGCTGTGGCAAGGGTGGAGATGGTTATGGTCTCTGCATCCCTGACACATCTATCCCAGGGGTGCAGGGAGTTGGTGAGGTCAGAAGAGCCCCAGAGGGACCCTCAAGATGGGAAATCCCCTGGAACAAGGGGCTCCTTTGCAAGGGCTGCTGTAAACATCCCAGCTGTTCAGTAAACACCATACAGGGGTAAGAGCCCAGCTGGGCCAAAACGCCACTGTATACTTCCCTCCCATTTCAGTGACTGAAGGCTGGGGGCAGGGGGCTGGGGCCAGCAGGTCCAGGCATGCTGTTCCCACGCCCGTTCCGCCCCAGCGCTCACCTACTCCGCCCAGGACAGGATAGGCTGAGGGCACAGCTCAGCCTCAAACCAGGAAAAGCCGGAAGTGATGGAGCAGCAGGATCACTCCCTGACTCGCTAGCCCAGAACTAGGGGTCCATGCCTCATCCCCAAAGGACACCCAATGACTTCTGACCTACTGTCCCAAAAGATGGGGGCTCTCTGGCCTCAGCACCTCCACTGAACCCTGCCTTCGCCATGGTCCCATGCACCTGACCATCCTAGGCCTGGGCTAGTAGTTTCAGAGGCCTAGACATCCCACTTGGAACTTAACAGCGTGCATGGTTGCCTGTGAGAACACATTTGGGCATTCACCAGCCGGGCAAGTCAGGGCTCCGGCTCAGCTTTGGAAGGACACTGTGATCAAGACCTGGCCCTGAGCAGGGGGTGGGAGGAGGTGACCAGACAAGCAGATCACACAGGAATGTGCCCCAAGAAGTATGAACGGGGTGGACAGAGGGGCTTGCTCTGAAGGGGAGGGCTACACTGATCCATTTCTCAGGTGGGGAGAGTGAAAAGGCCATTCAGTGAGTGCCTCCAGTTTCAGAGACCCCCGGGGGACCCACCCCCTCCTCCCACATTCCAGACCTGGCCCGGAAACCCCTCACTCCTTCCTCCACCACCTCCTCCTCCCCATGACTGCAAAAGACAACAAACTCTCCATGGCTCATTTACTCTGATAAATCACCCAGACAGACAGGCCAGGATGGGACCAACAGGCTGGTGGGTGTCAAGACCCTCCCCCTGTCCTGGGCCCAGCCCCCATCTCTGCGGCCTTCCTCAGATTCCTGCGGTCCCTGTAGCCCCTTCACATCACCCAGCCAGAGATTTCCAGAATGTTCCAGACAGTCTTAGCCCCTCCCCAACATTTTGATGGGGAAACCGAGGTACAGGGCAGACAGGTGCGTGCTCGGGGTCAGCCTTGGAGGATGCAGTGAGGCTGGGTTAGGACCTCAGCAGGACTCAGCCGGTAGCCAGTCAAGGGCAGGCAGTGAGCACGCCGCACAGGCCCTGGGCCCAGCCAGGACAGCGCTGATAAAAATGGCAGTACAGGCAGCCCCGGGAGAGGCCCCCTGAAGTGCTACCCACTCAGCCTTGGGGCTGTAGAAGCCCAAAGGGCTCCCAAATTCTCGCTGCTCTGCCAATTGTAGTGTATGACCCTTAGAAGGCAACCGTGCTGGCTGAACAGCAGATACATGAGGCAGTGAACTCTGGCCGGGGGGAAATGAGGGCATCAGCATCGAGCCCCAAGTGGGAAGGAACAAGGCTCTTGGCTGGGTACAGAGACGTCCGAGGAAAGAGCATGTCCGGGTAGGAAGCCAAGAGGGGTGGCAAAGGGAGGGGTGGAGGCAAGGGGGAGTAGGGAGAGGAAGGAAGGAAGAAGAGTGGGGAAGGGGGATCCGGAGCTGAGGCTTCCTGATCCCTGGAGGGGCCGGTTGCTTTGGGTCTGTCTTTGCCCTGCAGAGATGCACCAGATAGCCAGTGCTCTCCCCTCAGCCCGGTGAGAGTGCCAGAAGTCAGCCCAGCCTGTCAGCCTAGATGAGCCCTGCTCCTTCCCCAACAGGCTAGCCCCCCAATCCTAGGCCAGCAGCCACTGCCCAGACCCCATTCTTTGCTGGGTCAGGACTGGTGGTCAGGGACTGGAGCCCAGGAGGCCTCCACCCTCTCCCTGGGGCTGCCCAGCAGCCTGGGTTGGGGGCTGTAGGCCTGCCAAGCTCTGGCACCCACGTGAGCTAGGCTTTGGATTCAGACCATAGCCTTCTGGCATCCAGGCCTCTGGCAAAGGCCCTCTTGCTATTTCTAAGAAAAATGCAGCAGGAATCCTCCCTGCTTCTCCAAAGTTCCCAGGGCTCCTTGAGGCGGGGCTCAGATTCCCAGGATAGCACCAGGCCAAGCCAGGCAAGCATGCTTTCTGCCCAGCCCTGCAGATGCCTGAGTGAGCAGCCCAGGTCTGGTCACCCCTAGCACACACGGCAGGAGCTGAAGCAGCATTCCCAGAAGGAGTTATCGCAGCCAGCTGTGCACCCCAACCAGGCCTTGGAGCCAGTCTCTAGGGAGCTACTTCCAAGGCACCACTCCCGCCAAATGCATCCATATCACTGGAATTTTTCCACAATACATATTTAGTACCTCTGCCATGAGGAAAAAGAACTTAAACACCAGAAACAGAAAGTATAACTCCACATCTTTGTCCCAAAAGCAAGACTGCATCTAGCATCTGTCCTCTTCCCCAGGTGCTGCACCACATGCACCCTCCCTGTGCTCCGGTTCTTCCCTCCCCCACAACCTCCCCTCCCTGCTCGAGATGCAGCCTCCTCCATGAAGCCTGCCCAGATACCCATCGTAGGAATTTTCCTCCTCCTGACCCTACTCTACCCACCCCACAGGGCTCAGGGTCCTTCCTGGAATCATTTCCAAATACCATCTCCCTTACCAAAAGTTAGAATTCTGAAGGAAGGGGTGAGGTAGTCCAGGACTCCTTGGGGCATGCCCCTGGACCTACCCTCACCTGCCTACCAGCCTCAGGATCGCTCCTGGTGACTGAGATTTCTTCCACAGTGACGATACTCACACAGCTAATCCTCCTGACAACACAATGAGGCCAGTATTGTTCTTACTCCCATTTTCCAGAAAAGGCAGTGGGAACACGGAATGATGTTGACCTAGCAAGGCCTACCAGCGGCCAGGATGCAAGCAAGACAGTCTGAGCCCTCATGATGCTGCTTCCACAGGGCCACTGCCATTCCCACCTTACACAGGAGAAACCAGGGCTCAGAGAGGCTAAGCCTCTTGGCTGAACTTACACAGCTAACACTGGTAGAACTGGGTTTTGCCTTTAAGACCAGCCAGCTCAACCACGACCACCACCACTTCTGCATTACACCAAATTTAAGCACCCCACTCTCCTGAGTGAGGAGATGGAGGTCTCCCAGGAGTCAAGGACCAGGTACCCATGGCCCTAAAGCCACCTTCAGAGCTATTAGCACCTCTGGAGGGGTCAAGGGGCCGGAGGTGCATACACACAGGTGCAGACAGCCAAGAGCCCACTCTGAGGTTCACTGTCTCCCAAGCTGCAGGGTGAAAGATGCCTTTATGGGCTGGGGTGAGATTTTTATCTTGGCGGTTTCTCTTTAAATTCTTTACGATTACGAAGCAGCGGGGGCTGCCAAGGAACATGATTTACTCCTTGAGCATGCACCAGCTCCTCGCTTAGTGCCAAGGGAAGCTGGAGCCAGGGAGGGAGGGGCAGGCATCATGCCAGGGAACCAGAGACAAGGCCTGTGCTGTGGAGGCCCAGCCAGTGGCGGTCCCATCTCAAGCTCCACTGGATCTGGAAGGCCACATCTGAAAGCCCCAGCCCCTGGCCTGGCTGACCCAGGCTGGGCGTCAGGCAGGTTCTCAGGCAAGCACAAGGACCCTATCTCCATTCTCTCCAAAGACCAATTCCTCGCCAGTTGGGGGATGGGGAGCTTCCAGGACCTCCCAACTCCAAAGCGGCTACTTCCAAATCTCTCAGGAGTAAGGCAGCTCCCATTTCCAGAAAACTGAAACTCCAGATCTGGGCTCAAGGGATCTGGGCTCAAGTTCATGCTTTGAGTCTTCCTTCCTCATCATCCTGGAACACCCACCATCCCTGGCTTGTGAGCTCCAACCCCCACTGTAGCTGCCAGAGCCTCCTGACTCCCGCCCAGCTCCCTGGTGCCACATTGGCCTCAAAGCTCCTGGGCCTCCTCCCCCTCCTCCCCCACCAAAACCCATGCCTTGCTCTGGCTGGCCAAGGAGCCCCTGGGGGACAAGAGCGGATCCTCTAGCTCTCCAGCCCTACCCCTACTCCTGCACCAGGACTGAGGGCTAAGGCCCCATCAAGGCTTGCTAGAGGCACCTCAACTCACACCAACTCCTGAGCGGAAGTCAATGGGCTGTGACCCTTCCTAATCTCTAATCTCATCATCTCCAAACCTGACAACCTTGGTCCTCTGATGCCACACGCAAATGATGTGAGCAGTGGCACTGTTCTGGGCCATTGGCCCAGAGGGCCCAAACTCCAGGCTGCTCTGGAATGGAGCCCTTTCCTCTCTTAGGCCCTGATGTTCCCATCTCTGACATGAGAGGCTTTGCTAGGGACCCTGCTCAGTGGAAGGGCTGGAGTGATGGAGGGCCGGATTTATAGGCTGGAAATAAGCAAACCCCCAATTCTGTTGCCTTCAGCCAGACAGGGCAGGGGAGCCTGCCCACTGCCAACCCCAGCCCTTTCTTTGGGGAAACAAGGCTAGGAAGGCTAAACCAGAACTGCAGAATACTGGAATCTTCCTTGTTCCTAGCTCATGCGAAGGGTCTGTGCCTCCAGCACCACCACCATCCCTGCCCTCCACTCTCAGTCCTGGGACAGACTCAGGCATCAGGCAGAGCCAGGCTCCATCTCAGTCCTGCTCCTGAGTGACCTGGGAAGCTGCTCGGCCCCCGCAAGCCTCCTTCCTCACAGGAAACCTAGGCAGACCCTCCTCAGGCCTTGGAGGGACCATTGCTTGGTTATCCTCATGGGCTCCTACTACTATTCCGATTATGTTCATCTTTCCTGACCTCCCCTGGCAGGGTGACCTTCTGCTCCCTCTCCCTACTCCTGCCTCAGCTTCCCTAGCAGCACAACCATCTCATGTCATCACAGGGTCCTTCTACCCCACCAAGCATCTCTTGGCCCCAATCCCTGGCCAAAACCAGCCCAGGCAGCAGCAGTGTGTCGTGGGGTAGCTTCCTGGGAAAAAGTAAACACTCCCCAGGCTGAACAAAGGGCCTGGCAGGGCCCTCACACCTCCCTGCTGCTGCCACAGAAGGAGGTGGTGCCCCAGAGCCTGGGTCATCTCAGGGTGGCGGAAGGAAGAGCTTTTTCTCTAAGACCTGGCAGTGATTCTGGGGTGAAGGGGACTCCAGGCCCAGGCATGGATGGGTGAAGGAGGGAGGGTCTGTCCAGGCTTTCAGCCCAGGCTCCACTCTCTCAAGAGTGAGGAATGAACAAACCCCTCACCTGCTCCTGGAAATCTTTTCCATTTGACCCTCACTTCTGCCTGATCTTGGCTGTGCTGCTGAAACCCAGAAGCTGGGCCATAGGAGGCCCCTAATCTGAGGGAACCCTGGGCTGCTTGACCCTCACACCCTCCTGGCTCTAGACCTGGCTGGGGTGCCCCGGCGGATGGGCGGGCAGCAAACCCAAGCCTGGCCCAGTTCCTGCCTTTGTTCCTTTATCTACCCTGGGCAGTATGGCCCCTTATGCCAGCACCTCCAGTTTGGAGGGTCCAGCCCTACCCAGCCGGGAACTGGCATCTCCCCACTGCAGCAGGACCCAGGGCAGGGCAGGGAGTGCCCAGCCTGAGCTCCTGAGGCCTGGGGTGTCAACTGCCGTGTCTATCCAAGGCACAGATGAAATAACTATGACATGGAGCCACAGTGACCAGCAGTGCTTCTGAGAGTAACCTTCTCTGTGCCACCCACGTGTACCCTGGGAGGAAGATGGTGGGAGCCATTTCTTGAAGTGTTGGTCTCCATTCTCACTCCACACACACTTGGTGAGGGCCTGCTCCTCACTGAGGGCCACTTCATGTGTGCATAACCAGGCTGAGACCACCCAGTGTGTGGGGATACACAGGGCCTGGTACACAGCAGGTGCTGGGCTCCTAGGTGGCCCTGACCAACTGGGTCCCCATCTTGTTCACCACAGAGTCCCCAGCACTCAGCACAGGGCCTGCCATACAGTAGGAAGTGACATCTAAGCACAAAATTAGGACACGAGGCCAGGTCGGAACAGGGAAGGTCATTCAGGGCAGGGGAACCTGCCTGTGCAAAGGCACAGGGGCCCTGGGATGGGTGGCCCCAGGCATGCTGCAGCCCCACCCCAGGCAGCCATGACAGGCAGCACCCAGGCTGGCTGCCAGCGAGCTCAGCTTTTAGTCACTGCGGGTGTCGGCTTCAGAGCTAATTGAGAGGGAATCGACCCAACGCAATGTGGGCACCGGCAAGGCCAGGACACCAGGGTTCTATTTCTGGCTTTGCCTCTGCCTCTTGCCTGACCTTGACCCAGCCCTTGCCTGAGCCTCAGTTTCTCTCTTTGGAAAACAGGAACAAAAGCCTTTGCCCCTGGAGGTCCAGGGAGGCTTAGAAGGAGCATGTGGAAGACCTCTCTCTGTCTTGCCCCTCCTGCTTGCTTGCATGCATGACGACAAAAACAACACCCAGAGTGGACGCAAGGTCCCAGGGGTGTGGAGACCAAGCCACCGCTCCCTTCCACTATTGGGGGAGGAGACACTCTACTCCCACTGCCAGACCCTGGGCCAGGGAGGGGGTCGGGGGAACTGGCCCCTTCAAGATTTATTAATCTGCTCTGAAGAATTCCACCAGGGAAGGGTGGAGGTATCAGCAGATAAATATCTCACCTTCCCGGGGCAGGGAAGGGGGCTGCTTTTCAGCCCAAACAAATTAACTCTTCTCGGCCCATTTCTCAGGCCCTGCAGGGGACTCCTTCCAGGCACAGCCTCAGAAATTCCAGGAGCCGGTGACTGGGAAGAGGGATGATAAGCAGCTTACTCCCCCACTCCTCCCGTCAAGGGCCAGGGTGGGACAAGGCCAGGGGAGGGGCCCTGCTGGGGGACATGGTGAGGTGGGGGCTGGGCCTCCGCCAAGCCCAAGGAAGGAAAGGTCACCACAGCCTTTCACCCCAATATGGCTGCCCGGAAATCTGGCCAGCCAGGGCTGAGTCGACCCCACCCAGGGCAGGCGGCTGGATGAAGTTACCTCTGGCCAGAGGAGGGCCAAGGCTGAGAACTCCCAATGACCCCAGGTCCCCTAGGCCCCAGCATGGCCACTGCCCCTCACCCTGGGCCCAGGGTAGACTCTTCAGATGACACACACCCTTGAGGAAGTGGCTCTCAAGTGAGCCATCTGTACACCCATGTGTGTACCGTGTGCATGCACCTGCCCAGTGGGTTAAGTGCAATGGTGATGGAGCGGGTGACCAGCCTCTCACTCTGCAGACCCCAGCCCATCATGAAACCTCCCTGTGACTTCTCATCAAAGTGCTCACTGGAGCTCAGGAGCTCAGGCCCTAACAGTAGCACATGCTCTGCCTGAACCCACCGGTGGCCTCCCTGCCAGTCACAGCCAACAGTCCCCTCCCAGATTCTAGGAACCCTTCCAACTTGGAGACCATAGGAAGACTCCTCGAGCATCCACACCCCAAGAGAGCAGGTCCTGCTCTTCCAGAGGCTCCAGTGTCTGCCCAACTGCCTGACCTTCCACCCCAGGGCTGCTCAGGGCAGGACCAGATGCATAGCAGTGGCAAGGAGGGGCCGCAGCAGACACAAGTTTGGAAGGAGTGACATTGCCACCTCTCCGATTATCATACAGAGAGACATGCCCTACAGACCCCAGGCCACCCAGCTCAGGAACCCACAGTCTGACTCTGGAAGATGCCCAGACTCTGGACTCTTTTGCTAAGTGTCTAAGTGGGTCAGTTCTCCAGCCTTTCTCAGCAAGTCACCACCTCCCTAGTCCCCCTTCTCCCCCACAACCTATGTGGCTGTACAATTTGTCCTGGTTTTGTCCTGACCCACCCTCTCTCTCGTGTGCAGAGGAGCCAAGCACTATTGTAAAGAGAGGATGATTTCTGGGGAAGAACAAAACAGCTTCTTACCTTTGAATGAGAGCCGGACCCGGGGTGTGGCTGGGAAGTGGTCCTGGGTGGGGAAGGCTGGCCAGGCCCCAGTCAGTAGGCAAGCCCAGAGAAGAAGACCGGCGACAAGCATTGTGGGAGGGGCCTAGGGCCCAGGAGGCAGGCTCCACTCTCTAGACACCTGGGAAGGGGAAAAAAAGATTGGAATGTGTGAGGCAGACGGGGGAGTCTGACCCTACCAACATTTCCCTTGTTCATTTTCTATCCAAGGTGAACAAAGAGGTTGATGGGTACCTCCACGCTTCCACCCCCAGCCTGGGGCCATGAACGCCCCTGTGTGCACACCTCATATGCGTTGTTTGGCCTGCCTTTGTCTGGGGAGATAGTACCAATGGGCCCCAGCCTGGGGTCCCCAGAACTGATGGGGGCTGCTAGAGACTCAAACCCTACCCCCCATAGCATGCTGAATTCCATTCACAGGGCCCAGCCCAACCAGGTGATCTTAGTGCTCTTTCCAGCTCCCAGCATGCTTTCTCCTTTCTCCCCTGCATCCACGCCCAATAAAGTGGGTTACTCCTTCTCCCTCCCACCTGGAGGAATGGGGGAACAGATGGGGTGCATCCCTGTTTGCTCCAGCCACAGGTCTTCTCCCAGTACAGAGAAACCTGGACCTGATTATTGCGGTAGAGGGGAGGCACAGGAGAGAGTGGGGGAATGAAGGGGAATGAAACACATGTGGACAGCCCAAGATGGAAGAGAGGGAGCACCAGTCAGAAAAGGAAAGGCAGAGAATGGCAGAGTCCACTTTTACTAAAATCAAAGCAGGAGAGACCCAGGTCAGACAGGCAGAAGGACTTCCTGCCAGGGAAAACTTCCAGCTCCGCCTCTAGAGGGCAAAGAAGGGAAGACAGGATGGCCAGTGGGCCTGGGGCTAGATCTGGGCCAGCGGCATTGCCCCCTTCAGAATCTCCCACAGCCCCAGCAGGTCCAAGTTTCAATACTGTTTTTCAAATATTGTCTCCCCAGGCAGGCTGGCTGTTGGGTAAACGCAGCCCAGCACCAGTTGTCAGAACATATTGCTCCCTCCCGGCACAAACCAGCGCCAACTCCTACCATCCCCCCCAACCGGATGCACTGCGGGTGGGGGCATCCAGACTGAAAACGTGGGCCCCATCCCCCAGATCTACCCTGTGTACTCCCTTCTTCCATGGCAGGCAGGACCCCAGGCCCAACTCTAGGATGCTGGGATGGGAGTTGGCAGTACTATGGCCTGGGACTCCGCTGCCATAGCTGCTCAATGCTGAGGCAAGGCCCAGGCTCCAGTCTGACTCTTAGGCCCCACTCATCAGACCCTGATGACATCCCTAGACCCACCTCCCCCTGCCCTTGCCTCTCCTGCCAAGGCAAACCACTCATGGCTCCTCAGACAGGAAGTGCAGCTTCAGCCTCTTGGCCCACTCCTTATGCAGTGCCCTCTATGTGTATGTTCTCTCCTGAGGGCCTGGCACGCCGCTCATGGTCCTTCCAGATCCCCCATCACATATGCTCCCTCCTGGGGAGGCTGACTGGGGGACGGGGGAATCAGAACCAGCCCCTCCCCAGGTCTGGGAGGCACAAAGCTAGTGCTGACTGAATGGCAGGATCTGAGAAGTGGGGGCAGGTGGGAGAAATGGCTGTGCAGCCACCGTCACCCTCAAGGTGCACCTGGGAGGCCTTGATAACAGTTGTGGATATGCACACGTTCACACTTGCAAGCCCACACACGTCCTTACAAGCATGAGTTTGCTCAAGAACTTGACCTGCTAGTGGGGTGGGGCTCAGGGGAGCTGGGAGATACGGTCCTGGTGCAAGATGCTGTCTGAGTCCCTCAGAGAGCTTCGATACTATGTATCCAGGGCTTGTGTCAACCTGCCTCCCGCCTCCCCCCTCCCCATGACCTCATTTTTTCCTGCATCCATGTTCATGGTGACAAAGTCAGTGTCACCAAGGACAGGATTGGAGTCACCCAATGTGTTCAGATAGGTGGGGAGTCTTTCTACTGGGTCCCTACAGGGACTTCCCATCCAAATGCTTTGGCCCTTTAAAGAAGTGAATGGGGGGGGTGCTCAAGTCTGCTGGGGCCTCAGTCTCAAGTCCAGCCCCCCTCTTGGGCAGCCTGGCAGGTGGGGGAAAGAAGGAGAGGGAAGGAAGAAAAGGAGAAGAAGGACAGAGAGGGAAAGGGAGGGCATTCCCACAGTGCCTTCCCCTCTGCCAGTCCCGAGATGCCTGTCATCCAGCCCCAGTCCCAGAAAAGCCCCCAAGTCACACCAAGCCCAGGTCAGTGGACAGAGGAGGAATAGCCACCGCCACCTGGGAGCCCACCAGGAGGAAAGCAGGGAAGGAGAGAAAAAAGCTGGTGGGAGGGAGCAAGGGAGGGAGGCAGGCGGGAGGGAGGAGGAGAGAGGGAGGAGAGAGGGAGGGACGGAGGAGAGACGCTTGAACAAAGAAACGTGGAGCTGGGGCTGGCAAGGGGTGCAGGGAAGAGGCGGCCAGAGGAAGGAGTCCGGTGGCACCTGGGGCGGGACAGGGGGCCAGGTGGTCAAACTGTCCAGCCGGATCCAGACCACCCAGGCTTGGAGTTGGGGGTGGGGGTGGACAGCCTGCCTCCAGGAAGGGAGGTTGGCTCCTCCGAGCTGAGGACTGCCTGGATGGAAGGGAGGCAGGAACAGGGTCCGTGGGGGAACATGAGGAGATTATCAACAGCACCCCACCCACTACCCAGCCCCTCAGATTCCCTCCCCCGCTTCAACAAGAGCTCTATCTCCTTCTTGGCTCCTCAGCTTCCCCATCCCCCAACACCTCAAGGACCAGGAAGCAGAGCCACCCCAGCATAGCTGGGACTGAAACCCCCCTTTTGTGGCCAGGGTTTCCCAGTCAAGGTCACCTGAGCCTGGCTCCATCCTCCCCCCAAGGTATGCTGAGCAGAGAGTGGCTGAGGCTGGGCTGCCGCCTTCTCTCTGGCCCCTGCTTTCTCTCCAGCCCCCACCTCCCCACTTCCGGGCCTGGCTCCTTCGGAGCTGAGGGGGAGCAGCAGGAGTAGGCGTGCCTGTGCCCCGCCTGCCTAGACACTATACCCTATGGGGTCCTGGCACACCCCCTGGGTAGCCTGGGAAGAGGCCTCAACCCCCTGGGCTGAGATGAGGCTCCCAACCCCTGGGTGCAGTTTTCCCTTCTCTGCAACTAGGATAACAACTACTGGGAGACTATCTGGGTGAATTCAGGAGGACAGAGGTCCCCAACCCGGCCCAGCTTCAGGGTGGACATACTGGTGTCTTTGGTTGGAGTGTCCCTTACCTCCCCCAAGCAGTAATGTTCTGGTGGCAAAACACAGCTATCTCAAGAATTAGGAGTTATTTATCTAGTGGGGCCCCCAGCCCCAGCTCCAGCCAACTCCTGCCAGCACTGCCTCATTCCTAGGCCACTTCGATACCCTCCTGTCCCATCTGCTGGGGCAAGCCCACCAAGCCCCCGCCATCCCCTGCCCACTTCACCACTGGGACCCCTGGTTCAAACTAGGAATTGACCGCAGGCTCTCCAAGCTCACCTACACCCTACATACAGCCGTGCCCCTAATCCAGGCAGTACTCTGCTGTAAAAGCAAACCCAAGGTGGCAGCTGGCAGTCAAGGGGCTGGCACAATGCTGGGAGAAATGCCTCAGGACTGGCGGTCCTCCCACCCTGCTGATCTGGGAGACCCCCCACGTGGGGACTGCCAGTATAGCGCTTCCCTTCGGGCTGACCAGTCCTCAAGTAGAGACACTGAGGTAGGGCAGGCGCACCAATGGGGAAGAGCGCTGCCTCAGGCGTTAATGGGAGAGAGAGCTGAGGCAGGCGAAGGGGGATCGGAACTCCCGCTCCAGAAGCGTGAAGGTGGGGGTGTATGAAAGCACCCACCCAGAACCTTGCAGGAAAAAGTTGCTTTGCACATTGGTGACCCCGCAGGCCACATCATCTACACATCCATACGCCGCCCCGTAGGTAAGGGGTCCGGGCCGCCAGGACAGGTAAGAATCCCACCCCAGCCTTGTCGCCCCTATGTCCGCGGGCAGCCCCCCGGCTCGACGAGCCCCGCTCCCCGGACACTTCTGCGGAGTTGCAGTGCCGCGGGTCCCAGAGGGGTCGCGGGGTGGCCCGGCCGCCTGCCCGCTCCCTCCCGGTTCCCGCTGCACTCACCTCTTCCGCAGCGGCGGGGCCTGGGCGCCCGGGCGGCGGCGGCGGCACGGAGCGGCTCCCGTTGGGCCGGTCCGCGCTAGC
>NW_016804422.1:758255-771033 GCF_001698545.2 Rhinopithecus bieti
CCCAGCCACCGCCCCGCCCCGCTCCACCTGTCCGTGGGCCGAGCTCAGGGTTCACAGGCGGTGGGCACCCCGCGCCGGGGAGGCTAGTCTGCACCCCGCGCCCTCGCCCCGCTTCGCGGGCGGCGCCCCCCGCCCCGCCCTGGCTTTGTCTCTCTGTGAATACACCGCACACATCGCGCCTGGTGTTTACCCGGGCACCCAACTCCCTGGCGAGAAGGGCTGGCGCGCCAGGGAGCAACGAGCCTGCGCTCACCTGAGCACCCCCTTACGCGCCCCTCCATTCCCACTCGCCGCCGGCGCGCCCCTGGTCCCGTGCGTGGGCCCCGAGGCGCAGAACCCCTGACTGCCCGGGCTGCTCAGCAGGTGGCGGTGCAGCCCCCTGGGTCGGCTGACACTGCCGGACCTTCCCGCGGGCTCAGCCTCTAGCCTAGGCCAGGTCAGGGGCAGCCCAGCCACACAGCTCTCTCCAGCCCTTCAATGACTCCCTGTGATCACGTCAATCGCCAGCCCCTATTTCAGGCCAGCAGCTCCCACAGACTCTCCTTATAGTTCCAGACTTTAAAGAGGCCAGATTAGCTAGCACCTTCTCTCCTCAAGGGGACACTTGCTTTCAAATGGCCTGGTGATGAGCCAAGGGCTCAGCAACTAAGAAGGGCCTACGGTGACCCTAGGAAGGGACCCTCTGAACTTTCCAAGGTCATGGCCTCACCACCAGGACTACTTCTCGGCCCTGCCCCAGGCACTCTGCGGAGGCCCCCGGGAGCATTGGCCCTTTGTCCTCTCCTTCATCCTCTTCCTGTTCTGTCTTCTGTTCCCTCCTCTTTCTCCTCTCTCCTTTCTCCTCCTCTTCTCCCTCTGCCTCTCCTTCCTTCTCCCCTCTCTTCTCCCTCTTCCTCTCTCCTCTTCTCCCTCTTTTCCATCTCCCTCCTTTTCCTCCTTCTCCTCCCTTCTCCCGGATTTTTCCTTCTCTGCCCTCTCCTCCTCTCCCTCCTCTTCCTCCACCCCATGCATTTCCTTCTCTTCTTCCTCCTCCTTCTTCCTGCTCTTTCCCCTCTTTCTCCTTTCTCTTTTTCTTCTCACTCCTCCTCTCTCTGCCCTCTTCCTCCTCCCACTTCTCTTCCTGGCTAGCAAGACCTCCAGGAAAAGACGTGTCTCCCTCTGACCCATTGACTGGTTGACTCCAAGTGCAGGGTGGAGTGAGGCACTAGGGATCCTGCTGAGGGTCTCCTGACTCAGGACTTGGAGTGCTTCCTCATGCTCCAAGCAAAGGCAGGGCATTTGAGGTGAGCAAACACCAGCCTGGGGTTATGGAGCTGCTGTGACAGCACATGCACCTCTCCCCTTTGTCACACTTTATTGAAAACACTGTGACAATCCATCTCTCCTCATCCCCACTCATCTGTATGGGGGTCACTCCTGAGGTCACCACCACTGCACCACCATCACCAATACAACCTAGGCCACCATCTCTATGGCTTCCAACGCCATCCCTTCCATCCTCTCACAGCCTCCATGGTCTCCTTATAGCCTGGCCACTTCTATCACCATCCCCCGTATCATCAGCATCATGCTGGTTACCACAGAAGAGCTGTCAGGACTTGCCAGAGACTCCAGCGTACTGGGTTGGGAAGGAAAGAGGCTCAGTTGATCTGTTCATGAAGTTCCACTCAGACACACAGAATAGGTCCAGCACACAGAGGCCTTCAATGGCAGGTGGACCAGGGAAGTGGGCCAGGAACTGGGCAAAGAACTAGAATTGAGCCTGGCTACATAGGGTGGAATGCCAAATCCTTCCTAAGCAATTCGAGAGGGCTGAATAATCATACAAAAAAAAATTGTTATTGCAGCAGTGAATCCACACTGAGTCCTTGCTCTGTGTCAGTGCTGGGGTGAGCATTTTGTATCATTATAATACGTTGTTATAGTTTGTGCGTGTGTGTGCATATACATATCAGCACACCTCATTTTATTGTGGTTTATCGCGTTTTGCAGATATTGTGTTTTTTGCAGTTGAAGGTTTGTGGCAACTCTGTGTTGAACAAGTCTTTCTGCCAGGCCAGGCGCGGTGGCTCAAGCCTGTAATCCCAGCACTTTGGGAGGCCGAGACGGGCGGATCACAAGGTCAGGAGATCGAGACCATCCTGGCTAACATGGTGAAACCCCGTCTCTACTAAAAATACAAAAAACTGGCCGGGCGTGGTGGCTCAAGCCTGTAATCCCAGCACTTTGGGAGGCCAAGACGGGCGGATCACGAGGTCAGGAGATCGAGACCATCCTGGCTAACACAGTGAAACCCCGCCGTCTCTACTAAAAAGACAAAAAACTGCCGGCGAGGTGGCGGCGCCTGTAGTCCAGCTACTCGGAGGCTGAGGCAGGAGAATGGCGTGACCCGGGAGGCGGGCTTGCAGTGAGCTGAGATCGCCCACTGCACTCCAGCCTGGCCATGAGCGAGACTCGCGTCTCAAAATAAAAAAAAAAAAAAAAAAGTCTTTCTGCCAGCACCATTTTCCCAACAGCATGTGCTCACTTCATTAGCATTGTTTAGCAATAAAGTATTTTTTAATTAAGATGTATACATTTTTTAGACATAATGCTATCACACACTTAACAGACTACAGTATAGTGTAAACATGACTTTTATATGCACTGGGAAACCAAAAAAATTTGTGAGTTGCTTTATTACAATGTGAGTTTTTTGTGGTGGTCTGGAACCAAACCTGCCATATCTCCGAGGTATATTATATTAATCAGGGGAATATTGCATGGCTTTTCACAATTTTGTCTTCAATTTCAGGGGTCCATAGACCCCTTGAAACCAGCTCTGGATACCAGATTGGGAGGCTTTCCATGCCAGCAAGTTTTGCAGTTATTCACCCCCAGGTGCTTCACAATTGGGCTGAGAAGCAGGCCCGGTTGTCCCCATTGTACAGTTGATTGAGGAAGAGGGAGGAGAGTGGGGAGGTGGGGAGGGTGGGGAGAGGCCCAGAGCCACAAGGCTGTGGTGCCTGGAGAAGGCATTTTCAGTGGCTGTGGGAAAGCTCCAGGAGAGGATGGCCAGACTGCGGGGCCCACATGGAGCCAAGGGCCTGCAACCCTGATAGGCACGCGGGAGCTGGATGCATGCTGGAGTCCCACAGGGCGCTTCTGGAACTCCATGCATCTTTATCAAATGAATAAGAGAGCAAATCCCTGTAGCACCAGATCGGAGAAGGAACACAGCCAAGAAGCCAAGAGTCAGGGAGTCAGCTCCCTGCCCTACTCCCAGCTCCTCTGGACTGGCTGCCCCCCACCCTGTGCTGTCCTTGACACCCATAATTCTTCTGTCATCCTCTCCAGAAGCCACTCTGCTGTTCTAACTCCACCTGAGAACCACCCAGGATGCCCTGTGGGGTCATCTGAAGGGAGACAGCCAGGCTGACTTCCCGCCGGCCTGACCTTCCTCCTGTCGGGTAGGACACTCAGATCTCAGGCCTGAGTCTCATTCAGCCTCCCCCATGGCCCACCCTGGTGCTAGGCTGGTCACACAAGTGAAGAGGTGTGTGCAGACATAGATGGTTAGGCCAGGTCCAGCCCCTGCACTGAATCCGCCTCTGGAATCCCCTCCTGGGGCAGCCTCCTCCTCCTTCCCAGATGGGCCCCAGGTCCCTGGGAGACACTGCACTCAGATCTGGGTGAATTCAGGACAGAGGTCCCCCAATATGACCGAGCTTCAGGGTGGACTTTGTAGTCTTGAGGTCCTGGAGCTTGTGAGGGGTCGAGCCAAAAGTGAGGGTTACAACTGGGGAGTCATTGACCCGGCCCCACCTGGATGATGGTGCCAGCAACGGGCAGGAAAACCTTGAAGGTTTCCTCCTGCAAATACACCCTGCCCTTCACCCTGGCCTGGACTTTGTTTCTGGCAGTGGTTGTGCCTGTTTCTCTTCCTTTTGGCTCTTCCAGGATGCATAGGGACTGAACTGTAGCCTCTGGCCTCCTGCTGCAGGTCCCTGTCGTCTGTCTCCCTGTGGCTCACATCAGGTGGGGAGAGGGAAGCCTGGAGGTGCACTAGGGCCTGCCCTCCTGGCCTCCGCACACGAAGGCTGGATTTGGAGGGCCTGGGCCTCAGAGACCCTCCATCCCCATTGGTTGAGGGTGGCAGCCACACCGGCACTCCCTCACCTCCTCCCCTGACCCAGTCTTGGGGGGAACCTGTTCCCCGGGCTTGGCAGGCTGAGCACGCCCCGGCCCGCCCAGCCCCAGCGTCGCTGGCTCAGGTTTCCTCGCTTTCTGGTTTTCTCATCTCCCCTGCCCCAGGCGCTGCTCCCTGCTCTCTGGCCCAACCCCCACCCACCCGGAACTGGATCTCAGGGAGGGGAGTGTTGGAAAGGGGCTGGAGAGGGGCTCGGGGCAGCCGGTTAGGCGGCACCAGGAGGGGGCAGGCCACGGGGACTCACCGTGGCCCTGGGCCAGGATGAGGTTCCGTGTGCAGTCTTCTCCTGCCCGGCCTGCCCCAGGGGCTGGCTCTGAGCCGATCAAAAGCTGGAATGACCTGGCCGCTCCCCAAAGCTGCCTCCAAGCTGTCTCTGCTGTTGGTCCCTGTACCACGAATGTTCTTCCCGGACTTCAGCACCAGTCTAAACCCTGTGTTTCCTCTAGACCTGGCCCCTTGGCTGCCTCCTTCACCAATAAACATTGCCCTTTTCAGCACAGGCTCAGTCTCCCTTCTTCATCCCCCTCCCGCACTGGGCCCCTCAGGCATCCCGAGCCTCTTCCAGGAGCTCTAGACTCTCACCTCTGGGCCTTGGCACATGCTGTTCCCCTGTACCTGGAATGTCTTTCTTGTCTCCTTCTAGATCTGGACAGGCATCATCTCCCAGGAAGCCAGTCCTCAAGGCTGGGTCAGGAACTTCACTGGGCCCCTGCAGGTCCTGCACCCCTTTTCAGACACTAAAAGATCCTGCCCTGGGGACCCAGATCCCTCTGTGTTCTCCCAGTGGGCCCCACACGAATCTATCGGCAACTGCTTCCATGTGAGTTCAGAGCGAGTGGTAGAGAAAGGGACACGGGGCACTGAGATCCTTGCCTGTTACCCACACCCCTCATTCTGTGTGTCTATGCATGTGTGTGTCTATGTGTGTGTTGGACAGTAAGAGAGGTGGGGTTGAGTGGGCCTAAGCTAGGCTGGCTTTGAAGTGACCTGTGACCGTCGGCCAGCCTAAGCACATCCTGTTTAGACAGAGGCCAGACAGTCATCCCTCACTCCCTTGGGCCTGCCCAGCCCCCACTGGGGAGCCCAGTCCTGGGCCTAGAGCTCAGTATCTGGCTCTGGAGAGGCCTCCCCAGTAAGAGTCGGGGTGGGAGCAGTGGCAGGGGTTTTGTCTCTGGATACCTAGGCCCTGGGTCAGTAATGATTGACCCCAGCCATGAAAGTGGTAGGGGTGAAGTGGGAGGGAACCTGGCTGAGGAGCCCCTGCCTGTGTGGAATAAACGTTGCATCAGGAACCCAAACAGGTGGCCCACACTAGCAACCTCTCAGCTTCCTTCAGCTCAGCGGGGGCGGCTCTATCCTTTCAGCCTGGACTCTCTCTTTCTCTCTCATCCACACCCAAACCATCAGCAAATACTTTTTTTTTTTTTTGAGACGGAGTCTCACTCTGTGGCCCAGGCTGGAGTGCAGTGGTGCGATCTCAGCTCACTGCAAGCTCCGCCTCCTGGGCTCACGCCATTCTCCTGCCTCAGCCTCCCATATAGCTGGAGCTACAGGCGCCCGCCACCATGCCCGGCTAATTTTTTCTATTTTTAGTAGAGACAGGGTTTTACCATGTTAGCCAGTATGGTCTCGATCTCCTGACCTTGTGATTCGCCTGCCTCAGCCTCCCAAAGTGCTGGGATTACAGGCATGAGCCGTGCCTGGCCAAGCAAATACGTTAAACTTCACCCTCAAAACACATGAAATATCAGCTGGCCACTTTTCGCCTCCTGGGTCAGCAGAGGGGCCCTGTTAAGATGGAAGCCAGGTTCCGCCTCTCTCACTCATCACTCTCCATGGCTCCTACTTTGTTGAGAGTCAAAGCCAAATCCTTGGACCACGCACAGTGGCTCACGTCTGTATTCCCAGCACTTCAGGAGACTGAGGTGGGCAGATCACTTGGGTCAGGAATTCAAGACTAGCCTGGCCAGTATGGTGAAATCCCATCTCTACCAAAAAGTACAAAAATTAGCCAGGTGTGGTGGCCCGCGCCTATAATCAATCCCAGTTACTTGGGAGGCTGAGGCACGAGAATCGCTTGAACCTGGGAAGCAGAGCTTGCAGTGAGCCAAGATTGTGCAACTGCACTCCAGCCTGGGACACAGAGCAAGACTCTGTCTCAAACAAACAAACAAACAAACAAACAAAACCTATAAAAAAACTAGCTGGGCGCGGTGGTGTGCGCCTGTGGCCCCTGCTACTCTGGAGGCTGAGGCGGGAGGATTGCTTGAGCCCAGGAGGTTGAGGCTGCAGTGAGCCATGATCATGCCACTGCACTCCAGCCTGGGCCACAGAGTGAGACTCCATCTTAAACAAAAACAAAAACAAAAAACAAAGCCAAATCCTTGGAGTGGTCATCACCACCCCTGCACCCTGCATGCCTCTTCCCTACCTCTCTGACTTGTGTCCTCCTCCCTCTTCCTACCACTCCAGGCACACTCCAGCCTCAGGGCCTTGCAACAACTGTTACCTTGGCCTGGACGCCTGTCCCAGACACCTCCATGGCTTCTCCCTCACCTCCTTCAGGACTTTGCTCAGATATTACTTCCTCAGTGATGCCCATCCTGACCACCACCATCTCCAGCATTCTCCATCTCCCCTCACCTTCCTTCTCTTTTTCTTCCCTCACCTTCCCTCTTTTTCTTATCCCAACATACGATATAATTTACTTATTTTCATGCTAAATTGCCAACCAAGAATGCAGAAATTGTTGTCTGCTTTATGTAGTGCTCCTTCTCCAGCACCCAGAATGGATATTGACATGTGGTAGGTGTTGAATGAATAACTCGATGGGGCTGTGAACTGCTCTCCCCTCTCACCCTTACCTGGAGCTGAGAATAGGGCATGGAGAGATGCCCATTTGCTGTTTCCCCGCACTGCTAAAGAGGTGGACAGAGGAGAGAGGGTCTTAAGTTGCAGCAGCAAGGACTCAAGGTAGACTCTGCTTTAACTTAAAAAGGCATTGCAGCTTTAACCATGAGCTCTCCAGGGCCAGGTATAGTCCCTTAGGCAGAGGTGTTCCTCAGGACTAGGAGAGACCTAGGCAGCTCCCTGACAAAGCTGCGGTGACAGGCTCTGATCTTGGGAGGTTTCTGGCTGCCTCCCAGGCCTGCATCTGCTGCACACACTCCCTCTATGTGTCTGTGTGGCCACAGTCCTGGGGGATGGGGGCCTGAGGAGGGTCCTGCAGCCAGGACTGCAAGCTGGGATCTGGACTTACTTAGTTCCGAATGACTGGGGAATGTCCCTTCCGTGACAGCGGTGGTGTGGCCTCCCCTAGTTCCTCAATCCCAGCAGGGGAGTGGGGCCCAGATGAAGGCAGTCCCTCAAAAGGGAAGGGGGGAGCTGGTGGGCAGACGCTGGGCACCCTGCCATCCTGGCCCTCCTCCCTAAGCCTGGTTCCAGGTCATGCCCAAGGAGGAGTTGTGATATGAGATCACTGTCTCATATCTCAGACCAGAGATCTGAGACCAGAGCATCCTATTTGGTCTCCAGCTTCCTCCAGCCAGGAACTGGAGAGACTTCACCAGCAGGACCTCTGTGCACAGCAGTGCCGGGACTGGCCAATGAAGGATGCTCCCTCCCGAGAATCTCGTCTTTACAGCATATGGCTTCAGTGCCTTGGAGGAGGGTTGGGGAAGTAGGGCAGGTGCCAGGTGGGTGGGAAGCCAGGCCTGCCCTGGTCAGCCTGGTGCTTGCTCCTGAGCACTCCATCTAGAAAGATGAACCCCTTTGCTCCCTGTGTTGTGGTTGGTAGGTCAGTGAGGACAAGTCTGTGCTCCTGTCCTGGGGTTTCAGTGCCTTCCTGTCCTGTTAGGATTTGATTTTCAAATGTAACTGGGCAGAGTGGGGGCCTTGGCCATTCCTGACTTCTGACCCTTTACCCAGGGATTGGTTCTGGGCCCAGTTCTCCAGAGAGGGGCTGGGCAGGGCTACTATCTGTGAACTCCTGGGAAGAATTAGGCCTCAGGCTCACCTTGGCCAGAACATCATTGTGTACCTATTTAATAGAGGGGAATGCCGAGACCTTGAGGAGTAAGGGACTGGATGACCTTGTTGGGGATTCCAGGCCAGGACCCCCTTGAATGTTGGACTGCAACCTCTGAAAGAATAACGGACAATGGCTGACTTGAGGGTGATGGGGCATATGCCATGTCTGATTTCAGGTTTTAAAACATCTCCCTGGATACTGGGGTGCCAGAGAGGAGGCTGTGAGTATCCAGGAGAGAGAGAACAGGGTCTGCCTAGAGCACGGGGGCTGCTACCGGGTACCTTCAGACTTGGCCAGGTTCCCTCCTCCTTCCCTAGAAGCCCATCCATTGGGCCTGACATAGAGTTTTGAGGTGGGGAGAAAGGCCTCCTCCCTGGCTCCTGTATACCCCAAACACAGGGCCCACTGGGTTGGTCTCCCTCCCCCACTCTCCTGAGACAGCAGTTTAAGCTTTAATCCCAGGACAAGTTTCTGCAAAGCCCATATTTGCTGCCAGAAGGAGCAGGAACCAACCTAGATGGAGGGATAAGAGACAGAAGAGGGGTGAGGAAGGGATTGCGGAGGGCTGCATGGGGAGGGATCATACATCCAGACTTCACACTCTGTCCTGCCTGGCTCCAGCACCCACAGACTAAATCAGGGAAATCTAGTTCCTGCCACACAGAGGAATGCATTCATGTGGCCATAGCCTGCCTGCGCACCTACTGTGTACCACCCCCTGCCCCTACCTTAGTCATGGTCACAGCTTGCAGGGAAGTCTCTGGGCTCAAGCAGCAGCCCTGGCTGGCCCAGTCCTTGACAGGTCCAGGTTGCCCAGGACATCAGTAGAGGGCACAGAGGGGCAGTGCTGCCACAGAGGGAGACAGCCACCCTCCCCCACCACTGACAGGTGGAGCCCTCATAGTCCCTGAGGGGAAACTGAGGCCTGTGCCCCCTGCCTTGTCTTTTCTTTTTTCTTTTTTTTTTGAGACAGAGTCTCGCTCCGTTGTCCAGGCTGGAGTGCAATGGCACGATCTTGGCTCACTGCAATCTCCGCCTCCTGGGTTCAAGCAGTTCTCTTGGCTTAGCCTCCCGAGTAGCTGGGACTACAGGTGCATATGCCACCACGCCCAGCTAATTTTTGTATTTTTAGTAGAGACCAGTTTTCACCATGTTGGTCAGGCTGGTCTTGAACTCCTGACCTCGTGATCCACCTGTTTTGGCCTCCCAAAGTACTGGGATTACAGGCGTGAGCCACTGCACCCGGCCTCTTTTCTTTTTTCTTTGAGATGGAGTCTCGCTCTGTCGCCCAGGCTGGAATGCAGTAGTGTGATCTCAGCTCACTGCAACCTCCGCCTCGCGGGTTCAAGCGATTCTCCTGCCTCCGCCTCCTGAATAGCTGGGATTACAGGTGTGTGCCACCACACCCAGCTAATTTTTTGTATTTTTAGTGGAGACAGGTTTTTGCCATATTGGTCAGGCTGGTCTAGAACTCCTGACCTCAAGTGATCTGTCACCTCAGCCTCCCAAAAGTGCTGGGATTACAGGCCTGAGCCACTCTGCCCAGCTGCCTTATCTTTTCTTAAAGCACCCTGGCACCGTCCTTCTGCCCGGGTTGCCTAGCCTCTTCCCACCCCACTCCCCTCTGCAGTCCTCAGTGCCCCTTTTCTCTCTGTGTGCCCCACTCCTGCCCAGGGAAGGGGAGGCGCATGGAAATCTGAGTAGCTGGAACCAGGAGGAAATTCACCTTCTTTATGTTAACCCCCAAGTCTCAGTGCTTGGATTCTGAGGGTGGAGGCAGGCCTGGGGGAAGGGTTGGTCTGCCACTCCCAGATTCCCCTGAGGGACAGGTCCCACAGATCACCTGCTCAGCCCCAGCTTCCCTCCCTGGGAGTGGACTGCCTCATGTTTCACCCTTCCCTTGCCCCAGCTGCCCCACCAGCTGAGTGTGCCCAGCGGTCAGTACTCTCTATAGCCAAGGACATCGGGACCCCAGACCAAGAGGGGTCATAACCTGCTGGGGGGCCCAAAGATGGGACCTCAGGCAGCAACCCAAGGCCCTGGGTTGACTATAGCCTCAGGAAACCCACGTTTCCCAGCCAGGGGTCTGGTTGGGCCTAGGCTAGGCTATGGGGGCCCAGTTCTCCAGAGAGGGGCTGGGCAGGGCTGGCTGGGGCCTAGTCTCTCAACGACACAGGTGTTTCTTGCTGGAGTTTTAGTTGCTCAGAGAGGAGATCCAGTGCTTGAGCCTTGGCCTGCTCAGATCTCTGACTCTGTGTCCAGGCTGGACCCTTACCACCCTGTGGTTTTCAGATAGGGAAGGGGCCTCAGAGGAAAACGTGTAGGCTGGGCTGGGGTGGGGACACAAGACATGTGAGCCCTGCCACCAGCCAGAGTTTACAGGAAATTCTGTGTTGAATCCCTGAACATCCCCCAAGCTGCTCCTAGAGTTTTCTCACGATGGGGCTTATTGTGGGGGGAACCCTGGGGCTCCCAGTAGTCTGGACAGGTGTTAGTTCCTGCTCCCTCTGTCACCTGCTGATCAAGGACACCTCCCCACCAAGAAAGATGGGACTGTGTGGCTGTGGGTCCTAGACTCTAGAGAACCCAATCCTACCCATGATGTCCCCACAGGTCCAGGATGAGGCCTTCACATCTTCCCAGGCAGAGACCCTCACCCTGTATAGGCCAGACCACAGACGAAGATCCCACTTGACAGATAGGGAAATAGGGGCCCTGAAAGAGCCACGTGGAAGGTCTGAGTCAGAACAAGCAAAGCACAGTTGGCCTGCTTTGTGCCCGAGGCAGAGGCAGCAGGAGGATCTCTGGAGGGGCTCCCAGTCAAATCTCAGGGCCTGGAGGTCCTCAGATCACTAAGGTTTCTGAAGGGCCACCTTTCATCACGTCTTCTGTCATGTTGCCCCCAAGCCTTTGCCTAGGCTGTTCTCCCACCAGGAATGCCTTTCCCTGTCTCCCTAGCGGGGCTCTCCTGGTCCTTCTGGCCTGGATAAAATGCGCTGTGTCTTGGTCACACGTCATTCATTCATGCCGGAGGCAGTGGCTCACGCCTGTAATCCCAGCACTTTGGTAGGCTGAGGCGGCAGATCACCTGAGGTCGGGAGTTCAAGACCAGCTTGACCAACATGGAGAAACCCTGTCTCTACTAAAAATATAAATATTAGCCGGGCGTGGTGGCCCATGCTTGTAATCCCAGCTACTCAGGAGGTTGAGGTAGGAGAATCTCTTGAACCTGGGAGGTGGAGGTTGCGGTGAACTGAGATCGCGCCACTGTACTCCAGCCTGGGCAACAAGAGGGAAACGCCATCTCAAAAAAAAAAAAAAAAAAAAAGATGTCGTTCATTCATTCTGCAACTTCATATCCTCCCAGCCCTGTGCTGGCACCGTTCACAGAGACTGACTTCTCCACCCCAATTTGGCCTGAAATTTCAACAAAATTTTTTGTTTTCTTTTTTTTTTTTTTTGAGACGGAGTCTCGCTCTATCGCCGGGGCTGGAGTGCAGTGGCCGGATCTCAGCTCACTGCAAGCTCTGCCTCCCGGGTTCCCGCCATTCTCCTGCCTCAGCCTCCCGAGTAGCTGGGACTACAGGCGCCCGCCACCTCGCCCGGCTAGATTTTGTATTTTTTTAGTAGAGACGGGGTTTCACCGGGTTAGCCAGGATGGTCTCGATCTCCTGACCTCGTGATCCGCCCGTCTCGGCCTCCCAAAGTACTGGGATTACAAGCTTGAGCCACCGCGCCTGGCCCAAAATTTTCTTAGAGTAGTGGTAGGCAAGGCCTACAGGGGTGGGAGTCACCTCAGGAAGGCAGAATGGGAGAATCTGATGGCTTAGATTTAGGGGAATTTGAGTCCCTATGGGCCTGGGCACCACCCAGACCCCACATCTTGGAGAGGTCCTGTAAGTGCTGGGAGATAGACTCTAGGCAGAAAAGGGCCTGGCATCTAGGGAAGTCTGAGCCCCTCAGAAGTGTGGAGCCTAAGCTGGGCACGATGGCTCATGCCTGTAATCCCAGCACTTTGGGAGGGCAAGGCGGGTGGATAACGAGGTCAAGAGAACGAGACCATCTTGGCTAACACGGTGAAACTCTGTCTCTACTAAAAATACAAAAAAATTAGCCGGGCATGGTGGTAGACACCTGTGGTCCCAGCTGCTCAGGAGGCTGAGGCAGGAGAATGGCGTGAACCCGGGAGGTGGAGCTTGCAGTGAGCCGAGATCACACCACTGCACTCCATCCTGGTGACAGAGTGAGACTCCGTCTTAAAAAAAAAAAAAGAAAAGAAAAGAAGAAGGTCGGACACAGTGGCTCACAGTACTTTGGAAGGCCAAGGCGGGCGGATCACAAGGTCAGGAGATCGAGACCATCGTGGCTAACACGGTGAAACCCCGTCTCTACCAAAAATACAAAAAAATTAGCCGGGCTTGGTGGTGGGCGCCTGTGGTCCCAGCTGCTCAGGAGGCTGAGGCAGGAGAATGGTGTGAACCTGGGAGGCGGAGCTTGCAGTGAGCCGAGATTGCGCCACTGCACTCCAGCCTGGGCAACAGAGGGAGACTCTGTCTCAA
>NW_016804422.1:771593-816593 GCF_001698545.2 Rhinopithecus bieti
AACCCTGTCTCTACTAAAAACACAAAATTAGCCGGTCATGGTGGCACATGCCTGTATCCCAGCTACTCGTGAAGGCTGAGGCAGGTGAATCGCTTGAACCTGGAAAGTGGAGGTTGTGGTGAGCCAAAATTGCGCCATTGTACTCCAGCCTGGGCAACAAGACCGGAGCTCTGTCGCAAAAAGAAAAGAAAAGAAAAAGAAGTGTGGAGCCTGGCCAGAGGTGGAAGCCCTGCAGCTCTGGCCTTGCTGTCCACAGAGCTCTTCAGACCTCACCAGGCCTCACTCGACCTACCCAAACATCAGAATCTTGAGGCTGGGGCTGGGAGTGGCGGCTCACACCTGTAATCCCAGCACTTTGGGAGGCGGAGGTGAGCAGATCACTTGAGGTCAGGAGTTCAAGACCAGCCTGGCCAACATGATGAAACCCTGTCTCTACTAAAAATACAAAAATTAGTTGGGTGTGGTGGTGGGCACCTGTAGTCCCAGCTACTTGGAAGTCTGAGGCAGGAGAATTGCTTGAAGCTGGGAGGCGGAGGTTGCAGTGAGCCGAGATCGTGCCACACTGTACTCCAGCCTAGGGACAGAGCAAGAATCCTTCTCAAAAATGAAAGAAAGAAGAAAGAGAGAGAGAGAGAGAGAAAGAAGGGAGGGAGGGAGGGGGGAAGGAAGGAAGGAAGGAAAGAAGGAAGGCGAAAGAGAGAGAAAGAAAGAGAAAGAGAAGAAAGAAAGAAAGGAAGAAAGAAAGAGAAAGGAAGGAAGGAAGGAAGGAAGAAAAAAGAGAGAGACCAGGTGCGGTGACTCACGCCTGTAATCCCAGCACTTTGGGTGGCCAAGGCAGGCAGAACATCTGAGGTCAGGAGTTCAAGAGCAGCCTAGTCAACATGGTGAAACCCTGTCTTTCCTAAAAATACAAAAATTAACTGGGCTTGGTGGAGCGTGCCTGTAGTCTCAGCTACTCAGGAGACTGAGGCAGAATTGCTTGAACCTGGGAGGCAGAGGTTGCAGTGAGCCTAGATCGGCCAGTGCACTCCAGCTTGAGCAAGAGTGTGAGACTCTGTCAAAAAAAAAAAAAAAAAAAAAAAAAAAAGGAAGAAAGAAAGAAAGGGAAGGGAAAGAAAGAAAGAAAGAAAAGAAGGAGGGAGGGAAGGAAGGAAGAGAGAGAAAAGAAAGAAAGAAAGAAAGAAAGAAAGAAAGAAAGAAAGAAAGCAAGCAAGCAAGCAAGCAAGCAAGCAAGCCAGCCAGCCAGCCAGCCAGCCGGCCAGGCGCGGTGGCTCACGCCTGTAATCCCAGCACTTTGGGAGGCTGAAGCAGGGGGATCATGAGGTCAGGAGATCGAGACCATCCTGGCTAACATGGTGAAACCCCGTCTCTACTAAAATACAAAAAACTAGCCAGGCGTGGTGGCGGGCGCCTGTAGTCCCAGCTACTCAGGAGGCTGAGGCAGGAGAATGGCATGAACCCGGGAGGCGGAGCTTGCAGTGAGCCGAGATTACGCCACTGCACTCCAGCCTGGGTGACAGAGTGAGACTCTGTCTCAAGAAAAAAAAAGAAAGAAAGGAAAGAGAAGAAAGGACAGACTCCAAGGCTGGGGCTGGGGGTGTGTGTGCTCGCATGCAGCTCCAGGCCTGGCCTGCATGAGGCTCTCACCCTCCATGGGCATGCACTTGCCCCCTAGTTTCCTCAGCTGTTAAAATGAGAGCAAGTTTCTTCCTCACAGGGTGCTGAAAGGATCAAACAAGCCACCGAGCACAGATTGCCCAGGAGCAGCCATCTAGTGTGTTAGGCGCAGGCTCCCTGAGTCACCTTTGTTATGACTCATCAGCCCTCCCCAGTGATGACAGGAGAGCCGATGTCCCATCACTGGGGCACAAGAGACTGTGGAATTGCTCTGTTGCGGCCTCAGGAGAGAGTGGGGGCGCATTTATCTTCTCATCTAACATAGAAGGGTCCACTCAGGTTGGGACAGTCCTCAACTGCCCTGCCTTGACCCTGCTTCTGCCATTGCCTCTGATCCTTGCATCCAGGCGCACGGTGGCCACCTAGCACACACTATACCCACCAGAGCCTCCACAGCAAAGGCAACCTTACGTCCTGCCGTGGGGCCGGCGGGTGGAAGAGGGACCAGCATGTGGGTTGTCATGGGGAATGGCAGGCCACCTGGGTCTCCTGGGGCCCCCACCTGTCTCCCCTCCTTAAACAGGACAGCCCTCACTCAATGGCTTTCCCACTCTGCTCTGACCCCAACACCCAGCCCACAGTTCCTGCCAAAATCATGCACCAGGAGCTGTAGGGCCAAGAAGATGGTAGGTAGCAGGGAGGTATCGGGCAACAGGGTGCAGAGAGTGCCCTGGGGCTGTGAGGGTGACTGAAGGAAGGCTGCCTAGAGGTGATACTGCCACTGGGCCTTAAAGGACACATCACAGATAACCTGTCCTGAAGGATGAGTGAACAGCAGTGGGAGAGCCTGGAGGCATGCCCTGCCATGGTGTGTCCTGGAGGCCAGAGCGGGGCAGGACTCAGGCAGCTTCACAACCTACTAGAGATGGGTGACGAGGTGAGGGCAGCAGCAGTGGCACATGAGCTTCATGTGGGCTGGCTCTTCCAAGGGCCGGGGAGGCCTGGACGGAGCAGCAGAGAGTCAGTGAGGGCAGATGTGGGCCCTCGAACAGTCCTTGGGGAGGACCCAGCCAGAAGTACCTAGGCCAGGTGAGTAGGCTCAGCTGGCCCCAGGAAGCAGAGCTGCATGGAACCAGAGGCTGGGGCTGCGTGTTGCTGGAGACTGCCAGCCTGGGGGGCCTTTGCTGCCTCTGTGAGGACTCTATTGGTTGGCTGAGACCCATCCTCCCCCGAGGGACAGGACACCTCATCTGTAGGACAAGCTGCTTTCAGGAGAGGTGGTAAACGGGTGCGCCTTGAGGCTTCTACAAGGGCATAAGGCCATAGGCCAGGTCCCTCTCATACCTTCTGCCCTCCCTTGCTTCCCAGCATCCTCCTCTGCACTCCTGGCTGCCATCCAAGCACACCCATGGAGGGTCCTTGCACTGGGGTAAGGCCTGTCTGCTTCCAAGGGGGCAGGGGTTACTCCTCAGAGTCCCTGCCCTAGCGCCCTAATTCATAAGATACTAAGGCCCAGATACTGAGGGACAAAGCTGTGCCCAAAGTACCAAGGAGCTGAGGGCTTCAGCCTCCCAGGGTCTTCACCAGCCTTTCTCCCAGACCCCCATGAATGAGCACTCCTAGAAGGAGGAGTGGGCTGGGGGATGGTCCTGGGCCATCCCTAACCCTCCCCCAAGCCCTGCCTGGGGATTCCCTGCCACGATGGACTGCAGCTCCTCCAAGGGCTTCTCTGGGAACAGATCTGCTGAGCCAGTTTGGGGAACAGAGGGGTAGGGGTGCCGTCAGGGGGTCAGGCGGGCTGTAGGCAGGGGCTTCAGTCTCCCCCAGGAGCTGTCTGTGCTCCAGGTGTCAGGCAGGGCTCTTGGCTACCCCGCCCCCACCAGGTGTGGGGCTTCCAGCAGCTAAGAGGCCCCTTTGTCCTTTATCTTCTCTGCCTCCTTGGTGGCAGCGTACAGATAAGCATCCCATTTGGGGCTGAAATTCCAGCTTGGCTGCCCATTCTACCACCTGGGGGTCTTGGGGCTGCCAGCTACACCCTTTGTCCCGCCTTGGGACCCACCCAAAGTGTCCAGTCCACCCAGCACCTCCAGCTGCACATTTTCCCCAGGACCCCTCCCCAGCCTGCACACTGGGACCTGCACCCCCCACCCCCTTGGCCGTAGAGGCGCATGTCCCCCCGTGAACACAGGCACGCATCTCATTACCCCAGGCCCTCTTCTTGCTGACAGTGAGTCACTTTGAGGCCCCTTCCCCTCCCCCCATTCACACCCCACAGAGTTAGGGCTGGGTGGTTCGCCCAGGGGCCCCTGACCTACCAGTGAGAGCCTGACGCAGAAGAGCTGACCCCTGTGTGTTCCTAAGGACCCCGGGGTGACCCCCAGACACACGCATCCCCGAGACTTCCTCAACCACCCCTCTCAGGGACTCTCCGTCTCCATCTCCCAGCCCCGTCTCAGCTTCTCTTCTTCCCTGTCTCCCCCCTCCCCCCTCATTAAGCCTCCTAAACCCGCCAGCTCCCTGAAGCAGGAAATTGCATTCTGCCAAGATTAAATGGACTTGAACGCCCTGCCTCTGCCCGCAAGGGAGGGGAGCTGAAAGGAGCCAAGTTTGCTGGGGGTGGGGACCCTGGGACACTGACCCCCAGGTTGAAGAGGGGACTCAGAAGGGTGGAGCATTTCAGGATGGGATAGGGCCCCCTGAAGGGCAGAGGGGAGAAGACAGGGTCTGCAGGGAGGTAGGGGGCTGGGGATGTCAGCCCCTCCCTGCTGCAGGGGAATGAGAAGCCAGGAGGGGAAGCCACTCTGTGGGGTGGGGCAGATTCTGATTAAGTGGGGAAAGGGGAAAGGGTGGAAGGAAATGGTGATTGGGAGGTGAGAGAGGATTCCTGTCAGGTTGAGAACTGCCCCACAGGAAATGGGAAATGAACTTTGAGGGGTGTACTCTCAGTCTCCAAGGGGTGCATTTTGGAGTGCCCAGAGGGAGGGGCTGGTGCACGCTCACTCCCCACTGGCACAAGGTCTAACAGGAAGGGGACAAGCAGAGATCCCTGCGTGCCCTTGGGCCATAGAGGAGCTCACACACAGCTCTACAGGCAGCAGGACCCCACGACCCGCCCCCTGCGCTGTCAGAAAGTCTCCATCAGGATGCAGAGAGCACTGAAGTCAGGCAGGGAGAGATGCATTGAGGTCAACACCTCCCAGCAGAGGCCCAGATCCCATTGTCCACAGCAGCCCCATGCTCCATAGACTTGGGGGACAATCATCCCCACTTCTCAGCTGAGAGAGCTCTGAGACCTAGCCAGATTGCCCTCCCTCCTCTCCCCATCACAGGGCCCCCCAACAAGGCCAATTCCAGATGTGAAGGGAGTAGAGAAAGAAGACATGTCAGCCCCTTCCTTCCCCAGGTGGGCGAGGGCAGGGACAGCTGGGCTGAGTGTGGGCCTCGGATGGGCCCCTGAGTCTAGGTCAGGTCTTCAGAGCCTGGTAAAGCCAAGGGGACTGGAGCCAGGGCTGGAGGAGCAGGAGGGAGCACAGTTGATCCCAGGTGGTCAGGCGTCATCCCTGAGAGCACCCATCCTGGAGAATCACGGCCAGGGGTGACGATGCTTATGGTGCACCCCTGGTGTGACAGCCTTTCCTTGCCATAGGGGTGGAGGTGGGCACTGGGGCACTGGCAAAAACAGTTCGGCTTAGCTGGTGTGGTGGTGGGGAATGCAGGGCCACAGGAAGAGTCTCTGAAGGGAAGCAAAGGCCAGGAGAGGAGACAGGTTGTCTGGGGAGGGCCCAAGAGAACTTCAGCCTGACTGAAGTGGGGCAGGCAGTGGTAAGCTATGAGGTTGGGGGCTCAGAAATCCATGTGGTCATCAGGCAAGACTGGGGCGATGGACAGCAGCGGCAGCTCATGCAAGCTTCAGAGCAGGACTGAGGGGCTTCCTCCCTCACCTTCCCCATTCCCACCCCACTGAGGGCCCCAGCCCCACGGTCACTTCAGGCAGCCTGAGCTGGGCAGAGAGTTTCCGAAGAAGGAGGCTGAGTCCATTTTGGCAGCTGTTGAAAAGCAGCCTTCCCCTGCCCAGATGTGGGGGAAATGACACTGTGTCTGGGAGGAGTGGGCGGTGGGGCAGGTGTATGCCAGGCAAGGACATCTGGGGCCACGATGGCAGGCCCTGGGGGAAGACAAGCCAGTCCCTGGGAATGGGGTGCCTGCTGGGAAGTGACACAGCTGAGTTTAGACTAGGCTGAGGTGACAAGTACCCGCCGAGTCTGCTCCTCCAATGTTCCTGGCCTGAATGTCCTCTGATCACTCCCTGGTTGCATTCTCAGTCTCCAGGGGGATGAGTGGAGCCTGCTGTCAGTGAGATTTGAGCTGCCTGTGCTTCAGATTCCTGACACGTAGTGACCCAGGGCCCTGCCTCCGCTGCATCCCGGCTGCATGTCCCTAGGCCGTCCGTGGTGGACAGGCAGTGCCCCCAGCACCTCTGCTCTGAGCTCCCTTTTATCCTCTTCCCCGAGACCAGCTCTCAGAGAAAGCCTGACTACACAGCTCCAGCATGAGGGGCTCCTCCCAGGTCCTTATATAGCTTCCTGCTCTGGGCTGCAGTTGGAGACCCCTGGACTTGGCTAGCTCAGCTCAGGGACTTCTCCTCAAAGCCCCAGTCCCTCCCTTGGTATCTCACAGCTCCTGTGGCCCCATCACAGGTCGGAACACTCTTTCTCTGCTTTCTCCTCCTTTCCCAAGAGACTCTGAGCTCTGGGAGGACGGCCACTACCTCTGGCTCAGTCACATTTGGTCCCCAGATTCTGGCAACCCTGGGTAAAAGCTCAGTCACCTGATCTAGTGACTGACCACAAGGTCCATTTTCAAAGCTCTACAGAAAACTCACTCACTGCCTCACAGTACAGCCTGTGTGGCCCTCCTTTTCCCAGGCCCCAGGGTAGGGGGGTCGGGGAGAGGGGGTGGGTGGTGGACATGAGCCAGATGTGGTTTTTGCCTGTAGGGAGCTCAGAATCCTTATGGTTTTTGCCTGCAGGGAGCTCAGAATCCTTATGGTTTTTGCCTGCAGGGAGCTCAGAATCCTTCTGGAAGACAGGACTGGGAGCAAAGAAAGAGGCACCTGAGAGACCTGGGATGGGCGGCCTGTCAGTGTTTCCAGAGACCAAGGTGGGCTGTTGACACCAGGGTTGCTTTAGGAGGTTCAGGGAGTGCAGCACTGTCAGATGTGCTAGGAGGGCCTCCTCAATCCTCATCTTCAGCCCCTGCCAGCTGTGGGGACCACCTCAATGCCCCCCAAGTACCCTCCCACACTCCCAACTCTGGTCTGGGCAAAAAACCTTGTCTTTGTGCCAGGGTCGCCTAAGCAGCTGACTGTACAGCATATATACCCCACCCCTCAGCAACCACCCCTATCCACACTGACAGATCCCCTGAAAACCTCAGCTCCATGCCAGCGGAACTGGGCCCCTCACTCCCTACCAGGAGGCCCATTCTACCCCCCTGTGCTGGTGGAGAGCCCTGCCTTGGCGACCTGATCAGTGCCTCCTCCCTGTGCCCTGGTTAGGCAACGCCCCCTGGCCCCACTGTCCAGCTTCCAGGCTGGGGAGATCATGAACTGTGGGATTTCGGACAAATCTCCTGTCCTCTCTGAGCCTTTGAGTTTCCCAGCTCTAAAGCTGGGATGCTCATGTCTTGGCCGGCAGGTGGCTGCCCCAAGAACAAGGCCACGTGTTCTGGGTTTGCACTGGCACATCACACAGGCTATAAACAGTGTGGGCACTTCCTCCACTTCTTTTTTACATGCTTCCATGGAAGGAAGGCCTCTGGGCCTTGACACCTGATCCTGAAGCCCCAGGGACCCTGCTCCACTAAGACAGAGCAATTCACGTTTCTTGATGTTGAATTCCTGGCTAGTCCAGGAACACTGGTCCTGTGGAATTTGAGGCCTGCCCCCTGCATGATATGGACACACAGGATGTGGGGCAGGTTGCTGGCTCTGACCCTAAAGGAAAAACGGTGCCAGGAGTCTAGGCCGTGCCAGAATCTAAGCCATCAGGTGTTCGGGATGGAGCTGCCTCCATTCCCACCCTGCTGACCTCTGTCCTGCCCCAGCAGAGGGGCTGGCATCAGCCCTGCCTTACCTTTCTGGTCTCTCTCTCTCACTTGCTCTCCTTGTCTGACTGGACAGGGTCTCCAGTGCTGCACAATCCTGTCAGGGCCAGCTAACCTTCTTGGAAGGCCTGCCCCAGCTGGCTGTTGCTTTAGCTGACGTCAAGCACAAGCTGGCCACACTGAGAGGGGTTGACCAGATGCCTGCTGCTCACATGAGAAGCCCCTAGCACCCCTGATCCCCAGGACTTCAGCCATAGGGTCTCAAGCATGGAGGCCTTGGAGGAACTGTAGAGGGGCTCAGGATCAGCTCCCTGATATTGGGAGATCTCTAGAGAGCTGGGGAACCACAGGTTGCTGGGGAAAGAAGGGAGTCTGGCCCTCCTTGGGTTCCATAACCCAAGAAGGTTATGAGTGACCGGGGAGATAAGCATCCTCCTCTGCTTGCCCAGCTGCTGGAGCCCTCGCTGAGTGGGGAGGGAAGGCTCAGGACCGGGGTTCCCTACACAGGACATTCCCATGCTCACCTATGGCTTGGGCTGGGCTCCCTCCTCCCCAGCCCTAACCTAGGGCTTCTCTGGTTTGGGAGCTTGGGAGGAGCAGGGGTAGAAAGAACAGTGGGCAGGTGGTGGTAGGTGCGTGGGCATAGCACTCCTCCATCCTTGCCCCAGCTCTGGGTCCCACCACCTTCCTACCAGGGGTCTCGGCAACCCCTCCTCCCTTACCCTTCCCACCAGCTGGCAGCAGGACAGAAAAGAATTAACACTGCCTACCATGGAGAACCCTGTGGCTTTGTCTGGGCTGGTGGAGCCTAGAGGGCTGGTGGGAATAATAACTCTTGAAAAGTCTGAGGCCGGGCGCGGTGGCTCAAGCCTGCAATCCCAGCACTTTGGGAGGCCAAGACAGGGGGATCACGAGGTCAGGAGATTGAGACCATCTTGGCTAACACGGTGAAACCCCGTCTCTACTGAAAATACAAAACCTAGCCGGGAGAGGTGGCGGGCGTCTGTAGTCCCAGCTACTCGGGAGGCTGAGGCAGGAGAATGGCATAAACCCGGGAGGTGGAGCTTGCAGTGAGCTGAGATCCGGCCACTGCACTCCAGCCTGGGCGACAGAGCGAGACTCTGTCTCAAAAAAAAAAAAAAGAAAAGTCTGAAACACACTTTATTATCCTGTACATGGGGGGCTGCAGACCCAGGTGTTCAGGCACTTGTGGACCCTTGTGATGGCCTTGTGGGGCCTCGGTGGGCAGGCAGTAGGGACCCCCTTTCCCAGGTGGAGTGGACTCAGGCTGCTGTTCTGTAAAAGACTGGGGAGGGCAATGCTTACCTCAAACAAATCATCTGGTCTCTGGGTCATCCCTGCCTTTGGCAAAGAGGAGGGGGAGTGGGCAGGGCCCCACCCAGGGGTTCTCTGTCACCTCCCAAGGTTGACTGGCTCATATGTACCCTGGAAGGCCTGTAGCTATAGGGTCTTGGCCCTTGTGCCTAAGGGACAGGGAGGCAAGAAGTGACTTCCTTTTGGCTCTGACACCCAAGTGATGGCCCTGTAGTCCTTGGCTTTGCGGAACCAGGCATGGGGCTGTCGGAGTTGCAGCAATGCTCAGTGTCCATCCTGAGATGGAAGGGCCCCTCCCCGACTGATGGGTAGGAGGGCAAAACAGACCCAGGTCAGAGGTGGGGGCAGGTGGGGAGGCATCCCTGCCACAGGACTCTCCCAGATCCTCCCTCCTTGAAACCTCTTCTCTGGGGGAGGTCCCATCTGTGGGAGCATCAGCTGCTAGAGACAAGTCAAGCGGGGAAAGACTTACCTGCAGACGAGGACTGGGCAGTGCACGGCACCTGGGGCTCCATCGCCCCTAGTCCCAGCCTGCTCTGCTGGTGGGGTAGGGAAACAGTGGATGCATCTACTTGCCTATCCTGGGCTGTCAGCTCCTCTTCTCCAGCCAGGAGGCAGGTGGGGGCGGGGAGGGGTGATGGCCCTCATGAATTTACAATGCCTAGACTTCATGAAGCAGGTGCCCAGTGACTGAGATCTCCAGCAGGGGGAGGGGACGTATTGGACAGCGTGTGCACCCCCCTTCCCACCAGCCTTCTCAGAGGCCCTCTGTCCAAATCCGTCAGCCTGGGGTTCCACTGAGCTAAGCTCCTTAGCACCAGGACACAGCATAAACAACATCTGTGCTCTGTGGTCCCAGGGTCTGATCCCTGGTGTCCTGATATCCCCAGATGAGCCCTGGGGACACAGTGGGGAGGACTGGGAGGACCCCCGCTGACTCTCCCTGCTCCTGCGTGGGCACAGGGCCACAATGGCTGCACCCTCACCTGGGCCTCCCAGGTGTGCTGGCCTCTGCCTGCCAAGAGATGTGAAGCTCTCATCTTCTCCCCATAGATATGGGCCTGGGGAGGGAATGGGGAGGAAGCTGTCCTATTCTGGATCTAGTCTGGGTGCAGGAGTCAGGGACGAATCGGCCCAAGTCTTCCCACAAGCCCTTCTGACCCTCCACCTCTGGCTGGTGGCTACAGGCCCCCCTCCCACCATCCTTCTAAGATTCAGAGAAGAAAGAAGAAACGAGGTGTCTGAAGATGAGGACTGAGGGGTGGAAATTACCTCAACTGAATTTTAAAAACCCCTGGATGGTTGCCATAGTAACAGAAAGGTGCATCCCATCACCATGGCAACAGGCAAACACCGAGGTCTGCTGCTGGGATTGGGGATTTGGGATGTGGCCGGAGGGGGTTAACAGAGGAAGCTGGGCTGGGATAGAGCAGTTGGGGGTGGGGAACTATCCAACCTGGGATCATTTCACCCCTACCTTTCCAGGGGGCCAGAAGGCCAGGCTGGGCCCCTTCTCCCTGACGGTGGAGTCACAGGAGAATGGATTGTTGGGAGTAATCCCCTAGCTCCCACCACCCCACCCACCCCTATCTGGCCCCATCTCCAGCCTGGAAGCCTGGGGTGGAGTCATGAGACTGCTTAACTGGGCTCCTAACTAGCCAGACCCTGGGGCTTGGAAACCATGGAACTCAGCTCCTGACCTCAGGGAGTGACAGGCTGGGAGTCACTGTCATTGGTCATGGTCCTGAGAAAGAAGAAGCACATGACCAGGCTGGGCGGGGTGGCTCACACCTGTAATCTTAGCACTGGGAGGCTGAGGCAGGTGGATCACCTGAGGTCAGAAGTTCGAGACCAGTCTGGTCAACATGGTGAAACCCTGTCTCTACTAAAACTACAAAAATTAGGCCTGGCACAGTGGCTCACGCATGTAATCCCAGCACTTTAGGAGGCCGAAGTGGGCGGATCACCAGAGGTTGAGAGTTCGAGATTAGCCTGGCTAACATGGTGAAATCCCGTCTCTACTAAATATACAAAAAATTAGTTGGGCGTGGTGGCACCCACCTGTAATCCCAGCTACTTGGGAGGCCGAGGCAGAAGAATCACTCGAACCCAGGAGGCAGAAGTTGCAGTGAGCTGAGATTGCACCATTGTACTCCAGCCTGGGCGACAACAGCGAAACTCTGTACCCCACCCCCGCAAAAAAAAAATAAAATAAAATAAAATAAATAAATAAAAAAGCGCATGGCCGGAGATCAGCTCCAAGTAATACCCTGAAGGCAGGTACATACACCTGGAGGGTTGTATACACCTGGCCGGTGGCCACACACACCAGTATGGCCACACACACCTGGAGGGTGGCTTCTCAAGGTGACAGTCATCTCCTCCAAGGACCTAGCCTCCAGGGCTAGAGGAGGAGATCTGTCCTCCTCCTGATTTAGTGTGAGGTCCCAGGGAGGAATAGAAAGGCTCCTGTTCTGCCACTACTGAGGATACTCTCAGAAAGCCCCAAACAGCCTGGCAGCCAGAACCACAGGTGACATTTGACAGGTCGTAGTTCAGGCCCAGGACTGACCTGTGGAGCCACTGGGTCCCAACTGACCCTGTCACACCCACAGGCCCCATGCTAGGGGCTGGACATTCAGGCTCACTGGCCCCATGGCCTGACATTCTACCATCAGCGTCAGTCTCTTGGGTTGCCCAGTGACGCCACAAGATGCTTGTTAGACACACCTGGGAGCATAATGGCTCTTCCATTAATGCATTTGTGTTTCTGAGGTTTGGAGACAATATGGGCTGCCTGTGGCCTTGGAGATCTGGCTGTGTGTGTGTGTGTGTGCACGCGTGCGTGCATGTGTGTGTGTTTGCCTGCATGCTCACATGTACCCCCACATACAGGAAATCAGCAAAGAGGGGGTTGGGGTATCCACTCTCCCAGCTTGCCAGCTTCAAGCTGATTTGTTAAAATCTAAATTCCAGCAGGGCGTGGTGGCTCACACCTGTAATCCCAACACTTTGGGAGGCCAAGGCAGGAGGATGGCTTCAGCCCAGGAGTTCGAGACCAGCTTGGGCAACATAGCGAAACCCCATCTCTACAAAAAGTATTAAAAATTAGCCAGGCATGGTGGTGCATGCCTGTAGTCCCAGCTACTTGGGAGCAGGGAGTATAGCTTGAGGCCAGGAGGTCAAGGCTGCAGTGAACCTCATGCTTGTGCCACTGCACTCCAGCCTGGGTGACAGAGTAAGACCCTGTCTCAAAAAAAATAAGAATATAAATAAAATCCAAATTCCCAGAACCACCCCCAAGCTTCTCTTCTATTGAGAACATGGCCTGCACACAGGAATTCTGAGGGGATACTGGAGCCTTGGGTGGGCTGCTGCCTCCTGGGCTGCCCAGGTGGGCTGGGTAAACCCTGGGGCTACCTGGGCTAGGGAGAGGAACCAAAAAGGAGCTGCTGCCTGACTCTGGAGAAATAAGAACAAACCCAAGGCACTCTTGTGCCTCCTGCCTTCTCTCAAGAGGCTGGCTTGGCCTGCTCTTCCAGGAGGCTGTGAACTGATGGATGAAAGGGAGGAGGAGGCATTCCTGCCTGGGCTTCTTCAGTCCAAGGGCAAATCAGTACCTTGGATAGGGGCTCCCACAGCCCAGCTGCCCCATCACAGGTAGGAAGACTGAGACCAGAAGGGGCTTACACGCACCCAAGCTGCTAGGCCCAGCCCTGGGAGGGGGAGATTGGCCCAGGTTTGCCCCTTCAAGATCCTGCCTCCCCATGAAACTAGGTCAACCCAGGTTAACAAATTCCAGGATCCTGACTGCCCATGGCATAAAAACCATCCTGGCAGTGCTAAAGCCCTTGGAATGGCAGCTGGAAAGGGAACCACTAAGGCTGGATTTAGGCTGGGGATATGTCGTGCTGAGCCCCTGTCAACCTCAATAGGGAAGGCAGGTTCAAGAGACTGAAGAAGGCCGGGCACGGTGGCTCATTAATCCCAGCACTCTGGGAGGCCGAGGCGGCTGGATCTCCTGAGGTCAGGAGTTCAAGACCAACCTGGCCAACATGATGAAACCCCCGTCTCTACTAAAAGTACAAAAATTTAGCCAGGTATGGTGGCAGGCGCCTGTAATCCCAGCTACTCAGGAGGCTGAGGCAAGAGAATCACTTGAACCCAGGAGGTGGAGGTTGCAGTGAGCCGAGATCAAGCTAATGCACTCCAGCCTGGGCAACAAGAGAGAAACTCCACCTCAAAAAAAAAAGCCAAAGAAGAGACTCAGAGCTAGCAAATCAGACATGAGGAGGCTGGATACTGTGCCTTTAATCCCAGCACTTTAGGAGGCCAAGGTGAGTAGATCACCTGAGGACAGGAGTTTGAGACCAGTCTGGCCAAAATAGTAAAACCCCCATCTCTACTAAAACTACGAAGATCAGCTGGGAGTGGTGGCGGGCGCCTATAATTCCAGCTACTCTGGAGACTGAGGCAGGATAATTGCTTGAACCTGGGAGGCGGAGGTTGCAGTGAGCCGAGATCGCACCACTACACTCCAGCCTGAGCAACAGAGTCAGACTATGTCTCAAAGAAAAAAAAAAGACATGAGGTTTGACTGGAGACTTACATACGGGGGGAAAGTCCAGTGGCAGTGGGCTGGACAGAAGAACTGCAGCTGCTTTTGAACAGCATGTGGTTTATAGAGCATTTTCACTCAATACCCCCTCACCATGACCTCCACCTGGCAACCTTCAATTAACTTAAAATTTAGGCTTCAATCCCCTGTATGGCCTTGTACCACAGGCCAGGATGGGGGCTCAGATGTTCCTCATAGATAAGGAATGAATCTCTGCGTTGGCCACTCCCTCATTCCCTAGCTCAGAACAGGCATTCAGGTGCCTCTCCATATAGGGTCATTCTCTGGGTATGCTTAAGCTATTGCTATCAGGTACCTTTACTATACAAGGTAGGGGGGTGGTCCTGATCCCAGGAGGGAGTGGGGGCTTGGTGTACTCAGACTACACCTCTTGCTCACACATGCATGGGCACACACACACAGAGACCTTAAGGAAATGGAGAGTGCCCATGCGGGCCGGGCGTGGTGGCTCACACCTGTAATCCCAGCACTTTGGGAGGCCAAGGCAGGCAGATCACCTGAGGTCAGGAGTTCAAGACCAGCCTGGCCAACAATGGTGAAACCCTGTCTCTACTAAAATTAGCTGGACATGGTGGTGCACTCCTGTGATGTCAGCTACTCAGGAGGCTGAGGCAGGAGATCACTGGAACCCAGGACGTGGGGGTTACAGGGAACCAAGATCACAGCACTGCACTCCAGCCTGAGCAACAGAAGGAAAGTCCATCTCAAAAAACAAAAAACAAACAAACAAAAAAGAAAGTGCTCATACTCTCTGGAACTGGGGCCCTCCAGCCTCCATGGACTACTTGCCCCAAGGAGGCCGAGATCCCTGTCCAGAGCAGGGACTCTCAAGCTGCCCCCAGGCCAGGCTGGCCTGGAGCTGGTATGGGTCTCCACCTTTACCCTCTCTCCCACCAGGACCATGCTACGTGGGGTGCAGCCCCTGCAGCCCCCGAGTCTACAAATGGTGCCCTATAGTAGCCCGGGCTTATATCCAAACACACAGGAGCACCTGGAACCTCAGGCAAGAGGTTCCCCAGAGCTGAGGATGCACCCGTGCTGACTCTGCCCTGCACCAAATGGACCTGAAGGTTCTCTTGGAGAGCTTGGACAGGCGGCCCCCAGGCTACCTAAGCCAGAGGGTGAGGGAGGTAGGGCCTCCTCCCTGGGCCTCCTTTAGGCTACCCTTGCTCCTCATCTCCAGCCACAAGCCCTGCTTGGCAGAGCTGGGCTGGATGCCTTGTGAGGAGTGAAGACTTCACCCTGTGGGCAGATTTGGAATCCATGAGTGTCCCCATGCATCACCTGGACCCCAACTCCTGGTCCAGGAATGGTCAGAGGCTCGCTGGGTTCACCATCTATGACATTCCCCTTTTGGTTTGCTATGGGGCTGCTTTGAAAGCCCTAAGGACTGTTGCTATGTGTGTCACCCACCCCACATTGGGTTCAGCAGTTACCCACACTTCAGCAGGAATTCAGTGTGTCCTAAGGGCAGCATATATCCATGCCCCTAACACAAGACCTAACTATGCCCTGGGTGTCCTATTTATCATATTCCCATACAATTTCCACTCACAACCTGAGTATATTGTATTTCTTTTTTCTTTTTTCCCAAGATGGAGTTTTGCTCTTTTTGCCCAGGCTGGAGTGCAATGGTGTAATCTAGGCTCACTGCAACCTCTGCCTCCCGGGTTCAATCAATTCTCCTGCTTCAGCCTCCTGAGTAGCTGAAATTACAAACATGTGCCACCACACCTAGCTAATTTTTTGTATTTTTAGTAAAGATGGGATTTCACCATATTGGCCAGGCTGGTCTCGAACTCCTGATCCTGGTCTCCCAAAGTGCTGGGATTACAGGCATGAGCCACTGCACGCAGCCTAGTGTATCGTATTTCATCATGTTCTAGATGCCATGTATACATACACGACCCAAGGGCAATATTATGTCTTGAGAGCACCAGTGTTTACTCACATTCCACTGGCCTAGAGCTTGGGAGACATACATGTATCCTTCCCTTGATGTCTGTTTACCCCACCCTGGCTGCTTTCTTCCCTCACATTTAGAGTATTCCTTGGGTACAATTCTCAGCCATGAGCACTGCGGGACAGGGTTCGCCCACATTCAGGGATGCCAAGTGCAGGATCTGCCTGCCCTTGGGCACAGTATTTATTTCTACTCTGGTCTCTCTTTTTCCCCACGTGACAATATTATGAGGTGACCCTGCCCTGGCTTGGGAGCGAACCTCATGAAGGTCCGGGATGTGCCCAGCACTGGGGCACAGAGCCTACTAATGCTCAGGCCTGCTGAGGACGGTGTCACCCTCCCTGCAGCGGCACTCGGCCTGCTCATGGAGTGCCCAGACCCTTCTGCTGTTGGTTCTGGCACCTAGAGAGGGAGATATTTGGGGGATAAAGGGAGAGGAAGGTGGGCCAGCCCATGGGAACCTGTCCTAGGTTGGGGACAGGAGAGCTCTGGGGCCGATGTCAAGGAGGTTGGAGTACCTCAGTACCTCAGAGGGGTACCGAGGTGGCCCTCCTGCCAGCCCTGCTCCAGACCCACTGGTCAGGGTAGTCTTGGTTTGGGAGCTTCCCGAAGTCACCAAGACCTGGAGAAAGTCAGAAGCCAGGGTGGCAGCAAGTACAGAAGGCCAGCTGGCCTTGTCCCAACAGACCCAGTCGTGCAGTGGGGACAGGCAGCATTGAAACAGGCTGGGCGAGAGGCGTTGGGGAGCCACCTTGGCCAGGGTGGTACCTTGGAGGCAGCCCCCTCAGAAGCCCCAGCTCCTGAGCCCTGTCCCATCCTGGCCCCTCCCAGGTAGAGCCCAGGAGACCTACATATTCAGGCCTCCCCCTACCCCAGCCCTGAGATTCAGCCCGCCCCCGGAAGCTCAAGTCCTGACTCTGTCTTCTGTTCCCAGGACAAAGGTTTGAGCTGGGCCCTGGCCTATCCTGCTTATCTCATCATAAATATTTATCAGACTCCAGGGGCCAGGCCTGCAGCTGGCTTGGTGGTGGGGGTGGGGGCAGATGCTGCTGAAGGATCTCAAAGCCCATCCCTAATGAGGGGACTGTGAGGGGAGAGTGCCACCTGGGCCTTGGGATCCTTGGGGAGGGAGGACAGATGGACAGCGGGACAGAATCAGAGGGAGCCTCAGGGACTTGGGCATAATCCAGGGAGCCAACCTCCCCATGCACCCCAGGAATGTGGGGGAGGAGTCCAAAGAGGCCAAGGCTCTGGGAGACAGGTGGGCTCTTCCCTGGACTGTCCTCTCATAGGACATCCTCGAGAGCCGTGCTCCCCACCCTCATCCTTCCCCCAGATGGTGCCTGCACTCTCTGCTCCCCGTACATTGCCCGCCCAGAGCTGTGCTCCTGCAGATGGGCTGTCTGTTCCTGCAGAGCTGTGTCCACGAGAAGCTGTGCCCCATACGGCCCGCTCCCCTCTTCCCACCATCCCTTCTGACCCCACACCTTCCTCCCAGAACTGTGCTGCCCCTACTCTGCATCCCTCAGAGCTGTGCTCCCCACACATCCAGGAGCCCCGTTCACCCTGTGTGAGCCCCTTTCCTTGCTAAATGGGACTCCCGATCACAGGTGCTGGAAGTCCCTGGGGTGAGCAGAGCAGACCCCCCATGGGCCCCTGCCAGCGCCTGGGTTCTAGCTCTCCTGTTAGCCTCCCTGCAGCCCCCCTCATCAGCACGCTGGGGGACCCACAGGTGGAATCAAAGCTCTGCTCAGAGCTGAGCTGCACAGCAGGAATCTGGTAGCCTTTGTCTCCCCAGTCCTGGGGGAGTAGGGAACTAGGGGCAAAGAGGGTGCATTTTGGGATCTAGGGCCTCCTCCTCACTGCCACAGGCAAGCGCAGCTGCAGATAAGGGGGGACGCCTGAGCTAATGAACACCCCCAGTAGATAATGAGGGGCTGTGGGGGAAGGGATGGCCTGAGGCACAGCCTTGGGGTGAAGGCTGCCTCCCAAAGCCCAGAGCGCTCATTAGTGGAAGCCTGGGGGGAGAGGCAGCTAAGTGGGTCAGTACCCCTCCCCCAGCCACCTGACCGGTATGGGTGGAAGGATTGCCAGCCCATTGTCCCCCAGTGAAGTCAGTCGCATTCTGAGTCCCTTCTTCCTCCAACCTTCCTCCCCAAGCCTCTGCTCCCAACCCCCACAAACCTCTTGCCCCTTAAACCCCTTCCCAAAGCCCCTGTTCCTCAATCCCTCTTCTTGGGCCCTCAGCTCCCAAACCCCAAAACCTCCTGCCCCTCCAGCTCTCCTCCTGGAGCTCCTGCCCCCTAAGCTCCCTGTTTCTCCAACCCCCCTCCCTGAGTCCCCTGCCCCTCACAGAGCCCCTGCCTCCTCCCAGGGACCTCCCACTCTGAGCCCTTTTTCTTCCCAGAGACCCCTCTGTGGCCCCTCCCCTCTCTGCACAACCCCCGCCCCAGGTGCTGGCCTTTGAGCCAGCCTCCCCAAGGCACCCTCCAGACTGAGCCACACCTGGGAGAAATTGAAATCTTAGACTCTTCCCTACCCCCACCAATGAAGCAGACATCCCTGTCCTGGCCACGAGGCAGCAGAATGCGGCTGAAGCTTTGCTGGGCCAGGCTGGGGGCTGTGCCAGAACAAGCATCCAGATGTGGGGAGGACACAGTGGCAGGGCGGAGGGCGGGCACGCGGCAGCTCGGGCCAGGCTCTTCCACCCCCATCCCCTGCAGCCAGCAGCTCTGGGCATCCACTCCGGGGTCTCAAACTCCCCCTTCTTGTCCCATAGTCATGAAGATGAGCATCCTGGCAGATCTGTTTCAGGAGTGTGGTGGGCAAGGCCCGGGGGAGGGGATCTCAGAGGCTGTATAGGGTGGTCCAGGGAGGCAGGGTCTGCCTGGGTCCCCCTTCAAAATCAGGGTACAGCCAGATGAGGACAAGATGCAGAGTCTGTCAGCTGTCCCCTCCAGCCCCATGCCCCTGTCTTTGGCTAGCCTCCTCCTTGATCAAGGCCTTCCAGGGCTCCCCGTTTCCTGTCAGACCACCTTCCCCTGAAGCTCTGAGGCACTTCCGGATCTGTCCAGCTGGTCCCAGGACAGAGGGTAGAATATAGATGAGCCTCTGCCACCCTTGATGTTGTCAGGACACAGTTCTGGGAGGGGATGGGTGAATGTCCTGGTCTCCACCAATCTCCACCCCAGCCCCAGTCACCACAGCCTGACTAGTCTGGGTCTGGCTGCACAAGAGTTAATCTCAGGGTGTCCCCCACCACCACCACGTGTGCACAAATTCCAGGAACGCTTTCCATTAAGAACGCTCTGAGCAGATTTCATTTCATTTACATTAATAAGAACCAGAAAAATCTCCAGGGTGGGGGTGGGCCAGGGTTGGGCCGCAGCCGGGGCGGCTCGGGCATGTGTACTGCTCACGGTTTGTCTGGTAGAAGCTAAGGGGCTCAGGTTGGGGCTCCCGGCCATAGGAGAGGCTCAGCCAAGCCCATGCGGATGTGCTGGGGGGAAGGTAGATCCATCCTGTCCTGGGGGATTCACGTTGGAGGGAAGAGGCAGAGCCCAGCTGCTTCTGGACACTCCTAGCCTAAGCAGGGTGGCATGCCCAGGTCCTAGGGCCTTCTAGGCGGAGGGGATGGCAGAGCTAAGTCTCGGGTGGAAGAGGATGCCAGCAAGTGGAAATGACTGGGTCGGGGACTGGGGCCCTGGGTTTGGATGAGATGGGTGTGGACCTCAGTCTCAGTTTGGGAAACAGGAGAGGCTGCTCCCTCTCCTTCCTGTCCTCACTGCAGGTGTTAGAAGGGAAGCTACTGAACCTTGAGCCAGTCTTAGAGACCATGATGACCCTTCCTCAGTCCTCCCTTCCCCTCTCCAGCTCTGCCGGGGAGCTGAGCCATGGCTGGCAGACTTAGACCTGTTCAGTAAGCTCAGAAGCCTGTTCTTGGTGGACACCCCCAAGATCCACCCACCTGACAAGGGGAAAGCCTCAGAATGACATTGTGTGCACAAGGGTGTGCCTATTGGGTGGCAGCTTGTGCTCTGCCATGCTGTGGCCCTGCGGGCTCCCTCTCCCTTCACAGAAGTCTGCCAGACCAGGTTTTCCTTCCTCAGGGGTAGCAAGAACATTTGATTCCTGCCCCCTTGGGCAGGAGCCAGGCTGCACTTGCACCCTTGCTCATTAATGTGCCTGGCCTGTGTGTGCTCTTCTATGTGCCAGTGGCCAGGTGGGGTTATGCACAAGTGTGGGCAGCTTTTCACACACCAACCAGGGAGGGGGTCATGCAGGGATCTAGGATGTAACGCCACCTCCACATGTCCAAGGGTGCTGGGGAAGCATGCACATTGCCTGCTGCAGCCGGATGCCTGAGGGCTGCACTGTGTTGTGTGTGGGTGTGTACACACAGCATGCTTATGAGTGCAGAGGGTGGCCCCTCAGCCCAGCCAAGGAGTTAGGGAGTAAGAGGAAGGAGAGGAAGCCCCAGCTCTGGTACCTGTCAGGATCTGGGATCAGCCCTGCCTTGCTCCAGGTCTTACAGATTGAGGCTGGGCACCCTTAGGCGGTGGTGGGCTGTGCTGGGCCAGGGGGCCCTAGCCTGAACCCAACCCTGCAGGACAGGCTGGGCAGGGCTCCCACACCTGCACCTGACCCAGTTCCAGGCCCAAGCTAGGGGATGGTGGGGGGAGGCTTAATTACATCCATGAATCATTCTCAAATAGCTCCTGTCCAGTCAGACTCAGGATGGTGATGTCCACCCAGAGCTGAGAGCTAGGGGTTCCTGGAGCCTCCTGGAGCCTCTGTTGCACATAAAAGCAGCAGAGGGGCCGGGCAAGGTGGTTCACGCCTGTAATCACTTTGGGAGGCTGAGGCGGGTGTATCACGAGGTCAGGAGATTGAGACCACGGTGAAATCGTCTCTACTAAAATACAAAAAATCAGCCACGCATGGTGGTGTGCACCTATAGTCCCAGCTACTCGGGAGGCTGAGGCAGGAGAATGGCGTGAACTAGGGAGGCAGAGCTTGCAGTGAGCCAAGATTGCACCACTGTACTCCAGCCTGGGCGACAGGGGCTTTTTTCAAAAAAAAAAAAAAAAAAAAGCAGCAGAGGACTTGAGCAGGCACCCCCCTAGCCCCTCCTCTCTTGGCCACCTGCCTCGGCCTATCTCAGCACCCATGGGCAGAGCAGAACCAACTCCTCTAGACCTGGCAGCTCCATCCCACCTTATCTTGCCCCCTCAGCCTCCTCTAGCCCCCTTGTGGCTGCTGCAGACTCCTCCAGCTCCTCTTTCCAGCACCCTCTAGGCCTCACTTTTCCTCTGGTTGTCTTCTCCTGCCTCTCCCTGTCTGTCTCCTCTCTCCTCAGGGCACTGGGAGGCATTCTAAGGCCCAGCTCACTCCAGGGCTGGACCCCAACCTTGTACCTGCAAGCTGGGACCCAATTCTACAGCACCGGAGCAGTGATGGGGCAGCAGTTGCCAGCAGCAGCCCAGTCCAGCAATGGCTTTGAATCTCAGTTTGTTCTTTTTTTTTTTTTTTTTGAGGCGGAGTCTTGCTCTGTCACCCAGGCTGGAGTGCAGTGGCCGGATCTCAGCTCACTGCAAGCTCCGCCTCCCGGGTTCCCGCCATTCTCCTGCCTCAGCCTCCCAAGTAGCTGGGACTACAGGCGCCCGCCTCGTCGCCCGGCTAGTTTTTTGTATTTTAGTAGAGACGGGGTTACACTGTGTTCGCCAGGATGGTCTCGATCTCCTGACCTTATGATCCGCCCGTCTCGGCCTCCCAAAGTGCTGGGATTACAGGCTTGAGCCACCGCGCCCGGCCTCAGTTTGTTCTTTAAACGGGATGGCAGTGGGGCTTGGACTAAGCAGGATGGGAGGGCCCTGCCCCTGGCTCATGCCTTCTGCTGGAAAGTTCTTTCTGGCTGGGTGTGGGCCACCCCATACGGTTCGCACTTTAACCCAAGTCCATGAGTCCACCTCCCTCTTGCCACCTTCTGGGAGGCTGGGGTGAGGGACTGCAGGCATCCCCTGCTTCCATCTGGGAGCCCTGGACAAGCTGGGCTCCAGCTCCCCGTGGGCTGTAGGGACAGAAGCTGAGGGCCTAATGCTCTAGCAACAGTGCTTCTGTGAGTCAATAAGCACGTGGTGGGGAAAGGGAGTATGAGAGGCAGAAATGCACTTTATCGACCGCAGAAGCTATTTACCTGGGTCAGAAAGAATTGCTAAGAGAGGGAAGTGCCTACTGTGCACAGGGTCAGCCTGGCTCTTGCCCCGTTGGGTGCTGAGGGGATGAATTCCCCATCTAGCCAGTGGGGGTCTCTGGGGGTCAGAGACCCTCAGGAACTTGCAAGGCAGGCAGACGGCACCTGCCTGACTCCACAGAAAGTTTCAAGGCCGAAGTTCTAGCCAGGTCTCCTTGAGTCCCAGAGACGTGGAGAGAGGCCCTGGGAACCTCCAGTACCTCAGGACTTGGTGGGGTATCTCCTCCCTACCACCACCTACACCAGCCTGGCTGGAAAGATGATGGAGTGCTGCCACCTGGTGGCTGTCAACAGCACAGTACCCTCCTCCAGTGTCTGGCCTGGGGGCAATCTTCCCCCACACCCCACCTGTCCCTGAGGGCATTCATTCCTCTGGAATCAGGGTGGCTGGGCTCCTGGCACCCTTGAGACCCCCAGCCAGACTATGCATGCCTGGGGAGCTTAGCTCAGGCCGGGGTGCTCATCTGGGCTTTGAAACTTGTTTTGATGCACAGCCATGACAGCTGCTCCTGGATAGCCCTCAAAGCCTTGCACATTGTAGCAGCTGCCCCAGCCAAGGGCAGTCTGGACTTGGGAATCCTTGGAGGCTCCTTCTAGTTCAGTAAGAGCACCTTTCAAATTCAAGATTTGGGTTCCCCTGATTGAGAGGATTGCACTACTCTCACAGCACCCCAACATCACACAGGGCTGAGGAATGGTGGCCCTGTGGGCAGCACGCAGCACATTTAACTGGGCTTGGGACTGGAGTAAACCTTCATGGGCCCGTCAGGGGGATGCATGGGATCCTAGTGCTTCCAAACCAGAAGGATCACCCAAATATGGTCTTCCAGGATACCTGGGCCCAAGATAACAGCCTGTCGAACCTCAAGGACTGGGGCCATCAATTTAGATGCAGGGTGAAGGCTGCAGTCACCTGGCTAGGTATGCTGGTAACAGGTAAGGCTAGAGGAGGGAGCCTCCATCTCTGAGGAGCTGGCTCATACCCTCACGTTCACAGGAACCCTCAGCTTCATGTTCATAGGAAAGGTCATGCTGGTGTTGACAACAGATGCTGTGGGCCACAGCACACATGGGAGAGAGCCTTGAGCAGCTTCGAAAGGTAACTCTAGGCACCAGCAGTGTGGGACAGGTTCGAGTGCCCTTCCGGCCACTGGGAAGTCAATCTGAGGCTGCTAGAGGGCTGGCTCCTGTTAATGCCTGGCCGTGGCTCCCCTAGGGAAGACGCTTCCACCCAGCCTTTGCTGAGCTGGGTGCACATAATTAAGAGCTTCCCAGATCCTATTTTGGGGATGCTCACCTGGAAGTGCTTTCCAGGCCGGATGTCAAAAGGGTCTAATTAGGGTACTCAGGACTGCTGCTCAGGTGTGAGAACACCAGCATCTCCCTGATGCCGCAAGGGCTCTGGAGGTGAGGCCAGTTTCTTAACCAACTTTGGCAGATCTGATCTGTGACACACTCTCCACCCCAGCTCTGGGAGCTTGGGCCCTCATTTGTGAGGTTCCCAAGCCTTCCTCTGCAGAAACCCAGGCTTGGGGCTTCTGCATTTGCCTCCACCTCTCCCTAGCCAGAGCTGTGATTAGGCTCAGCTTCTCCAAGGCATTACCCTACAGGCCAGGGTGAGGACCTCCTGAATATTTTCTATTTCTTAAGGCCCTGCCTGAAAAGAGGAAAACGTGACCATCCACAAAAGCAAGTCTAGCTTCAAAAGCAAACTGCAGAGAAAAGGCCACCCTAACTGCACGCCCAATCTGTGGAGCTCAAGCACTCAGTTTGGCCAGATGGGCGATGTGAGCACCCCATCACATCACCTGGTCCCAAGAACAGCCTGAGATCCAGGCACACTTCCTGACCTGGTCAGGCATGGTCTTCTGGGTCAAAATGATATTCTCTGCCCTGTAAAGGAGTGCTGAGGAGGAAAAATACCCACTCAAAACAGAAAACTCTGCAATGCCCCCAGGACCTCCTTCTCAGCTGAGAAGATGGAGTACTACGAGGGGGTAGATGACCTCCTCAGGTCCTCCACTGCAGCAGAAGGTGGACCAGCTATCATTTGTATCACGGCCAAAAGCAGGGGGGATCTGCCCTGCAGAGCAGAGCAGTGACAACTCTACACTCCAGCATGTGTGGAATGAAGTCTGTGCAAACTGGACAGGCACAGGCGCTCATGGTCACTTTGGTCTTAGCAGAAAAGCTACTGTTTCCATGATTTCCATGAAGAGTTTTAAGACATGTTAAACTTTATTTTTTTGAGACGGAGTTTCACTCTTGTTGCCCAGGCTAGAGAGCAACGGCGCGATCTCCAGCTCACCACAACCTCTGCCTCCTGGGTTCAAGTGACTCTCCTGCCTCAGCCTCCTGAGCAGCTGGGATTAGAGGCCACCACACCCAGCTAATTTTGTATTGTTAGTAGAGATGGGGTTTCTCCATGTTGGTCAGGGTGGTCTTGAATTCCCAACCTCAGGTGATCCGCCTGCCTCAGCCTTCCAAAGTGCTGGGATTACAGGCGTGATCCACTGCGCCTGGCTAAAACATGTTAAACTCTTGAACTTAAAAATCTGAACATGTCAAGACCAGCCTGGGCAACAGAGTGAGGCCCCATATCTGCAAACATTAAAAAATTAGCCTGCATGGTGGTGTGTGCTTGTAGTCCCAGCTACTTGGAACACTAAAGCGGGAGGATTGCGTGAGCCCAGAAGGTCGAGGCTGCAGTCTCCCTAGTAGCTGAGATTATAGGCGTACGCCAACACATCTGTCTAATTTTTTTGTATTTTTGATAGAGATGGGGTTTCACCATGTTGGCCAGACCGATCTCAAACTCCTGACTTCAGGCAATCCACCAGCCTTGGCCTCCCAAAGCGCTGGGATTATAGGCGAGTCACCACACCTGGCCAACCCTGCCTTAAAAAATAGTAATAATAAATAAATAAATAAATAAATAAATAAATAAATAAATCTGAACCTGAATGGGGGCAACAAATAAACCAATTTCATCACCAGGCTTGACTGACTCAGACATGCTTGACCCACCTACCCACCCAAGAATAAAGAGACACAGGACACCCATTTCTCAAGGTATTTCTTTTGTAAAGGAGCCAGATTTGGCAACTAGACTGAAAATCTTCCAAAATTCTGTACAAATGTGTAATATACAAATATACACAAGGCTTTTGCCAATAAAAGACATCACAACAAATGACAGAGGTGGCTTTGGTGTCACATACCACCTACAGCATCTCAAACCCCTAGGAATGTGAGGGGCTGATGGACCACAACATAGGCTACACATGTAAACACGCTACATTACACTATGTACACTGAAGTATAAAAAACCCACTGTCCTCTCCGGTCTGTTCACAAGCCCTCTGGCAGGAAGGAAGGCCATTCACCAGACAACCCACATAAGGGGAACTTTTTTAAGGTGGGAGGGAGAACCCTGCAGAATGAAGTGGTTCACCCTAAGATCTATTAATAGCACAAGGCATGCCCTTAAAGAAACAGACAGTAAGAGCGAATCCAGGAGAAGATGGACCACTTCTTGTGCTCCTTGTCATCTCTCTCTCTCTCTCTCTCACTCCATCTCAGTGAACCGGGCAAACATGGCTTTCCGGACAGCATCTTTGTAGGAATCGGCACCCGACAAACCATACGCGCTGCCTTTGGCTCCTAGGCCAGCTCCCTTTAGCCGAACTTGAGCCTGGGGAAGCACAGAGACTGTCAGCTGGCAGGTGGGGTATGGGCTGTTCCACCTCTCACCATGCCCACTCCTTACCCAACAGGACCACCCACCAGGAGACAGAAGAGATGAAACTATATGAAGACAAGGATTTCTCCAGAAGAGGCCAGGAGCAAGTGTAAGGACTGGAGAAATAAAACGGGCTATGGAACACAGGCAGATGAAGCAAATCACCCACCCCTCAATGCTTGCTCAGCAAGCATCCATGCCTAGGAAAGGGTCCCAAAGTACTCCTCTGAAGCGTGGGAAAGGCCTGGTAATTACAGGCACAGATTACACAGGACAGCTCGATGTCAGCAGAACTCACATAAACAGGATGAACATGGTCTACAAGAGTCTGACCTAAGCTGTGCTCCCAGGACAGAGCAGGGGCAATGACGGGTGGAGCTCCTGCCTAGAAAGTCAGTGGGTAGGGGCCTCTGATCCCAAGATATGATGCCTCAATGTGGGCTCTGATCAATTTAAAGATTTCTTATCATGGGTGAAAACCCTACTAAATTTTCTTTTTTTTTTTGAGACAGAGTCTCGCTGTTGCCCAGGCTGGAGTGCAGTGGCGTGATCTCGCCTCACTGCAACCTCCTCCTGCCAGGTTCAAGCAATTCTCCTGCCTCAGCCTCCTGAGTAGCTAGGATTACAGGTAAACGATGGCACGCCCGGCTACTTTTTTGTATTTTAGTAGAGATGGGGTTTCACCGTGTTGCCCAGGCTGGTCTCAAACTCCTGGGCTCAGGCAATCCATCTGCCTTGCTCTCCCAAAGTGCTGGGATTACAGGTGTGAGCTCATGCCTGTAATCTGCCCCTTCATGCTAAAGTAAAGCTGCTCCTGGGTCCCAGGCTCTATGAGTGCTCTGATCTCATCTCTGGAACCAGCCTGTAAGCCTGGCAAACATCAAGTCCTGACCCTACTGCTTACCTCAATGGGAGCTGTAATGCCTTGGCACTTTCGTCCCAAGCCAGAGCCTTCCCGCCAGCCCATGGCCTGCAGCATCTTGTTGCCAATGTTACTGTGGTCAATGCCATCTTTGGTGGGTTGCTCGTAATTCCTGCCAGTGGCAAACACACAGTTACTTAAAACAGCCAGGGCCCCAGCTTACGAACTGGAAAATGTGCACATCACATACACAGTGCCAGCATCAAACTGCTTCTTGCGCTTGGGCTCTGGAGGTTCTGGAATGCCGTACTTCTCCCGTCTTTCTGCAGCTCGGTCTCGGTATTTCATCTATGGGAGAAAAAACACTGCTGGAAATGTTCACAGACCTCAACCTGTAACTGTCTAATGCACCTCTTCAAAACTATCCCCTCAAGTATTTTTTTTTTTTTTTTTTGAGACGGAGTCTGGCTCTGTTGCTCAGGCTGGAGTGCAGTTGCCGGATCTCAGCTCACTGCAAGCTCTGCCTCCCGGGTTCCCGCCATTCTCCTGCCTCAGCCTCCTGAGTAGCTGGGACTACAGGCGCCCGCCACCTCGCCCGGCTAGATTTTGTATTTTTTAGTAGAGACGGGGTTTCACCGTGTTAGCCAGGATGGTCTCGATCTCCTGACCTCGTGATCCGCCCGTCTCGGCCTCCCAAAGTGCTGGGATTACAGGCTTGAGCCACCGCGCCCGGCCTTTTTTGTATTTTTTTAGTAGAGACGGGGTTTCACCATGTTAGCCAGAATGGTCTCGATCTCCTGACCTAGTGATCCGCCATCTCAGCCTCCCAAAGTGCTGGGATTACAGGCGTTAGCCACTGCGCCCGGCACCCCCTCAAGTATTTTTAAGTCTGGAGAATGCTTTATGAGACTGCTCTGAAATACCAAATTCCCTTGTTCCCCTCATCATACCTAGTCACATCTAAAATGTTAAATTTGTAGATATGAATTGTGTGGAACCAGGGGCAGAACTATGTCTCCAACAAGCAGTTTTATTTAATTAGCCACCCTGTCAAGCTCTTCAACCAGCCCACTGGGCAGTGGGTACAGCCTGCGAAGAGGAAGGCAGAGTTGCCCATTCTCCTCAGCGTTTGGACAGGTATACCTCCAATATTTGGAAAGGCTTATCTCCAACATCAAGGAGGCTTCCAGAGACCTGTTCAGTAGTCCCTGGGGAGGTGGAATCGGGAAGGATGGGGGGAGAAGAAAAGCAAAAGCCTTAACTACAGACACGTCAGAATTATCTCGGGGTGGGAGATTTCTAACCCACTTGCTCACTTCTAACCCACAGGACTGTATTTGCATTTAAATCCCTGCCCACATGGCTGCCAACCTGCCCCAACCACCAGCACTAACTACTTGCCCACTACTGTGTTACAGGCTTCACTTTTTTTTTTTTTTTGAGACGGAGTCTCGCTCTGTCGCCCAGGCTGGAGTGCAGTGGCCGGATCTCAGCTCACTGCAAGCTCTGCCTCCCGGGTTTACGCCATTCTCCTGTCTCAGCCTCCTGAGTAGCTGGGACTACAGGCGCTCACCAACTCGCCCGGCTAATTTTTATTTTTATTTTTTTGGTACAGACGGGGTTTCATCGGGTTAGCCAGGATGGTCTCGATCTCCTGACCTCGTGATCCGCCCGTCTCGGCCTCCCAGAGTGCTGGGATTACAGGCTTGAGCCACCGCGCCCGGCCCAGGCTTCACTTTTGCCTTTGTTCCCAGATCTGCTCACTATGCCCTGCCCATCCTTCCTTTCATATCACCTGCAATAACCTCATGTCCTGCTGTCCCTTGGGATTAATCTGAAGCCCCCTTCATTGCCCATGAAGGCTTCTCCAGCCAGGCCAAACTAGACCACTCTCTCCATAACAAAATCCAATGTATTGAAGCAGCAAGCTCTGACATTCAAGACCTGTGAACAGTCTCGGCAGTGTGCTTCTGCCTTGTGAACCCTTATGATGAAGGGACAACGTGAGGTGCAGAAGGCACACAGAGCCTGGGTCTAGGCTATATGAACTACAATGGTCAGATGACAAGGATGTGACAAATCCTTCTACCCTCCCCCTGGGATCTGGAACTAAAGGCTACAAATAAAACCTAAAGGCGATTATCCCAATATCCTCTTCCTTGTGGCAGTTTCCCATTCACCTCTCTCTCCCTTAGCTCCAAGGCTTCCAGCTCCTGCTCGCTCAGCCTGGATCGTCGGTAGATATCCATGTTTTGCTATATAAAAGATTTGAAAGACACAGTAAGGACTCAGACCATCTTAATTTGAAATGTCATAATATTAGTAACATCTACTGTATTTTAAAAGCCAAAGCCCAAACAATACACAATCACATAAAAACTATAGTCTGATGTGTGTGGAGCTGCCAGACTCCCTCCACCGTCATCGGGAACAGCTTTCTGTAAGGCCATCATTAGACAGCAAGTATATTTGGAACTGTCAGGACTGTTAGGGCACTCAAATTGTCTCACTGCCTCCTCTCGCCCCCTTAGATCAGCTCAGAGAAGCATGGCCACCTTGTGAAGGTCTGAGAGTTGCTGGTGCCTAACTAGGGCATCTTTGTTCGGGAACTGGCGCCGGCAGAGCAGACAGGCCATCTTCTTCCAGTCAGCTAGCTTCTCTTCCTCACTCTCAAGTCTTTCCACCAGCTCCTCCTCATTGTCACTGTCACCACTGTAAGCAGCAACCAGACCCCTCTGGGGACAAAAGGAAGGCAGGTCACTGGAAATGTACAATAGAAAGATGGCGATGGCTATGTACCTGGATAAAGTAATGCCTCATCCGAAATGTTAACAAATCCTCATTACTGTATGTCACGCTTTAGTAGTGAATCACATTTTGTCAACTGCGTGCAGTAGTCAGGTCCTTGAGAGTGCTAGCCTGACAGCCTCTTGGTACCAACCTTCTTGGAGTCTAAGAAATGGATTCCTGGGTGACTACCTTCTTTTTCTTTTGAGATGGAGTCTCGCTCTTTTGCCCAGGCTGGAGTGCAGTGGCGTAATCTCGGCTCACTGCAACCTCCATCTCCCAAGTTCAAGTGATTGAAGTGTCTCAGCCTCCCAAGTAGCTGGGATTACAGGCGCCTGCCACCACCCCTGGCTAATTTTTTGCATTTTTAGTAGAGATGGGGTTTCACCACGTTGGTCAGGCTGGTTTCGAGCTCCTGACCTCAAATGATCCGCCTGCCTTGGCCTCCCAAAGTGCTGGGATCACAGGTGTGAGCCACCGCGCCCAGCCTCTTTTTTTAAATAAGACAGGGTCTTGCTCACTGCCCAGGCTGGAGTGCAATGGTATGATCCCCCAAAAGTGCAGTGGCTCACTGCAGCCTTGATCACCTGGGCTCAAGCAATTCTTTTTTTTTTTTTTTTTTTTTGAGACGGAGTCTCGCTCTGTCGCCCAGGCTGGAGTGCAGTGGCCAGATCTCAGCTCACTGCAAGCTCCGCCTCCCGCGTTCCCGCCATTCTCCTGCCTCAGCTTCCCGAGTAGCTGGGACTACAGGCGCCGCCACCTCGCCCAGCTAATTTTTTGTATTTTTAGTAGAAACGGGGTTTCACCATGTTAGCCAGGATGGTCTCGATCTCCTGACCTCATGATCCGCCCGCCTCGGCCTCCCAAAGTGCTGGGATTACAGGCTTGAGCCACCGCGCCCGGCTCAAGCAATTCTCTTACCTCAGCCTCCCAAGTAGCTAGGATTACAGATGCATGCCACCACACCCAGTTAATTTGTTTCTAATTTTTAGTATAGACGAGTCTTGCAATGTTGCCTAGAATGAGTGACTATTTTCAAACCACTGACCACACATAAAAATCCCAAATACAACATATCAGAATAATAGCCCACCCAGACCAGTATCTATCTAGTAAAACAAGCTTTTTCTTGTCTTAATTTTCTCTTTCTAAACCATTAAAACTCTCTACTCACAGATGCAATGAAACTTAATTAACTGAGCTTAGGAATTGAAGCTTCTTTTGTCGCTCCATCTCATCTGCTGTCACAGAAAACAAAGCCCCGAACATGGAATCTATGTGCAGAAACTGCTCCAATACCCACCAACAGCAATCACATTCAGTTTTAAGTAGGAATCTCATTAGCCAAGATGCAGCTGAGCCTTAAAGTGAAACACAAACCACAGAAACGGTCTTTAAAACACTGGTGGTACTCCCTTACTTTGAGGGGATTCTCCTCATCTCCGTTTCGCACCAATTCTGGGATGAGCTGCTGCCTTTCAGCTAAGGCTCCCTGGGAAACAGAGGACAAGCCATGAGCCTCAAGTTTTAGGTAAGTTCCCATCATGACATACTGGCTATGCCTGCTATTACCTTCTTCTCAAAGAGAGCAAAACCAGCGTCTGCTGCAGCAGATTCTCTCCTTTCTTCTTCCCTCAAGGAACTGACAGGCTGAAAGCTATTTTTAAAGTTTTCTTTCTGCTTATTCAAACTCTTAGCCCAGCGTTCCATGTCTTTGGCGATCTAACGTCAAACAACAAACACCAACGAAAACACATTTAGTCCCCTGTGCCATGAGAATGAGCCATTAAGGATCTTATCTCAACTATATACCCTGTTACTCTTACTTCCACCTACAAATATTTCCATTAGATGCTATCACATATAACCAAAGTCATTCATAAATACTGCTTGAAAAGCTTTGAGATTTCCAGGGCTTTTTTCCCTAAGTACACAGGCTAACTGACAGTCAAGATATGGTAACAATAAAAAACTGCAAAATGCTCTAAGAACTTAGTATGAATAAAACGTGGAGCCCAATTTTTAAAAATCCAAGTAATACTGACATAAATGCTACAACCCCCAAACCAAGAGTTCAGCCCACTACCTCAATGAGAGAAAGATGGGTCATGTTCTGACCTGCTGGGCTGTTTTGCTCTTGGGTTTCTCCTTCTTCTCTTTCCCCTCTTTTGCAGGAGGCAGGCCTGTCTGCTGGTGGGAGCTAGACTCTGCAGCTGGCACGTAGGTCTCCTTCTCTCCATCCCAGTAAAGGTACTGCTGGGTTAAGGAATTATAGTAGTACTAGAAAACAACAAAGAAAAAACAATTAATGCAGACTTTCCGCTACGTCAGTCGATTAAATAAATATTTCGTTAAAAAAAAAAGATCCCAGAAAGGACCCTTGGCACACCTTGGTATAAGTAAACATGATGAACCACCTAGTGAAGAGGTGTGACACTGCTAGAATAAAAATAGAATATGGTTTATTTAAAAAGTTTAGTTCCCAGCCAGGCGCAGTGGCTCATGCCTGTAATCCTAGCACTTTGGGAGGTGGTGGTGGGAGGATCACCTGAGGTCAGGAGTTCGAGACCAGCCTGGCCAACATGGTGAAAACTCATTTCTACTAAAAATACAAAAATCAGCTGGGTATGACGGCACGCCTGTAATCCCAGCTACTCAGGAGGCTGAGGCAAGAAAATAGCTTGAACCTGGGAGATGGGGGTGGCAGTGAGCCAAGATCGCACCACTGCACTCCAGCCTGGGCAACAGAGTAAGACTCCGTCTCAAAAAAATAAAAATAAAAAAAGTCTAGTTCCCATTAATCTAATCCCTGGGCCTAACTAGAGGGCACCCAAAGAGCAATTTGTCTCACTCTGTTCCACAGACTGTTTACATAAACCAGGCAGCCAGAACACGTGGGCATGTCATGGAGTTCAGACATCTGCCATGACAACAGCTTATCACTGGGCCCATGCACGTAGAATCCTTTGGATACCAGGCAACCACACACAGGGTATAAACACTAGCTCAGAGGTGGAAGGAGGTGCTGGTGAAGGGACCCAAGCTCAACAGGAATTGCAACAGAGGAGAGGTGTCACATATCCTCTTCCTCTCCTTTATTTTCCAGTCGCTCACTCTATCTACTCAACAGAGACCCAGGAGACAGTGTCTGTCTCTTCTGGGTAAGGTGGAGTGGCTAATAGACACAACTTCTAAGGCCACCAAAGAGAACTGACAGGGAAATAAATGGCCAGGCTTCACAAATGAGAGAAGTGGAAGAGGCATGCAGAGGCTTGGCCTGCTTAGGTAGGTCGCACATGCTTCACACTTCACTCTCTCAGAAACCATAACCTATCAAGTTCCTGTTAAAAATACTTATTTTACTGTTCTATATATACAGCTCCCGCTCATAAATATTTATGGGGTATTCAAGTTGTTTTTCCCTTTTAAAAGTTATATATGCCACCAAAAATAAAACATCACTCCATACATCTGCTAAATTCTACCCTCAAGAATACACAGGGAGCCAAAGGATGCAGGACACAAAAGGTCATCTATTGTCTGACTCCACTTATATGAAATGTCAAGGACAGACGGCTGGGTGCGGTAGCTCATGCCTGTAATCCCGGCACTCTGGGGGCCGAGGTAGGTGGATCACATAAGGTCAGGAGTTCGAGACTAGCCTGGCAAACAAGGCGAAACCCTGTATCGACTACAAAAATTAGCTGGGTGTGGTGGGCGCTTGTAATCCCAGCTACCAGCTACTCAGGAGATTGAGGCAGGAACACTGCTTGAACCCAGGAGGCGGAGGCTGCAGTAAGCCAAGTTTGTGCCACAAAAAAAAAAAAAAAAAAAAAAGGAAATCCGTAGAGACAGAGAGTAGATTAGTAGTTACAGGAGGGGAGCACAGAATGGGGAGTGTTTAACAGGTACAGGGTTTCTTCTTGGAGTGATGAAAATGTTCTGAGATTACACAGTGGTAACAGTTACACAACACTGTGAATATACTAAGAGCCACTGATTTGTACACTCTAAAAAGTTAAAATAGTGAATTTAATAGGGAGAAAAAGTACGATTTAAAATTTCTAGCTGGGTCTTTCCATAAATTGTAACTTGATAAAACAATCTATGGCAACAGAAATCAAAATAGTGGTTATTGAAGACAGAGGTTACTGACCAGCAACGGGCATGGGGATTAGGCGGGCTGGGAATAAGTGGGTGGTATATGTACACATGTAATATACTAATGTATATACATGTAAACATTCAAAGAATTGCACATTTCTGTTTTGTGTATTTTTCTGTGTGTATACTATACCTCAAAACATTTTTTAACCCTAAAATTAAAACTTACAATCTCCAAATAAAAACTACATTTTGGTGGCTTTGAAGAAGTTAAAACTAATTTGAGTCATATATTCTTCTGCAGGAAATATTTCATTTTAAGCCTCATAAATGCACTAAGCAAAACTAAAATACTTCTAGTGAAACTGAAGAGGAAAGCAGCACATTTACTTGCGAGTTGGGGTCATAATAGAGCCCTGTTGTCGGATCATAGTAATATCCTGAAGATTCATCATACTGGTAAGTGGACGTGTCAGGTACTGCTGCAAAAACAAAATCCAGCATATAGTCATTCCAGGTAAGAAAATGGCTTTATTTCAAATTCTAAGCCAGTGAGATGCAGCAGGCCTAATGTTTCTTCTCTGTCTCACATCCCCAAGTGTCCCTCTGAAACCCGCAAAGGGAGAACTCTCATTAAACAAAGACAACAACTAGGACCTTCCAACTGTCAACAGCCCCATGAGGTTTGGCTTACCATATTTGGTACCAGGAACTACACCAGTAGGGGAAGCGGCTGGGGCCTGTGTACTTGTGCTAGTGCTAGGCTGTGCTTCCTCAGTCTGGAAAGAACAGCAGCTTCAATATAATTTCAACTGTAAAGCCTTTTAAGAGAGCTAAATCACTGCAATCATCCAGAAGGAAGGGCTCCCCTGACAGACACATTGTAGCAATAATCTAAGGCAATCCCTCAGCAAAACACATGTTGACAACTTTCCTGGTTTTTCAAGACGGAGTCTTGCTCTGTTGTCCAAACTGGACTGCAGTGGCGCAATCTTGGCTCACTGCAACCTCCGTCTCCGGGGTTCAAGCAATTCTCCTGCCTCAGCCTCCCGAGTAGCTGGGATTACAGGCGTGTGCCACCACGCCCAGCTAATTTTTGTATTTTTAGTAGAGACGGGGTTTCACCACGTTGGCCAGGCTGGTCTTGAACTCCTGACTCTGTGATCCGCCCGCCTTGGCCTCCCAAAGTGCTGGGATTACAGGCGTGAGCCACCGCGCCCAGCGACAACTTACTTTTTTTTTTTTTTGAGACGGAGTCTCGCTCTGTTGCCCAGGCTGGAGTGCAGTGGCACCATCTTGGCTCACTGCAAGCTCTGCCTCCCAGGTTCATGCCATTCTCCTGCCTCAGCCTCCCGAGTAGCTGGGACTACAGGCGCCTGCCACCACGCCCGGCTAATGTTTTTTTTATTTTTTGTAGAGACGGGGTTTCACCACGTTAGCCAGGATGGTCTCCATCTCCTAACCTTGTGATCCACCCGCCTCGGCCTCCCAAAGTGCTGGGATTACAGGCGCAAGCTACCGTGCCCGGCCCCGGCGACAGCTTTCTAAAGGTCAAGTTGAAGCATGCATACAGTATAAATACACAGTTGAAATTTTATATTTAAAATATATATGCACATATATATCATAAAGTTAATACTTTAAGCCAACTGAAAGAAATAAGGTTGAAGTGTGTATTACTCAATCCTGGCTCATATAACAGGAAAGGGTAATACTTGTACAGCAAAACAAAATTTCCCCATCAGCCACGAGTTCTGTATATAGGACAACAGGATTACCGGAGAGCCAGGTGGATTGGCGGTTTGATTATACAGCTGAGGACTCTGGGACACTACAGCCGCTGAGGTGGTGGTCACTGCTGTGCCTGATGATAAACACAAGGGTTAGGGAAAGCCAAGGCACTGAACGCCAACACAAACATCTTTATTTGTAATGCCCAATCTAGCCTTCTTCTGTCATTGTATGTCAGTTTTTCATAAGCTAATTCCCACCAAGTACCCTGGAATCTATAATATTATCATTTTCTTATAATTCTACTAGATGTGATACACAAAGTTAAGGATTCTGTATCATGGCTAAGAAAAGAGAAGAGGCCGGGCGCGGTGGCTCACACCTGTAATCCCAGCAATTTGGGAGGCTGAGGCGAGCGGATCACGAAGTCAGGAGATCGAGACCATCCTGGCTAACATGGTGAAACCCCGTTTCTACTAAAAATACAAAAAATTAGCCAGGCGTGGTGGCAGGCGCCTGTAGTTGCTACTCGGGAGGCTGAGGCAGGAGAATAGCGTGGACCCGGGAGGTGGAGCTTGCAGTGAGCCGAGATCACACCACTGCACTCCAGCCTGGGCGACAGAGTGAGACTCTGTCTCAAAAAAAAAAAAAAAAAAAAAAAAAAAAGGAGAAGAAAGGATCTATATCTGCTTTGGGGTTGAGAAAGATTTAACTCACAAGTCTTCTAAAATCCTGATACAAAAATTAAAGCCAAGGCTTCTTAGAGTGGCTCTTCTGATTGATGCCTGAGCACCAGACTCCAGGGCCACATCCTCTCTGCTCACCTGAACTTGTGGGCACCCATGACTCCTAACACAGAGAAGGGAAATACAGAGTTGAATTCCAAGAATTTAAACTCATCACAGCATGGTCTCTAAGACCTTGTATTAACTCTTGGTGTACACATATAACCGTAATCTTCCCCAGAACCTTGGGTACATGACGACAGCCCTGAATATGCCCCCTACATTCTTCTTTTTTTTTTTTTTCCCCCTGAGATGGAGTCTCACTCTGTCGCCCAGGCCGGAGTGCAGTGGCGCAATTTCAGCTTACTGCAATCTCTGCCGCTTGGGTTCAAGCAATTCTCTCGTCTCAGCCTCCCGAGTAGCTGGGATTATAGGCGCCTGCCACCGTGCCTGGCTAATTTTTGTAGTTTTAGTTGAGATGGGGTTTCACCATGTTGGCTAGGCTGGTCTTGAACTCCTGACCTCGTGATCCACCTGCCTTGGCTTCCCAAAGTGCTAGGATCACCGGAGTGAGCCACCGTGCCCGGCCATGCCCCCTACAATCTTACAGAAAAATGGGCTTGTAGCTTTTGGTCCAGTTAGGACATTTAATCGTATTTCTTCAACCATAAGTGCTTAAACAAAAGTTAAAAGGGAGATGAAGTTTACTACCTGATGCAGATGATGCATCAGATTCCAATCCTCCAGCTTGTTGTTGATAAAACTGCTGATAATCCTGTGAGTACTGAAGAAAAGTCCACCATTAAAGCTGCTATTCTCAGACACACTCTGAAAGACTATAAGGTGGATGCTGCTAAAATCTACCTACCTGGGCATATTGGGCATAGCCATCTTGACCTGGCTGCAGATAACTGTAGTCAACACTGCCTCCTTCACCACTTTGAGACTACAAAACGTCAAAGTGAGACAAAGACAAATTTAGTGGGCATTAAAGAAAAAAATTCAGAAGTCCCTAAAAATAAGCTCGTATTGCTGGGCGCAGTGGCTCATGACTATAATCCCCAGCAGTTTGGGAGGCTTAGGTGGGTGGACCACCTGAGGTCAGGAGTTCAAGACTGGCCTGGCCAACGTGGTGAAATCCTGTATCTACTAAAATACAAAAATTAGCCAGGTGTGGTGGCAGGGGCCTGTAGTCCCAGGTACTCAAGAGGCTGAGACAGAAGAATTGCTTGAACCTGGAAGGTGGAGCTTGTGGGTGAGCCAAGATCACACCATTGCACTCCAGCCTGGGTGACAAGAGTGATACTCCGTCTTGAAAAAAAAAAATAGGCCGGGCACGGTGGCTCAAGCCTGTAATCCCAGCACTTACTTTTGGGAAAGGCGGGCCCGAAGACCGGGCGGATCACCCGAGGTCAGGAGATCGAGACAATCCTGGCTAACACGCGCGCGTGAAACGCCCGTTCTCTACCTAAAAAAATACAAAAAGGTCTAGCCGCGGCGAGGTGGCCGGGCGCCTGTATCCCAGCCTACTCGGGAGGCTGAGGCAGGAGAATGGCGTAAATACGCCGAGAAGGCGGAAGCCTTGGGCAGTGAGCCTGAGATCTGGCCAGCTGCAGCTCCAGCCTGGGCGATCAGAGCCGAGAAACTTTCCGTCTCAAAAAAATAAATAAATAATAATAAATAAAATAAAATAAAAGTAATAAGATAAATACCAATAAAATAATAAATAAATATAATAAAAGAGAGCGCGTATCGCGAGTACCACCACAGGAGAGGTCATGTCTATGAATCTGGGCACCACCACCACACTATCTTGAGCAAAAAGATCCTCGATCTTACCTGAGTAGATGACCACTGAGCAGCAGCAATAGCTGTACTAGCTACAGAGAAGGCGCTGACGCGGTTACCATCTGAGAGGACCAAGTCTCTGAAACCACAAAGATCCAATCATGTGATTCTATCTCAGTATTCCCACAATTAGTGCCCCTACACCACCAAGGAAACTGATTCACTCCACCCTTTGTCAGATCTCAAATGCCAGCAAGGCCACATTTCATAGGAGGAGGGCTCTTCATGGGGAAATTCCTCAGTAAGCAAGTGGCCCTGTAGTATCATTGTTCTATCTTGTAACCTGCCATCTAATAAAGCATTTTTTTCGATGTGCAATTATACCAAAAAAGGGAAATTTACAGTGCTAGAGTTATGCACTATATACATGAAATTATTAGCACACTGTTCTGGAACGAATGCATTATTTCTGGATGGGTTAGCATTATACTGCTGCAGTTTGCAAAGCATGTGTTCTCAACCCATCTGCCATGCTTGCCTTTCTCCTGATCTGAAACCATTTCAGGCAACTTCATCAAGTGATTATAGAGGACAGGAGGGAATAATCACTAAAAGAAGACAAACGTGTCCCTCCTGGCCTTGGCAATCAGGGAAGATCACAGTGTCTCAACATACTTGGGGTACAGGCTTGACGTTCAGTTAGCACATTGTACAGACGTGCAGATGCAGTAGTTTGAAATAAGGACAATGAAGCCACTCACTTTCTGGCACTTTTGGCAAAATCAACCCCAATAGTTTTGCCATCAATTTTCAAAGGAGGATGGAGACTCTGTAGTATCTGAAGCAGCTGAGAAGCATCCTGAAGAAGAATGTGAAGAAAAAATTTTGTAATGTAATTAAAAATCTCTCCCTACCATCTACCCCATTCAAAGAAATAGTTTTCTATCAAAAAAAAAAAAAAGTAATTAATTCCTTATTGTGTTTGCAGATATGAAACCTCAAGAAAGGAATATCTCTCTTTCCTCTAAGATGTAAAGGTTTCCCGTATTACCAAAAGAGCAAATGCTAAACCAATCTAAAACAAAGTACATCTAGCACTTTGGGAGGCCGAGGTGAGCAGATCACTTCAAGTCAGGAGTTCGAGACCAGCCTGGCCAACATGGCGAATACCTGTCTCTACTAAAAATACAAAAGTTAGCTGGGCGTAGTGGTGGGGATGTGTAATCCCAGCTACTCAGGAGGCTGAGGGAGGAGAATCGCTTGAACTCTGGAGGGAGAGGTTGCAGTGATCCGAGATGGTGCCACTGTACTCCAGCCTGGGAGACAGAGACTCCATCCCAAAAAAGAACAACAAAAAAACTAAGTACAAAGGACTAAACTGTGGCTCAAAAAATTCTGCCAGTTGCATATACTGAAGTCATCAGTTCTGTAATTTAGCAGTGCAAAAACTGTCATTATGGAGCCTTGCATCTTGGGCTTCAGGAGCCTCAGACATAGTTTCAAAACTGGATGAACCACATTTGCCCCCTTAAAGCTCTTTTTTTTTTTTTGAGACAGAGTCTCGCTCTGTGCCCAGGCTGACTGCAGTGGCCGGATCTCAGCTCACTGCAAGCTCCGCTTCCCGGGTTTACGCCATTCTCCTGCCCTCAGCCTCAGTAGCTGGGACTACAGAGCGCCCGCACCTCGCCCGGCTAGTTTTTTTGTATTTTTTAGTAGGAGACGGGTTTCACCGTGTTAGCCAGGATGGTCTCGTCTCCTGACCCTCGCGATCCGCCCGTCTCGGCCTGCCAAGGTGCTGGAAATTACAGGCTTGAGCCACTGCGCCCGGCCAGCTGTTCTTTTAAAAGGAAAGAATTGATGAGAACCTCACCATTGCAGAAGACAGCTGCACAAATGCGAAGCCTCTGTTCTGCTGGGTCTGTTTGTCTTTTATGAGGCGGATGTTATTGACTGCTAAAGACGCGTAAGGAGACAGTGCTGTCATGATGGAATCCACCACAGTGTGCGGAGCTATGTTCCGAAGAATGATCGCTAGGGGTAAATGAGACAAATGACATACACATGCATTCCCACCACCAATGCACCAATGTTTTCCAAGACAGGGTCAAGTACAAACCAATAAATCCATTTGGGACGTTCCTAGTGTATTTTCTACCCTGACATGGAGAAGATTCTAAAAATCCAATCTTTTAAGGGACAACCCAAAGCTGCTGCTGCTCCTTAAAAAAGGGTAGGAGAAGAGAAATTTCCAACTGAGGTCAATTTTTTTTTTTTTTTGAGACGGAGTCTCGCTCTGTTGCCCAGGCTGAAGTGCAGTGGTGCAATCTCAGCTCACTGCAGGCTCCGCCTCCTGGGTTCACCCCATTGTCCTGCCTCAGCCTCCCAAGTAGCTGGGATTACAGGTGCGTGCCATCACATCATCACATCTGGCTAATTTTTTGTACTTTTAGTACAGACAGGGTTTCACCATGTTAGCCAGGATGGTCTCGATTTCCTGACAACTGAGGTCAATTTTTAACATGAAGATCAAAAGATCATGTATGAACTTACTATCACAGTAGTAATCCACAGACTGAACCGACTCTGTGGTTCCAGGAGGCACTTCCTGTTCAGAGTCTAGAAGGGAAAGTGACCCAATTAAAGACAAACAACTAATGTATTTTCACCAAAGAAATACATTAAAAACCCCACAAGTTTTTATTTTAACCAAACAAAACAATCATTTTTTAATTAAAAAAAAATTTTTTTTATTATTTTTTTTTGAGACGGAGTCTCGCTCTGTTGCCCAGGCTAGAGTGCAGTGGCCAGATCTCAGCTCATTGCAAGTTCTGCCTCCTGGGTTTACGCCATTCTCCTGCCTCAGCCTCCCGAGTAGCTGGGACTACAGGTGCCCGCCACCTCGCCCAGCTAGTTTTTTTGTATTTTTTTAGTACAGACAGGGTTTCACCATGTTAACCAGGATGGTCTCGATCTCCCGACCGCGTGATCCGCCCGTCTTAGCCTCCCAAAGTGCTGGGATTACAAGCTTGAGCCACTGTGCCCGGCCCATTTTTTTTCTTTTTTAAGCATTTGTGCCTATAGTAAAACCTCATTAATTGTCACATGGTTAACACAGAATGCAAACTTTGGGCCACAGTGGGACTGACACTACCCTGCACTAAAGAAAGGCAGATCCAGAATGCAAACCAGGTGAGCAGACTTAATTCTAGAAAACAAAAGAACTTTTTGTGCTCTCACAATCATGAGCAGCATTACCTAACCTAAGGGTAAAGATTTAAAGAAATCAGACAAGTTGTTTAAGTACACTAAAATCTATACTTTTCCTCAAGCTCACAGTTAACAACCCTATCTGTCAGATTTTTGTTTTGGTTTTTGGGAGGCAGGGTCTTGTTTGGTGCCCAGGCTGGAGTGCACTGGTATGACCATAGCTCACTGCAGCCTTCAACTCCTGGACTCAAGCAATCCTCTCACCTAAGCCTCCTGAGTAGCTAGGACTACAAGTGTGTGCCACCACACCCAGATAATTTAAAATTTCTTTTTTTTTTTGTAGAGGCAGGGTCTTGCTATCTCTTGCCAGGCTGGTATTGAACTAATATCTCAAGTGATCTTCCCACCTTGGCCTTGCAAAGTGGTGGGGTTACATTGAGCCACCGCTTCCTGTCCCAGTTAGTCAGGTTTTAATGCATATTGCAAACAGCTGAATCCAGTCTTACCAAACTTGTCTGCTCCACATCGGAAGCATTTTAGTCTTTTCCTGAAATTGTTAAGGCAGCACTGAAAAAAAAAGTTTTATCTGTAATTATTTCTCACATTAGGCCAGGCTTTCTAGTAACAATAACAGTGGGGCCACGGGGTAGGTCCCAGTAACTAACAGAAAAGCAGAAAGTCTCGTGTAGCTGAGACATGGGGACATAATCTAAAAATTCAGAATGTAACACTGTTAAAATCTCCCAAGAAAAACAAAATTAGTTGTATGCTGAAGAAGAATCCCATTATTATCAAGCCGAGGAAAGGGTTCAGTTAATTTGAAAACTCTACAGCAAGCCACTGGTGAAGTTCTTCCTTGTATCAACAGAGCACTATACATCCCATCCTACAAAAACAAACACAAGGTAAACTAACCACTGTCTAGTCCCCCACTGGACAGGGGACAGAGTTTGAGCACTCTCAAAATATCAGTGTCAACATTCAAGTTCAAAATGGTAAACCTTATATAACTTTAGCAGGGTTCTCAACTATTTTGGTTAATACAGTTAAGAGACTATGCCAAAAACTGAGAGCTCTAGAATTCAATACACAGTAACATGACACATACCTAAAATCTTAATCACTGGGCTTAGAACCTGCATCTTTTTTGTTGTCTTTTTTGTTTTTTTGAGACAGAGTCTCACTCTGTCACCCAGGCTAGAGTGCAGTGGCGCGATCTTGGCTCATTGCATCCTCTGCCTTCCATGTTCGAGAGATTCTCCTGCCTCAGCCTCCAAGTAGCTGGGATTACAGGCACGCACCATGATGCCTGGCTAATTTTTGTATTTTCAGTAGAGACGGGGTTTTGCCATGTTGGCCACGCTGGTCTCGAACTCCTGGCCTCAAGCAATCCACCTGCCTTGGCTTCCCAAAGTGCTGGAATTACAGGCGTGAGCCACTATGCCCGGCAGAACATGCATCTTAATAAACGAAACCTCTAGTTCTATCATCTAATACCAGTGTAGGAGGACCCACGGAAAGTTACAAACCATGAATATTACTGGTGACTGAGTCCTAATTTCCTTGTTTGGACAGTCAAATAAATAAACAGAAAAAACAGCAATATCCTAAAGGAGTTTTGTCTATTTGGGAAGAACATATGCTTACCTTGTTACAAAGCCAATCTTCAAACTTAGGTCTGGGATTGCTATAATGCATTGCAATGTGCTTTCCTTGAATCACCAACTTTTTCTGTAAGAAAAGAAGTAATTAGTTATTCCCATTGTGAGGAACATGTGTCCATTTTCCCAGGGCAGAGCACACTTCGGAAAAATCAGTGCTCTGGAATTAAATGGACAACATACGGGGAGGACCAACCACCGCCACCTATACTCTGCCCATCCAATCCTTCAGATAGGCAGTAAGAGAATGGGATGCGGAGTAAAGGTAAACGGAGTCAGGGAGTGCTGAGAAAGCTGTCAAACACTAAACGCTGACTTGCACCAGGCGGTGTCTCCAGCAGAGACAGAAGTCCTAACATTCAGCATTGACAGGCTGCCTGAGTGTGACAGTCTACTTCAAAAAGCAGAAGACACAATTCTCTCAGTTCTGAGATTGTCTCCTACTTTTGCCCTTAGCATGGTGTCCTTGGGCTTCGCTTCACCTTTCCCCAGTCCCCCATCCTTATGCAAAGTAAAAGCCTTTACATTTCTCCTTCACCAACCCCACTCCCCGACCTTCTGCTTCAAGATGTGTCCTTTGGGGGGAAAGGGAGGGGAACTCATTTTTAAAGGGAATCTGGTTACAATTCTTTCTCAGGAGGGACTATTCTGAATGCCACCAACTCTAAAACAGCTAAATGAGATTTTTTTTTTCCTGTCAACTGCAACCATATCATGTCCTAGGTGACAGACGTGTTTTTCACTAAAATGGATGGTACTCTCTTCAAGGTGAGTAACCAGGAGGCCAGTGAAGTTTCTTCAGGGGGGTAGGAAAAGGTCATAAATGCATATACCTTCTCATCCTTCAAGTCAACCATGTGACTACAAGGACTTAATTTTAAAAGGTCAAAATTCTGAGCTGAATCAGTCTAGCCGAGAGTATACCTAGCACCTACCCCTAAAGAGCCTTCATTTAACAGGAGTATCTTTTCTTTTTCTTGGGGGTGGGGGGATCGAGGGTGAGGGTGGTTTGACACTATCAGAAGAGAAGGCGGTTAGAGATCCAGATTTTAAAAAGGAGTCTAACCCCTCTAAACATACATACTGTTGAGCAATTTGATTCTTGCAAATCCTGGAAGATTTAAGACATGCTGTGAATTTTGTCTCTGCAATATCTAAAGGCAAGACTGCATGTCTGGCCAGGAGAGAAAAAGCTGAAGGGCCATCCACTCACTGTGATATACAGAAGCAAAAATAAAAAAGCTGGGAGATATGTCAATAGATCATCCCACTAGGAGGGATGAGTGCTGGGAGACTCCAAACTACCAGTGAGTCCCTAATCCTACTGGCCTTTTATTTCTGGAGTGAATTTGAACTGTAATATGTCATACAGTAACATAGCTTTGTATACATTAAAATTGTGGAGACTTTTAAATGTCTTACAGGTTTTAGTTCTTAGGAGTTTTAAACTCCTAGGTTAGTCATTCTGACATATCCACTACATCAAACAATGCTATGTCAAGAAAGCAGACTCACATGAACCTTGTGTATGTTCTGGATGTACTAGGATGGTATCTACAGTATGAAATGAATGAAGCTCTGCTTTTTATAAATCAGGTTGTGATTTCTGGATTAGGAAAATGAGAAGCTTAAAAACTTTAACAAATCAGTCAATCAAAGTGATACCCTCATTAGTGAGGCTTGTTATAAATGGTAATATTACCAATCAAAGAATAAAACTCTTATTCATGGATTCATAGATGACTCAAATCACAGAATGCTGCAGAAAAGCAAGATAATGAGTCAAGCAAACATCCCAGAATGCACTTGGTTAAAGGCATTCAATAATGTGCCTTGGAGTTCTTGCAAAAAATGTTATTTAAGTGTCAAGCACTGAACATTATCTTGACAAACTGAAGAACACTTCAGTTAATACTACCTCGAAGAACCATCAATGACTTGCCTTGAACAGACTATAAAAGGCATTCTCAGGGAGATTAGAATGTTAATGCCACTCTAACTAGATTAGACAGCAGCAGGACACCACTCCCAGGCTAATCTCATCAGACTTATTGTTCATAAATTCCACTAGGTCCTTAAATATTCCCTGAAGACCCGTCTGAGCAGCTATGCCTCCAGGAGGCTTTGTGGTCTTCAGGCAGAAATAAGGAATTACTTATAAAAATGCTTGCCACAGACTTTCATCATGTTCTCTTCACTGTCAAATGGAGAGTTTGATATACTAAGCTTACTCTCAATGGACATAATGAATAGGAATATAACCAAGTAGAAAAAAAGGGAAACATTAAGATGTTTTAGTGATTACCAGACAGGTATTCAGTAGGTAACAAAGCCCTGCCAGCCAGGTAGGTAGCCATGTTTAAAGGCAGAACAAATTCTACAATGAAGTCCTTGGAACTGTACTTATTCTAGTAACGTCAATTTTAATATATACAAAGCTTTTTTTTTTTTTTTTTTTTTTTAAAGTCACTCCTTTGGAAC
>NW_016804422.1:819093-827726 GCF_001698545.2 Rhinopithecus bieti
CCACACCTGTGAATTCAACCACTCACTAAAATTTCTAACATTCAAATCCACACTTGTAGCAGTTTTCTTTCTTTCTTTTTTTTTTTGAGTGGACTCTCGCTCTGTCGCCCAGGCTGGAGTGCAGTGGCACAATCTTGACTCACTGCAAGCTCCGCCTCCTGGGTTCACGACATTCTCCTGCCTCAGCCTCCCGAGTAGCTGGGACTACAGGCACCTACCACCACGCCTGGCTAATTTTTTTGTAGTTTTAGTAGAGACAGGGTTTCACCGTGCTAGCCAGGATGGTCTCGATCTCCTGACCTTGTGATCCACCCACCTCGGCCTCCCAAAGTGCTGGGATTATAGGTGTGAGCCACCGTGCCCAGCCTCTTATAGCATTTTCATGGTCATTCTCAGACATGTGCAAGGCAGTGAAAAATCTGAGTTGCTCAAACACGTTTCCAGCTGCGATCTAAAAAAATGATGCTTTGCCCTGTTCAAGCTTTCATATTGTAAACAAGTGTCTAGTGCCACGTTTCCACGTTTTTTGTGCTTTTTGTTGGTGATTCTGCTGTTTAAAATGGCTCCCCAAGCAGAGTTCTGAAATGCTGTCTAGTGTTCCTAAGCACAGGGCTATGATCTGCCTTACAGAGTATGCTAGATAAGCTTTATTCAGGCATGAGTTACAATGCCATTGGCTGTGAGATCAATGTTAATGAATCAATGATATATATTAAGTAAGTCATCTTGAAATAGAAACACATAAAACAAGGTTCCATGCTGAGCAGCTGACAAAAACGTGACCACAGGCTCACAAAAACCCAACTCTATTTCCCCTACAAGAAATGGTTCAGTATTTATGGTGAGTTTGTGGAACATAATTACCTACTTTTTTTTTTTTTGAGACAGAGTCTCGCTCTGTCACCCAGGCTGGAGTGCAGTGGCGCGATCTCGGCTCACTGCAAGCTCCGCCTCCTGGGTTCACGCCATTCTCCTGCCTCAACCTCCCAAGTAGCTGGGACTACAGGCGCCCGTAGCCATGCCCGGCATTTTTAGTAGAGACGAGGTTTCACCGTGTTAGCCAGGATGGTCTCGATCTCCTGATCCCGTGATCCACCCGTCTCGGCCTCCCAAAGTGCTGGGATTACAGGTGTGAGCCACGGTGCCTGGCCAATTACCTACTTTCTAACACAAAAGTGAGGAGTCTGTGGCCAGGCGCGGTGGCTCATGCCTGTAATACAGCACTCTGGGAGGCCGAGGCAGGGGGGGTCACCTTCTGACCTTCTGAGGTCAGAAGGTGGAGACCAGCCTGGCCAACCTGGTTTAATCCCTATTGTATTTTCTACTAAAAATAAAAATTTAGCTACGTGTAGTGGCATATGCCTATAATCCCAGCCTCTTGGGAGGCTGAGGCAGGAGAATCAATTGAACCCGGGAGGCAGAGGTTGCAGTGAGGTGAGACTGAGCCACTGCACTCCAGCCTGGGCAACAGAGTAAGACACTGTCTCAAAAAAAAAAAAAAAAAACAAAACAAAAAAGAAAGAAAAAAAGAAGAAGAAAAAAAAAGTGAGGAGCCTGGCCCCACCCTGTGACTCAGGTTCATATGCAATAACCTTCTAACCCTATGTTAGACACAGGGAGGGGAACATCACACACGAGGACAAGGGGAGGGAGCAATGGACATGTCCAAAGTCCAGGATGTGGGAAGTAGGGTGTGGCTGGAAGGAAGGGTGAGGACCAGAGATGCTGCTGGAAATCAGGCAGTGCCAAGTATACTAAGACTCTAATTGGCTAGTCTGAATGAACCTTCCTTTTTAACAAGCTTTTCTAAGGTTTCAAATGGGTAGTTTAATTTTCAACTAATAAAAGGGTGGCCAGGTTAAAAAGAAAATTAGGTATTTACCAATCAACCACATCTAATAAGTAACTAATTCAATAAAAATGCATTGATTATTTTCTAGGAGCTAATGAAGACACAAGACCTGCTCCTTGTGGTTACAGACATTCAGAACACTCATACATTGAGCTTCAAAGCCTAAATATAAATATGGTCATTTACTTTTGTTTTTGAGACAGGGTCTTGCTCTGTCACCCAGGCTGGAGTGCAAAGGCGTGATCTTGGCTCACTGCAACTTCCACCTCCTAGGTTCAAGCGATTCTCCTGTCTCAGCCCCACTGAGTAGCTGGGACTAAAGCTATGTGCCACCATACCTAGCTAATTTTTGTATTTTTAGTAGAGACGGGGTTTCACCATGTTGGCCAGACCGTTCTCAAACTCCTGACCTCAAGTGATCCACCCGCGTTGGCCTCCCCAAGTGCTGGGATTACAGGCATGAGCCACAGCACCTGGCCAATATGGTAATTTACTTCGGAACCTAGTTCAGAGAACTCCTCCCTAAAGACAGAAAAATATTTCACTAGCTGAGATACAGGTTGAGCAACCCTAATCCAAAAATTTGAAATGCTCCAAAATCTGAAATTTTCTGAGCACTGACATGACACTACAAGTGGAAAATTCCACCCCTGACCTTATTTGAGAGGTCACAGACAAAAGGGCAGTCAAAACTTTTAGTCCAGGCAACACAGTTAGCCTAGCCTGTCTCTACAAAAAATAAATTAGCAGGGTGTCGTGGCATGCACTTGCTAGCTACTCAAGTAAAAAGATCACTTGAGCCCAGGAGTTCGAGGCTGCAGTGAGCTATGATTGCATTGCTATACTCCAGCCTGAGTGACGAGACCCTGTGTAAAAAACGGAAACAAAAATATTACACAAAAAAACCAAAGCACATTGTTTTGTGTATAAAATTATTTAAAGTATTGTATAAAATTACCTTTGGCATGTATAAGGCATATACAAAATATAAATGAATTTCATGTTTAGACTTATGTAAATGCAAATGTTTAAACTTATGTAAATGCAAATACTTAAAAAAAAAAACCCAAAATATCAAAACAGTTCTGGTCCCAAGCATTTTGTATAAGGGATACTCAACCTCTACTGGCTTAAGATAAAACAATAACATGAGAAAATAATGGTAGAAGCTCAAAGTTCATTGTGCCTACTGACTGCTGGTTATAACTGTCATTTCCCCTTACATCGCTCTCTGTGATGGTGATGGGAAGGCCGCGCAGCATGATGGTCTTGCTCTCCCTCTCGTCACTGATGTCATGCCTATAGTCGTGCTCACCATAGTCACCATCTGAATGGTAGCCATCTTCAGATCGGTCACTGTTCCTTCTTTCACGCTCTCTCTGAGTTACAATGAACAAAATCACAATTAACATCACCCTGTACTCTTTGAAACAGGCCCTCCACGCCTAGAAATTATCCTTAGCAGGAAGTCTACAGAACTGATACAAGCATTCCATGGTAATGTTCACTGCAATTTTTTTTTTTTTTTTTTTGAGACAGGGGTCTCACTATGTTACCCAGGCTGGTCTGAACTCCTGGCCTCAAGTGACCCTCCTGCTTTGGCCTCCCAAAGTGCTGGGATTACAAGCATGCCCAGTCTGTAGTGTTTTCTTTTTCTGTTTTTTTTGTTTGTTTGTTTTTTAAGACAGTTTCCTTCTTATTGCCCAGGCTGGAGTGCAGTGGTATGATGATCTCGGCTCACTGCAACCTCCGCCTTCCGGGTTCAAGCGAGTCTCCTGCCTCAGCCTCCCCAGTAGCTGGGACATAGGCGCTTGTCACCATGCCCAGCTAATTTTTTTGTATTTTTGGTAGAGACAGGGTTTCACCATGTTAGCCAGGATGGTCTCGATCTTCTGACCCCATGATCCACCCACCTTGGCCTCCCAAAGTGCTGGGATTACAGGTGTGAGCCACTGCGCCCGGCCTTCTGGTTTTTTTTGAGACAGAGTCTCGCACTGTCGCCCAGGCTGGAGTGCAATGGCACAATCTCAGCTCACTGCAACCACCACCTCCCAGGCTCAAGCGATTCTTATACCTCAGCCTCCTGAGTAGCTGAGGTCGCACCACTGCACTCCAGCCTGGGTGACAAGAGTGAAACTCTGTCTCAAAAAAAAAAATTAAAAAAATTAAAAAAAAATACTGAGATAACTAAAACAACTTATATTATTTTTATTATTATTATTTTAAAGACAAGGTCTCCCTATAGTGCTCAGGCTGGCCTTGAACTCCTGGGCTCAAGGGATCCTCCTGCCTTGGCCTCCCAAAGTGTTGGGATTACAGGTGTGAGCCACCGCGCCTGGCCAACAACTTATATTTATCATTCATTTCAAAACACAGAATATGTTATCATAACCCCATTGTTTCATCTTTAAAATGGTAATAACACCTACCTTATCAGGCTGTACTGAGACCTAAATGAATTCATGAAGTCAAGTGCTCAAAAGTACATGGTGAGTCCTAGGTAAACCCTGGCTATTCTTTCTTTCTTTTTTTTTTTTTTGAGACAGAGTTTCGCTTTGTCACGCATGCTGGAGAGCAGCGGTGCAATCTCGGCTTGCTACAACCGCTGCCTCCCAGGTTTCAAGTGATTGTCTTGCCTCAGCCTCCCAAGTAGCTGGAATTACAGGTGCCCACCACCACACTCAGCTAATTTTTATATTATCAGTAGAGACAGGTTTTACTACGTTGGCCAGACTGGTCTTGAACTCCTGACCTCAAGTGATCTGGCCACCTTGACCTCCCAAAGTGCTGGGATTATGGGAAGGGGCCACTGGGCCTGGCGGCCTGGCTGTTGTTTCTATTACTATAAGACTCAGGGTGTTTCTGGGGGTTATACAGCCACTGGTCACTCACCTCTGGACTGTCATAGTCTCGGTAGTCGTCGTATCTATCACCCCTCCGATCATCACTAGATCTTTTGTAATCTGAGTCCCTCCGCCTGCTTCGGGATTCACGCTCATCACGGTCATCCCTGTCTATGATGGAACCGTATCTTCCACTACGCTCTGTTCTACTCACTCTGCCAGGGAAAATAATTTTCATTCTAAAGTCAGTCACATTTTGTACCTTTAAAAGACAGAGTTAAAAATACACACCCCCCACAGATCAGTTTATAAGATATATCCAAATAGTTTAAAGTGTTAAAATGTATTACTAAATTCCAGTTTACTAAGATAACCACTGGGAAAATACCTACATCCCTAAATGTAATGATAATAGTCAGGAGTTTATGCTAAATTTGAAACAAACATTTGGGTTGAATATTTCTAAGAAAGGGTCATGTTATCTAAGTTTTTTTTTTTTTTGAGACAGAGTCTCGCTCTGTCGCCCAGGCTGGAGTGCAGTGGTCGGATCTCAGCTCACTGCAAGCTCCGCCTCCCGGGTTCCCGCTATTCTCCTGCCTCAGCCTCCCGAGTAGCTGGGACTACAGGCACCCATCACCACGCCCGGCTAGTTTTTTGTATTTTTTAGTAGAGACGGGGTTTCACCGTGTTAGCCAGGATGGTCTCAATCTCCTGACCTCGTGATCCGCCTGTCTCGGCCTCCCAAAGTGCTGGGATTACAGGCTTGAGTCACCCAGCCCGGCCTATCCAAGTTTATTTTTGCACTTTGTCAAGCCTAGAGTCTACATATTATCCCTTCATCCCTGATTCAGATCAAAAACAGGAAAAAAGCAGTTACTCGAATTTCACCCAATTTTAAAGGGTGAAATTAAGTACATCCCTGGCTCATCTACTCTCAAGAGTATCATACCTACTAGAAAATGGACCAAAAACCTGGATGAACTAAGTCTTTTTTTCCCCCATCAGGCAACTTAGTTGTCTGTCAGATACAACTGGATAGTTACCCAAAACTAGCACCCCTTAGGAGAACACTCTTCTTATAACATCTGGTTTATTTTTGGTTGAAGGGCAGCACTGGGCTTCATGAGAAAACCTAATAATAAGGGGCTTAAACCTATTTGACCACAGATAAAACAGGTCTTTTGTAAACTGTTTACCAGATTCATAAGACTGCGGCAAAGGAAAGGTTTATAAGGGCTTCATTTAGAATACACAAATTGAATAAAAAGAATCAAAGAAAATATGGGACTGAGACACCCCAAAGGGGTAAATGTTAATTTAATAAGCTATTTAGAACCACAGACTGCTGACATAGCATTAAAACACCATGTGACATGAACATTTCCTAAGGTCTCTCGGGCCTGTCAATGTGATCTACCACAGGGACTGACCTCAATACTAAAAAGGCAGATGGCTGAATAAGGTTGTGTGTTTAAATCAAATGGTCTGAGAGTGTGTACCCAATAGCCAAATGTTCTCATCTTAATTTTCCACTAATTCTTTGGCTCTTTCTTTCTTCATGTAACACACGGTCCCAAGCTTCTCAGCTCTCTAAGTCTGGATCATCTTGGTATTTAGGGAACAATAATGAGAACTGGCATTCACTGATTGCTTACCACAGCCAGGAACTGTGCTAAGTGCCAGACTGTATGATCTCCTGGATTCTGCAAAGGTTGCTGTCCACACAGGGTACCCTCAAGGACCCATTCTATTCTGCCCTTCTTTGCCTAAAATTCTTTCTTATCCTTCAGCTTCCTTCCAGAGAATACTTTCTCCAGGAACCTTTCCTGGCTGTGAACAAGAAAAAGACATACTTCCTATGTGTTATAAGAGCACCCTATACTTTATCACAGCATGTTCACACAGTACTTTAATTCTCTCACTAGACTGTAGTTTGTGACAACAGGACCATAAAGGTGTTCATCAGCAATGCCTGGCACAAAACACTCACATATTAGTTTGATAAACTATTTTAAACAAAGAGTTCAGTCCCCACTGAAATGTTGAGTTCAAAGTCATGTACTATAGTAACTTACCGTTTGTCTGAACCCATTGTCCCACTGAAGATCTAGCACACAGCTCCAAAAGGTTCAAATTTTATTTTTTCTAGGAGACAAGAGACAGTAATTGCTGTAAATCTCAGAGATCACTTAAGTCAGCAGCTCCATAAGCTTGGATACTACTGAGGCTGGGATTTCATCAAACCTTCAAATCACTGACAGCGATTATCTAAGGTAGGCAGGTGGTGGGGACAAACTGTCAACGTTAAAATGCTAATATTTTGTTAACCATGAGCAAAACCGGAAGATTAAGAATACTTTAAAATATCAGATTCCAGATTTAACAACAGAATCACAATACGGAGCAAGCAGAAGACTCCTTCTCTGCTCCTACCTTAGAATTACAAAGCAAAAAGGGCAGAGCTGCAATGAGCTCCTTTGGTTTTGTATCAAAGCAACTCTAGTGGGATAGTTGACCGTTAAAACATTAATCCAAGTGTCTTCATTAATACAAAGAGCAACATGAAATTCAAACATTTCTGATGAAAAATTTAAAACCTCGTACAAGCTGGGATTCTGAGCTGCCTGAAATCTACTACATTAATAACATATCGCATAAGACAAGAGCAAAACTAGAAACGACCTAATTCCTAGGTAACAATAACCACCACGTCCTGAGTCAGTTCTTATGACTACAAACCACTGAGTGGCGAAGAGCCCGGCCCACCTGCTCCCCGTTGGTAATAAGACATCACACAGCTGGACCGCGTTCGATGAGCGCGAGGTCCGAGAAATCAGTTCCAGTCGTCTCTGGAGCCTAGTCTATAGCGAATGCTCAACGATTTGTTGAAATTAATAAATGAAAAAGAACCACTGGGGGGAAACAAGTCCCGAGGCATATTCACTGGTGCTGCCCCTTCTCTCCCGGGCGGTGCCGGCACCCACCTCCGTGGGGTCTCGCAGGCGAGATGGCGGCGTCACGGCCTGCTCGACCGACTCCAGCGTCCGGCCTGCCCTCCCGCACACACCCCTCCCGCCTCCCAAGAGCTTCCTAACCCGGAGATCGGCCATCACCGAACAGCTTTTTGGAGAGGGCGATTCAGTTGCAGTTGAGGGGGGGATGGCGGCCAGAGACTGCCAGGGCGCTCCCGAGGAGGGCCAGAGGGACAGGGGACGGCTCCACTGCTCCGCTAGGCTGGAGATTAGGGGACGTGTACCCACAAGGGGCAAAGTCACAGCCAGAAAGAAGCAGGCCAGAGCCTGAGCTGGCTGGACGACCTCTGGAAACTCTGACAGAGCTGGCAACAAGGAAGGGCGCGGCCCTCCAACGCCTGGGGTAATTTAGCCCCTCTAGAGAACCGGCTGGAGCTGATCAGTCGCCTCCGGCAGCTGACAAGGGAGACCTGGGGGCCAGCCCCAATGGCAAGAACCTACCGTCGTTAGACAGCCACCGCACTTACCCCAAGGAGAGACCGAAGCAGCAGTAGCGGTTCTGCGTCCCCGAACCTCCAACAAGATTCGGCTGCTCCACAAAATGGCGCCTCCGCCGACGGCCGTCTCCTACCCACAGTACCTCACGCCTATCCCCTCCCTTTGTCACCCGCCTCCTGCGGAGGAGTCCAATCCTCTAAGTGGCCTGGCTGCGCGAGGGCTGCCGGGAAATGTGGTCGCCAGACCATCCTTGTCACTTGGGACGCTCAGTGTTTCTTGCAATTCTCTTCTAAATCACCACAGAGTTGTCGATCGGCTTTTGGAGACCTGGATTTGTTTTTAGGGCTCCTCTCTATTAGGCATGGTAATAATTCTTTGCTTTTGCTACTCGCGCCGTAGAGAGTACAGTTTGCTTTCACTGGCACGGTGTAAAACATTGTTTAATGTTTTTTTTTTTTTTTTTTTTTT
>NW_016804422.1:828276-832256 GCF_001698545.2 Rhinopithecus bieti
CCGCCCGTCTCGGCCTCCCAAAGTGCTGGGATTACAGGCTTGAGCCACCGCGCCCGGCCTGTTTAATGTTTTACATTAAAAGGAGACAGTGCGTGGCATGGTGGCTCAACCACAATCCAGCATTTTGGGAGGCCGAGGCAGGAGGATCGCTTGAGGCCAGGAGTTCGAGACCAGCCTGGACAACACAGTGAGACCCTATCTCTACAAAAAATAAAATTAGCCGAGCGTGGTGGCGTGGGCCTCTAATTCCAGCTACTCAGAAGCTGAGGTGAGAGGTTCGCTTGGGCCCAGAAGGTCGAGGCTGCAGTGAGCCGTGCTCTCCTCGCCGCACTCCAGCCTGGGGACAATGTGAGAAACTGTCGCTAAAAATAAAAAGGAGGCCGGTGCCGGGCGCAGTGGCTCACGTCTGTAATCCCAGCACTTTGGGGGGCCGAGGTGGGCGGATCACAAGGTCAGGAGATTGAGACCATTCTGGCTAACTCGGTGAAACCCCGTCTCTAGTAAAAATACAAAAAATTAGCCGGGCGTGGTGGCGGGCGCCTGTAGTCCCAGCTCCTGGGGAGGCTGAGGCAGGAGAATGGCGTGAACCCGGGAGGCGGAGCTTGCAGTGAGCCGAGATAGCGCCACTGCACTCCAGCAGCCTGGGCGACAGAGCGAGACTCTGTCTCAAAAAAAAAAAAAAAAGAGGCCGGGCGCGGTGGCTCAAGCCTGTAATCCTAGCACTTTGGGAGGCCGAGGAGGGTGGATCACGAGGTCAGGAGCTCAAGACAGCCTGATCAATATGGTGAAACCGCGTCTCTACTAAAAATACAAAAATTTGCTGGGCGTGGTGGCGTGTGCCTGTAGTTCCAGCTACTAGGGAGGCTGAGGCAGGAGAATCGTTTGAACTGGGGAGGCGGAGGTTGCAGTAAGCCAAGATCGTGCCACTGCACTCCAGCCTGGGCGACAGAGCAAGACTCAGTCTCAAAATAATAATAATAATAAATAAATAAAAAGGAGGGGCCGGGTGTGGTGGCTCATGCCTGTAATCCGAGCACTGGGAGGCCGAGGCAGGTGGATCAGTTGAGCTCAGGAGTTTGAGACCAGCCTGGCCAACATGGCTACACCCTGTCTCTACTAAAAACACAAAAATTAGCTGGGTGTGGTGGCACACACCTGTAATCCCAGCTACTTGGGAGGCTGAGGTAGGAGAATCTCTTGAACTCCAGAGGCGGAGGTTGCAGTGAGCAGAGATTGCTCTACCGCACTCCAGCCTGTGCAACACAGCAAGACTCCATCTCAAAATATAATAAAAATAAAAAGTAAATAAAAATTAGGAACATTAGTTGATCATTTTACTGGATGCTAGATTATTGCCCTAGATGCTTTGCAAACATTTTTGTTTTTTTGAGATGGAGTTTTGCTCCTGTTGCCCAGGCTGGAGTGCAATGACATGATCTCAGCTTACAGCAACCTCTGCCTCCCAGGTTCAAGTGATTCAGCCTCCCAAACAGCTGGGATTACAGGCACCCACCACCACACCCAGCTAATTTTTGTATTTTTAGAAGAGACGGGGTTTCACCATGTTGACCAGGCTGGTTTTGAACTCCTGACCTCAGGTGACCCACCCACCTCAGCCTCTCAAAGTGTTGGGATTACAGGCATGAGCCACCGCACCCAGCCAGAACTGATTTTTCAGGTCATACATACAAATTGAAAAAATAGACCATGCGCCGGGGCGGTGGCTCAAGCCTGTAATCCTAGCACTTTGGGAGGCCGAGGCGGGCGGATCACGAAGTCAGGAGATCGAGACCATCCTGGCTAACACGGTGAAACCCCGTCTCTACTAAAAAATAGAAAAAACGAACCGGGCGAGGTGGCAGGCGCCTGTAGTCCCAGCTACTCCAGAGGCTGAGGCAGGAGAATGGCGTGAATCCGGGAGGCGGAGCTTGCAGTGAGCTGAGATCCGGCCACTGCACTCCAGTCTGGGAGACAGAGCAAGACTCTGTCTGAAAAAAAAAAAAAAAAGATTGTCTTTTCTAGTTTCTGGATGTGAAAAAAAAAAGAAAGTTCCCCTCTTTAATGAAATTATGATCATGTCTTAAAAAAGAAAATCTCCTACCACTTGGCAAAAGAAGAGACTGGTTCACATGTTTTGGTTCCAGGCTGGGATCTATTGCTCTAGAAGATAAAGAAGAAAAAAATGTATGGAAGAATTCTTGCCTATACCAATAAACCAAATGGTTTCTTTTGTCAAAGATGGGCTTTGATGAACTAAGGAAGAGATATAATCAAAATTCAATCCGACAAGTATTTTCTATAAATCTATGAATTCAGCATTATTTATTCATTTATTGAGTACCTGTGCCAGGCCCTAGGGATAAAGTAGTGAGGAAATTACCAAAGATCTCTGCTCTGGCATCAAAAGCCTCAGGGAACTTCCCAGGGACATCACAGGGTGACAGTTTTCACACCCATTCCTACTTTAATCAGTACCCAAGTGTTGTGCCGAACCCCTATTAACATCAACAAGGGAAGGAACCAGGTTCAAGAGGCTGAAGAAGAGACCTAGAGCCAGCAAATGAGATGTGAGGTTTTATTACTTTAAATGACAAAAACCATGATTACTTTATCTTCAATCTTATATTAGGGGCTTACATACAGAGAAGAGAGCCCAGTGGCAGTGGGCTGGAAAGGAGAACCACCTTATGTACAGAAATAGTCCAGTGGTGGCCGGGCGCAGTGGCTCACGCCTGTAATGCCAGCACTTTGGGAGGCCGAGGCAGGTAGATCACGAGGTCAGGAGTTCAAGACCAGCCTGGCCAAGATGGTAAAACCCCATCTCTACTAAAAATACAAAAGTTAGCCGGGTGCTGTGGCAGGTGCCTATAATCTCAGCTACTCATGAGGCTGAGGCAGGAGAATCGCTTGAACCTGAGGGAAGGAGGTTGCAGCGAGCTAAGATCGCACCACTGCACTTCAGCCTGGGTGACAGAGTGAGACTCTGTCTAAAAAAAAAAAAAGAAAGAAAGAAAGAAAAAAGAAAAGGTCCAGTGGTGATGGCTGGATAACAGGATAACATATCCGCATGGCCCGGTGGCAGTGAGCCAGGCAGGAAAACTGCAACTGCCTGCAAACATCATGCAGCGTATATAGCCTATTCAGTTAATAATACTCTCCCCCTAATGACCTCCACCTGGCAATCTTCATTTGCCCCAAAACTCAGGGCCTCAATCTCCTGTATGTCCCATGTTCCATGTGACAGACTGGGGGCTAAGATGTTTATCATAGGTAAGGAACGAAGTTCTAGTTGGTCACTCCCAGATTCCCTAGCTGGGAATACACATTCACGTGCATCTGCCATTCACGGTTATTCTGAGTAGGCTTAAATTATTGCTCTCAAGCCTGGGTATGGTGGCTCATCCCTGTAATCCCAGCACTTTGGGAGGCCGAGGTGGGCAGATCACTTGAGATCAGGAGTTCAAAACCAGCCTGGCCAATGTGGCGAAACCCCATCTCTACCAAAAATACAAAAATTTGCCAGGCATGGTGGTGCGCGACTGTAGTCCCAGCTACTTGGGAGGCTGACCCAGAAGAATTGCTTGAACCTGGGAGGCAGAGGTTGCAGTAAGCCGAGATGGTGCCACTGCACTCCAGCCTGGGTGACAGAGCAACAGAGTGAGACTGTCTCAAAAAAAAAAAAAAAAAAAGGCCGGGCACGGTGGCTCACACCTCTAATCTCAGCACTTCGGGAGGCTGAGGAGGGCGGATCATGAGATCAGGAGATTAAGACCATCCAGGCTAACACGATGAAACCCCATCTCTACTAAAAAATACAAAAAAATTTAGCCGGGCGTGGTGGTGGGCACCTGTAGTCCCAGCTACTTGGGAGGCTGAGGCAGGAGAATGGTGTGAATCTAGGAGGTGGAGCTTGCAGTGAGCCGAGATTGTGCCACTGCACTCCAGCCTGGGCAACAGAGCAAGACTCCATCTCAAAAAAA
>NW_016804422.1:834645-853244 GCF_001698545.2 Rhinopithecus bieti
CCGGGCGATAGAGCGAGACTCCGCCTCAAAAAAAAAAAAAAAAAAAAAAAATTCAGACCTTATTTCCAAAAGCAAAATCTCCACCACAAAGGAAAAGTTAAACTAGGAAGAGCAAACAAACCTAGGCCATGGGCCAAACTAGGTCTGAGCTTAAAACACTTACTCCAGGGAAGATGTTGTAATCCCAGCACTTTGGGATGCCAAGGTAGGCGGATCACCCTAAGGTCAGAAGTTCAAGACCAGCCTGGTCAACATGGTGAAACCCCATCTCTGCTAAAAATACAAAAATTAGTCACGCATGGTGGTGGGTGCCTGTAATCCCACCTACTAGGGAGGTTAAGGCAAGACAATTGCTTGAACATGGGAGGTGGAGGCTGCAGTGAGCCAAGATCATGCCATTGCACTCCAGCCTGGGCAACAAGAGTGAAAACTGCATCTCAAAAAAAAGAAAAGAAAAAAAAAAACAAAACAAAAAGGCCAGGCGCGGTGGCTCACGCCTGTAATCCCAGCACTTTGGAAGGCTGAGGCAGGCACATCACGAGGTCAAGAGATTGAGACCGTCTTGGCCAACATGGTGAAACCCTGTCTCTACTAAAAATACAAAAATTAGTAGGCGTGGTGGCATGCACCTGTAGTCCCAGCTATTCGGGAGGCTGAGGCAGAAGAATCGCTTCAATCTGGAAGGCGGAGGCTGCAGTGAGCTGAGATTGCGTCAATGCAATGCAGCCTGGCAACAGAGCAAGACTCCGTCTCAAAAAAAAAAACCACCAAAAAAACAAGTCTGTCATGCTGTCCCCATAGCTTACTGTATTTCTCCCTTGAGGGTCTCATTGTGTCAGTAATTGCTCAATGTCCATTTTTCCCAGTGGACTGAGTTATATGGGCACAGAGGCCAACATCAGTCTTGCTGTAATCCCCAGTGACATGTAGACTAAGCTTCCAAAACAGATACCAACACTTAATTGGATGCTGCCTATGTTAACAACTTCAATAGTGAAGCATTTAATGTGTTCCATAGCTCATGACAGGTCCAGTTGGGTGACATAGGGTTAGAAGGAAAACCTGGTCTGGCCAGTTCAGGACAAAACTAGACCAGCTTCCAAAGAGTTTTGACCTACTCAGACAGGATGTAATGAGTTACTTCACAGATGAATCTGCAGACCATCGTTAGATCAGAAGGGTTTTTAAAGTGCACTTGTCTAGTGCTGATAGATTCAAATGGCCCATCTTATGTAGTAATGCAGCACTAGTAGTACCAAGGCCCAGAACATGGGGCTCTCAATTTCTAAGCTAATGTGCTCCTGATTTTGTTTTCCATTTTGGATGAATAAAGATTTATTAAAGAGAACAATTAGATCTGGATACAGCATGACAAATAAATTCAGATTTACTATTCCTGTTGATGTTTTTTTTTTTTTTTGGACGGAGTCTTGCTCTGTTGCCCAGGCTGGAGTGCAGTGGCACAATCTCGGCTCACTGCAAGCTCTGCCTCCCAGGTTCACACCATTCTCCTGCCTCAGCCTCCCAAGTAGCTGGGACTACAGGCACCCGCCACCAAGCCTGGCTAATTTTTTATATTTTTAGTAGAGATGGGGTTTCACCATGTTAGCCAGGATGGTCTCAATCTGCTGACCTCGTGATCCGCCCTCCTGGGCCTCCCAAAGTGCTGGGATTACAGGCGTGAGCCACCGCGCCCTGCCTGAAGTTTTCTTCTTAGTATATTCTCCCTAACATCTCCCACTCCTCACTACCCATCTCTCCCAAACCCTCCGCCCCACCCACCTTTAACAGAGTATATTTCAGCCCTCCTTGGTCCAGCCTTATGTATACAGACCATACAACCAAGGGGTTGGCAAACTAAAACTCACAGGCCAATACTGTCTTTGTGAATAAAGTTTTATTGAAACACAGCCACAACCACTTGTTTACAGATTGCCTATTGCTGCTTTCTCACCAGGGCAATACAGCTAAAGATGATCTGACCTGCCTTATGCCATCAAGATGGTGGTCTCAGTTCTCTTCCTAAGAAACATTCTTCCCTTGAGATATGTGCAAAGTGAAATTTTTAGTACTGTGATATGTAACCCTGAGGAATTTTATTTTTCTGAGACAGGGCCTCACTCCATTGCCCAGGTTAGAGTGCAGTGGTGTGATCACTGCACTCATTGCAGCCTCAACCTCTTGGGCTCAAGTGATCCTCTCACCTCAGCCTCTGAAAGTGCTGGGATTATAGGCATAAGCCACCATGCCAGGATTTTTAAAAGTTATAATAGGCTCTCATAGCCAAAGAAATACAGCAAAATTTAAAACAAAACAAAAATAGGCTTATAGGTTACATAGTCCTTTTTTTTTCTGAGACAGAGTCTCACTCTGTCGTCCAGGATGGAGTGCAGTGACATAATCTCGGCTCACTGCAACCTCCTCCCAGGCTCAAGTGATTCTCTTGCCTTGGCTTCCTGAGTAGCTGGGATTACAGGTATGCACCACCATGCCCAGCCAGTTTTTGTATTTTTAGTAGAGACAGGGTTTCACCATGTTGGCCAGGCTGATCTCAAACTCCTGACCTCAAGTGATCTGCCTGCCTTGGCCTCCCAAAGTGCTGGGATTACAGGAGTGAGCCACCCACTGCACCTGGCCTTATATAGTCCTTTTATTTTATTTTGAGATGAACTCTTGCTCTTGTTGCCCAGGCTAAAGTACAGTGGCATGATCTCAGCTCACTGCAACCTCCACCTCCTGGAAGTGATTCTCCTGCCTAAGCCTCCTCAGTAGCTGGGATTACAGGCGCCCACCCTCATGTCTGGCTAATTTTTATATTTTTAGTAGAGACAGGGTTTCACCATGTTGGCCAAGCTGGTCTTGAATTCCTGACCTCAGGTGATCCACCCACCTCGGCTTCCCAAAGTGCTGGGACTATAGGCTTGAGCCAATGTGCCTGGCCTCTAGTCCTTTTAACCACAAATAATTTTTTTTTAAAGGCTCACTTTTGAGCTGGGCCCTGTCGCTCATGCCTGTAATCCCAAAACTTTGGAAGGCCAAGGCAGGCAGATCACTTGAGTCAGGGAGGTTGAGGCTACAGTAAGTGGTGATCATGCCACTGCTCTCCAGCCTGGGACACAAAATAAGACTCTGTCTCAAAAAAGGAAAACAAAACAAAACTCATTTTTGAAGCAAATACTGGAAAATGGTAGAGGTGATGATGGGGAAATTGAGAAAGATTTGAGAGAGGGCAGATACCTCTTTGGAGAATTTTAGCAATGGAGAGAAGAAGAGCTGGGCAGTGCCTGGAGAGGAATGGTGATCCTTACTATGCCAACTTTTAATCATAAAGTGTGAAGCATGGAGTACTCTGCAGGCACTCAGAAAAAGAGTTCTCACCCTCCCCCAACTCTACCATAACAGGGAATCAGAAGAATTTTGAAGATCTAATGAGTAGTAAACCAACATGGAATATGTTCAGCTTAAGCAGTTACTAAAAAATAAAAGAAACAAATAATGAAATGCTATATTCGCTGATTAGATTAAGAAAATAAATTGTATGGTCTGACAGCATTCACACAAGCTACGGTTCAAAGGTCATTGCAACCCACTTACTTATACTGACAGTAGGCAGTATTCTAAGGTTTAATGCAGCACTAGTTGCTACTTCAGCATAACTTAAAATGGGCCTGAACCAAGGCACTCTCTCCCTCCTACCAGTAGCTCCATTCCCACCCATCTCTGGAGAAAAAAAATTAACAAAAAGATAATCACATTGAAAAAAAGTTTATTTAAAAAAGTTCTAGCAGCAAGAACAGTAACAAAAGAAAAGGAGAGACAAACAAAACAAGAAGGAGGTTGTGTCCCATGGAACTTGTCTCCATTCTTAATCGAGTTCTTTATACCGAGCAAACATGACTCTTCGAACAGCATCTCGATAAGTCTCATTGGACTGTCTTTTGCTGGTTCTTCCTGGGGCTCCAACACTGGGGCCCCTCATCCGGCCTTCAGCCTGTAAAACAAAGACAAACTATAAAGTGGGCCCTATAGATTAATTAGCCTCAGTGCTGGTCTTTGAACACAGGCATTTCTGGACAAGTATGGAGGAGTATATAGGAGATACATATATATATATATATATATATTTTTTTTTTTTTTTTTTAGATAAGAGTCATGCTCTGTCACCCAGGCTAGAGTGCAGTGGTGTGATCTGGGCTCACTGCAAGTCTGCCTCCCAGGTTTAAGCAATTGTTGTGCCTCAGCCTCTGAGTGGCTGGGACTACAGGTGCCTGCCATCGTACCCGGCTAATTTTTGTATTTTTAGTAGAGACAGGGTTTCGCCACGTTGGCCAGGCTGATCTCAAACTCCTGGCCTCAAGTGATCTGCTCACCTCGGCCTCCCAAAGGGTTGGGATTACAGACATGAGCCACCACGCCTGGCAGGATAATTTTTTTTTTGAGACAGAGTCTTGCTCTGCCACCCAGGCCAGAGTGCAGTGGCACAATCACGATCTTGGCTCACTGCAACCACTGCCTCCCCAGTCCAAGCGATTCTTCTGCCTCAGCCTCCTGAGTAGCTGGGACTACAGGCGTGTGCCACCATGCCCGGCTAATTTTTGTATTTTTAGTAGAGACAGGGGTTTCATCATATTGATCAAGCTGGTCTTGAACTTGTGACTGCCTCGGCCTCCCAAAGTGCTGGGATTACAGGCATGAGCCACTACGCCCGGACCCTGGCAGGATTTTTTTTTTTTTTGGGACGGAGTCTCGCTCTGTCGCCCGGGCTGGAGTGCAGTGCCAGATCTCAGCTCACTGCAAGCTCTGCCTCCCGGGTTTACGCCATTCTCCTGTCTCAGCCTCCCAAGTAGCTGGGACTACAGACGCCCACCACCTCGCCTGGCTAGTTTTTTGTATTTTTTAGTAGAGACAGGGTTTCACCATGTTAGCCAGGATGGTCTCGATCTCCTGATCTCATGATCGGCCCATCTCGGCCTCCCAAAGTGCTGGGATTACAGGCTTGAGCCACCGCGCCTGGCCAGGATTTTTTAAATAATCTTTTGGCCGGGCACAGCGGCTCACGCCTGTAATCCCAACACTTTGGGAGGCCGAAGTGGGCGGATCACTTGAGGCCTGGCCAACATGGCGAAACTCTGTCTCTACTAAAAATACAAAAATTAACTGGGTATGATGGCACACACCTGTAATCCCAGCTACTCAGGAGGCTGGGGTGGGAGAATTGCTTGAACCTGGGAGGTGGAGTTTGCAGTGAACTGAGATCGCACCACTGCATTCCAGCCTGGACAACAGAGCAAGACTCCATCTCGGAAAAAAAAAAAAAAAAAAAAAGAATCTTGTATTATTAAACAAATACCCAAGATGAATAAAGTCGGTGGTGATGCTATGATTGCAAGATTCAGCCTTCAATACCAGAGATATGAGAAACTCAGTCGGAGAAAAATAAGCCAATCTCTTATAGTTGGCATTTTCAGAGGAGAACCAAGCCAACACAAAATGGGTAATGTTCCCTCTTATCACCTTCTCTAGAGGCTCTTGAAATATGAGGGGCAAAGTCCTTCATGGGAACCAGAACTACGTGCTCCTTAAATTTTAGCCACCAAAGACTTCCGCTGACAGTCTCTCTCAGAGATGCCTCTCTACCTTTCATTGCTGATACCCTGGTTTTTCTGACCAAATGATTCTTCAGTCTCAAACTGCCTCAGATACTGCTCTACTATTTACTCTGTGTAAGAGTATGATGAAATCCATTCCAACTCCTTCCTCCTCTTCCTAACTCCAAACTGCAAAGGGCCCAGCCTACCAAGCTATAATCCAATATTTAAGACTGAAGTGTTCAACTCTCATGGCCTATCCCAGCAGTACAGAAAGCCCAGCAATATGACAAAGACACCACTCTAGGTCAGAAAGTGAAAGTTAATTACATTCCAGGTTCATGTCACCCCCCAAAAGATGGAAACCATTTTACCTCCTCTGATGGAGCCAATCCAGGATGGCCATATCCCAGGCCTGCCCCTTTCCTCCAGCCAGTAGCCTGTTGGACACAGCCTCCTTTGCTGCTAGTGTCGGTATCTTCTTTATCAACAAGTTTACGATCACTGCAAAAGAAGTAGACACCATCACTTCCTTTTTTTTTGAGACGGAGTTTCACTCTTTTTGCCAAGGCTGGAGTGCAATGGCTCGAATTCAGCTTACTGCAAACTCTGCCTCCCAGATTTAGGTGATTCCCCTGCCTCAGCCTCCCGATTAGCTGGGAATACAGGTGCCTGCCACCACACCCGGCTAATTTTTAATTTTTTTTTTTTTCAGTAGAGACAGGGTTTCACCATATTGGCCAGGCTGGACTCAAATTCCTGATCCAGGTCAAGAGGGTAAAGCAGCAAGACTAAAGAAGCACTGAGAGAAGAGTTCTAGAGAACACCTGGATTTACCCAGAAAAGGAAGAGGAGCAGAAAAGGTAACTGGGAAGGAGAAGAGCCAGGAGAATGTGGTATGAAAGGTGCTGAGAATAAAGAAGGGTCTCTTTCTGCACCCCACCTAAGCCTTGTCCCAGACGACTCAAGGCCAAGGTGTCCTTCCTCCTGATGGCTGACTCCTTCACCTAGTCCTAATCCACTGTATTTCAAACTGCAGAGAATGACCCAATGGAATGTCACACTAAATGGTCCCACTGTAACAACTCATAAAAATGAAGACTAGACTTGAATAAAAATATCAGGCTTCACTGTACATAGTAAGAAAGTATTTTAGATGAAAACTTCTTCAGTTGTGCACACACACACTTTATTATTGGGCCACGATACAAAAATACATCTCTTATTGTGGGTTGGATCAAATAAGCTGGAATGCCAGAGCCCCAGACCCTGTCCAGCCTCCTCAGGGGCCTTGCTGTCAGTCATCTCCCGTTCCTCCTGCTCATGTATCCACTTGTTTCCCACTTTTCCTTTTCTTTCTTTTTTTTTTTTTGAGAACCGTATTCAAGTGATTCTCCTGCCTCAGCCTCCCGAGTAGCTGGGATTATAGGTACCCACCACCACGCCTGGCTAATTTTTTTATATTTTTGGTAGACACAGGGTTTCACCATGTTGGCCAGGCTGGTCTCGAACTCCTGACCTTAAGTGATTCACCTGCCTTGGCCTCCCAAAGTGGTGGGATTACAGGCATGAGCCACCACACCTGGCCCCATTTTCCATTTTTCCTTTCCCTTTTTTTTTTTTTTTTTTTTTTTGAGACAGAGTCTTGCTCTGTCACCCAGGCTAGAGGGCAGTGGCACGATCTTGGCTCACTGCAACCTCTGCCTCCCGGGTTCAAGTGGTTCTCCTGCCCCAGCCTCCTGAGTAGCTGGGATTACAGGCACCTGCCACCGTGCTTGGCTAATTTTTGTATTTTTAGTAGAGAAGGGGTTTCACCATCTTGGCCAGGCTGGTCTTGAACTCCTGACCTCGTGATCCACTCGCCTCAGCCTCCCAAAGTACTGGGATTATAGGTGTAAGCCACCACGCCCGGCCCCCATTTTTCCTTTTCAAGGCCTTTACTGTCCCTTCTCCTCCTGGCTATCCAGAGACCAGAGACCTGAGCGCCATCAGTGACTTCTCTCTTTCCCCAGGTGATCACAAAGACTAGTGGATCTGAAAACCCTCTCTAATCCACACTCCTTTTCTTTTCTTTTTTAAAATAGAGGCAGGGTCTCCCTTCTCCCTATGTTGCCCAGGCTGGCCTTGAACTCCTGGGCTCAAGAGATCCTCCTTCCTCAGCTTCTCTGTGTTGGGATTATAGGCCACTCTCCTTTCTAGACTCATGACTTTCACTCAGGCAATCATGATCTCTCACTTGAATTACTATAGAATTTGCATAATGCGGCCGGGCGCGGTGGCTCAAGCCTGTAATCCCAGCACTTTGGGAGGCCGAGACGGGTGGATCACGAGGTCAGGAGATCGAGACCATCCTGGTCTACACAGTGAAACCCCGTCTCTACTAAAAAATACAAAAAACTAGCCGGGCGAGATGGCGGGCACCTGTAGTCCCAGCTACTCGGGAGGCTGAGGCAGGAGAATGGCTTAAACCCGGGAGGCGGAGCTTGCAGTGAGCTGAGATCCGGCCACTGCACTCCAGCCTGGGTGACAGAGCGAGACTCCGTCTCAAAAAAAAAAAAAAAAAAAAAAAAAAAAAAAAAAAAAAAAAAAAAAAAGAATTTGCATAATGCATTAGTCTCTCTATAAACTCATCTTCCACATAATTAGTAATCTCTCCAAAATGCAAAGCTAGGTCAATACCCTGCTTAAAATTATTCCATGACCTTCCACTGACTTTAAGATAAAGCCTTAGCATGGTGTTCAAGGTGTTTAAACTTCATGAACTAGCCTGCATCTTTTGGACCTGGCTTATCTACTGTCACTCAACAATATACCTGCAGTGTTCAGGACCATCAAGCTATTTGCAACTTCTCAAACACATCATAAGTTCTTGTATCCCTGGTGGATGAAATTCCCTGAAATGCCCTTCCCTTCCCCACTGATTTCTGTGTCTGCCCTATGAGACGCACCATCACCTAAGTCTTGTCTATTCTGTGTTCAGTCAAGGATAATCTATGTCTTGTCCACCTGAGTATTTCTTGCACTTAGTACCTGTAAACAGTGGGTTATCAACAAATTCTGTGTAACTCTGGGCTTGCAACTTGGGAACTAGCTGACTAAAAACAAGTATAGGAAACTAGATATCATATATCTCCATCAGCAGCCAACCATTTATTTAGCACCTATGTGTGAGAATGGAGGTTCCCTAGAGAAAAAGCCCAAGAGTGTGACATTCTTATCAGGCCCATAAAGAGGGTGCAGTATTACTGATGAAGATGGAAAGGGTTCCCAATCATGGCTACTCCAGCCCTGACTTTGGGAAGGTGAAGCTGTCAGCCAACCTTCCATGCACATTCCCCATATAAAGACAGACAGTCAAAAGGATGGCGTGGACCTCATGTTCTAGCAGTTCAGACAGAATTTACTGATAACATCATCTCCCTGAGACAGAAAACAGCAGTACAGTTGAAGGAAGAGGTGGTTTTATCATTAGGCCTTGAGGCCTAGGCTGAATGAAGAGTTCCTGGCTTACCTGTCAGATTCCCTGGAGTATTTAATCCGTTTCCTTTCTGGAGAGTCAAAAGACTGGAGCTTTTCCCTGCGATCATTTCCTCTTTCTTTAAACTTTCCCTGTTGGTAAGCAGAAGAGACCTGATATTTCCACCTGAGGGAATTGGGGAGTGGGGAAATTTTACCCCATTAATGTTATTTCTTTTTTTTTTTTTCTTGAGACGGAGTCTCACTCTGTTGCCCAGGCTGGAGTGCACTGGCATCATCTCAGCTCACTGCAACCTCTGCCTCCCAGGTTCAAGCGATTCTCCTGCCTCAGCCTCCCAAGTAGCTTGGACTACAGGTGCATGCCACAATGCCCGGCTAATTTTTGTATTTTTAGTAGAGATGGCGTTTCACTATGTTAGCCAGGCTGGTCTCAGACTCCTGACCTCATGATCCACCCGCCTCGGCCTCCCAAAGTGCTGGGATTACAGGTGTGAGCCACCGCGCCCAGCCCTGTTATTTCTTTTAAAGTGAAGGTAGCCCACTTGGTAACTCCTGGAATCTCTCACTCCTTTACACATTCTTCTAGACAAAGCAGTGACTTCCTGACTTAAAAATTTGGAAAGAATAAGTTGGCATGCTTGGTTCCGCTCTTTTCCCCTTCTGAGAAGCAGGGGAAAGTACACAAGCCCTCCACTACACAAGCCCTCGGGCATATATATAAAACTTAAGGAGTCCAAAGCAGCTCTTACATGGAGAGGTGGTTCTTTGCAGTAGACTACCTTAAGGAAAGGAAAAGTACTACAATCTGCTTTCCACTGTCCTATGGCCAGTTCAGTTTGTGAATTCACTATCTCTAACAGTCCTCCATAGGTGGATTCTTTTGTTTGTTTTTGAGATGGGGACTTATTCTGTGACCCAGGCTGGAGTACAGGGGTGTGATCATAGCTCACTGCAGCCTGGAACTCTTGGGCTCAAGCAATTCTCCCACCTCAGCCTCCTAAACTGCTGGGGTTACATGTATGTGCCACTGTGCCTGGCTCTCCACAGGTGGATTCCTTTTTGTTCTTTTTTTTGGAGACAAGGTCTGGCTCTATGACCCAGGTTGGAGTGCAGTGGCACAATCTCAGCTCACTGCAACCTCTGCCTCCCAGCGCATGCCATCCTCCCTCAGCCTCCCAAGTAGCTGGGACTACAGGCACACACCACTACATCTGCCTAATTTTTTCTTTTTTTTTTTTTTTAAGACGGAGTCTCGCTCTGTCACCCTGGCTGGAGTGCAGTGGCGCGATCTTGGCTCACTGCAAGCTCCGCCTCCTGGGTTCATGCCCTTCTCCTGCCTCAGCCTCCCGAGCAGCTGGGACTACAGGCGCCCACCACCGCGCCCGGCTAACTTTTTTGTATTTTTAGTAGAGACGGGGTTTCACTGTGTTAGCCAGGATGGTCTCGATCTCCTGACCTCGTGATCCGCCCGCCTCGGCCCCCCAAAGTGCTGGGATTAAAGGCGTGGACCCACCGCGCCCGGCCTACATTTGCCTAATTTTTATATTTTTTTGTAGAGATAAGGTTTCGCCTTGTTGTCCAGGCTGGTTTCAAACTTGTGAGCTCAAGTGGTCCACCGGTCTCAGCCCCCCAAGTACTGGGATTACAGGCATGAGCCACCGTGCCTGACCCACAGGTGGGTGGGTTCTTAACCATCATGAGAGAGGCCAGTCCAGGCTGGTTTCAAACTTGTGAGCTCAAGTGGTCCACCGGTCTCAGCCCCCCAAGTACTGGGATTACAGGCATGAGCCACCGTGCCTGACCCACAGGTGGGTGGGTTCTTAACCATCATGAGAGAGGCCAGTGAAGCCTATGACTGGGTAAGTCACCCTGTGTGGTTGAGGTAACAAGTCCATTTGACCCTGACACTAAGCTACTTCCTCCAGCTTAGCCTTTAATAGTAAAAGATGCTATTTCAGCAGCCCTATTCAACACTTGTTCATTAACTCAATTAATTTAAAAGCTGAGCAGGAAAGAGGACTGCTATCTATCTGGAGACCCTAACGCCACCTTTTAAAAAGGTATCAACTTAGGCCGGGCGCGGTGGCTCAAGCCTGTAATCCCAGCACTTTGGGAGGCCGAGACGGGCGGATCACGAGGTCAGGAGATCGAGACCATCCTGGCTAATACAGTGAAACCCCGTCTCTACTAAAAAATACAAAAAAACAGCCGGGCGACGAGGTGGGCGCCTGTAGTCCCAGCTACTCGGGAGGCTGAGACAGGAGAATGGCGTCAACCCGGGAGGCGGAGCTTGCAGTGAGCTGAGAGCCGGCCACTGCACTCCAGCCTGGGCGGCAGAGCAAGACTCCGTCTCAAAAAAAAAAAAAAAAAAAAAAAAAAAAAAAAAAAAAAAGTATCAACTTTATTGAAGTAGAAACTTACAAATAATAAAAAGCACCTATTTTGATTGTACTAATAATTTGGCAAATGTATACACTATCTTTTGAAGTTGCTTTTGTTTTCCATCTTCTTATAAGGAGGGATCAGCATAGCCTATGAAGTCTATATCAGAAAGCAAAAAGAGCTGAGACTCAAGGGAGTAACAGATCACCAAAGTTTACCTCTCGTTCTCTCCTTTCCAGATAGGCTAGCTCCTGCTCAGACTGTTTTATCTTCCGGTGGATTTCCAGGTTTTGCTGAGAAGAGAGGCAATTCTATGAGTATAGGTCTAAGAAACAATGGTCCTAGAAATGTTTCTAGGCCTTTCCCAATAGTTGCTTTTGGATTGTAGCTCTTTTGATTGACCAGATTTACTAAATGATCACTGTACCCTGCAAGTAACAATCCCTAACTGGTCTTGTCATGCAGATTAGTTATGTGGTATGGCATAAGAGGGAATATCATTTTACTTATCTCCAAGATGTGGGAAACAAGTATCTCTTTATCTAAGTTGAAAATCATGGAAGAGAGGATGTGGGCATACCAGTGAAGAAAACTAAATTCCCACATACTCTGCCATACATACCATTCCCAGACATGAGTCATTCTTTAAGCCCCCAGAAAAACATGAAAAGGAGCCCCAGGACTCCAAGAGACTGCTCTGAGAGTTGAAAATCTCTCATGCATGGCTCTACTACACAAGCCCTCAGGCATATGCATGAAACTTAAGGAGTCCAAAGCAGCTCTTACACGAAGTGGTGGTTCTTTGTAGCAGACGACCCTAAGGAAAGGAAAAGTACTACAGCCTACTTTCCACTGTCCTATGACCAGTTCAGTTTGTGAATTCACCAGACCTGTGGCTCCTCTTTCCTAACGATTACTTTTTATCTCTTTAGTCATTTATTAGTATTTACACCAGATGGGTGAAATTTCAATATGTCACTCTGACGATTCACAATTTCGGGTCAAAGGGACTTGGGAGGTAGTCTGTTCCAGGGATTAGCAACGAGGAGCTTTTCAGAGTCCTATCTTTGCAAAGCCTCCACAGAGATGGGTGGGAAAAGTAGTGTACCCATTACCAAAACTAGAGCTTCTCAGTTTTTAGCTACGTAAAACTTTGAGCTCTGTGTTCAGATAAAGTCTAAATCTAGTCCCATCATCTGCTCTTGCAACGTCTACTAGAGAAGGGGTGTGAAACAAATTGCTCTGAGAATGTGAGTCCATTTAGGGACTTTATTTGCCCGTAATTTGGATCCTTGGTCAGTTCATATAAAAGGGAATACTGTAGGGGAATACCAATGTATGTCAGTTTAACATCCCAAGTATAGATGTTGTGCTGTGGCTCATAACAATATTCACTACATGAAGAAATGGCAGAATTTGACTCACCTATGGTGAAAACTATACACTGTCAGAGCTGGACAGAACCAGATGAAGTTACAAGGACCAAAGAAGAAAAGGGGCTTATCTGAGGTCCAACTGTAACGTTAATGACAGAGCTAAGATGAGAAACCCAGCAAGTAATGTCTTAATCTACAACCCTTTCTCTTCCTACCCATCCTCCATATTTGGCACCCTAGCCACAGACATAATGCTTGGCTTGGGGCTACATATGGAAGTTCTTTGAGTGTAGGCATAACCTTAATCCAGAGCAATTCATTCTTGAAATGGACTGTTTCAATGATAGGAACTGGGGCTGATACACGCTGAGGAAGGATTGTATTGCTGCTGCTTCTTTTTTTTCTTTTTTGAGATAGAGTCTTGGTCTGTCCCCCAGGCTGGAGTACAGTGGTGTGATCTCGGTTCACTGCACACTCTGCCTCCCAGGTTCAAGCGATTCTCCTGCCTCAGCCTCCCAAGTACTTGGGATTACAGGCATGCGCCACCACATCCAGGTAATTTTTGTATTTTTAGTAGAGACAGTTTCACCATGTTGGCCAGGCTGGTCTCAAACTCCTGATCTCAAGTGATCTATCTGCCTCGGCCTCCCAAAGTGCTGGGATTACAGGTGTAAGCCACTACGCCCGGCCTATATAATCTTCTTTATTCCCTATAATCCCCATCAATAATAAGAGTCAACAGTTGTTTTTTTTTTTTTTTAAGAGACAGAGTCTCGCTCTGTCACCCAGGCTGGGAGGGCAGTGGCACGATCTCGGCTCACTGCAACCTCTGCCTCCCAGGTTCTAGCAATTCTCCTGTCTCAGCCTCTCGAGTGGCTGGGACTATAGGCACACACTACCACGCCTGGCTAATTTTTTGTATTTTAGTACAAAGGGGGTTTCACCATGTTGCCCAGACTGGTCTTGTACTCCTGAGCTCAGGCAATACACCCGCCTCGGTCTCCCAAAGTGCTAGGATTACAGGCATGAGCCACCAAGCCTGGCCAAGAGTCATAGCTCCTTCCCCTAATACCTTGTGCAGGTCTGACAGCTGCTGGTGTTTGATCAGAACTTCTTTATTGGGAAACTGCCTTCTGCAGAGCAGACAAGCCAGTTTATTCCAGTCAGTGAGTTTGTCTTCTTCATTCTCCTTCTTGGGGAGCTCTTCACGCTTCTGGGGCTGTGCTATGCGGGGCTGTGGGGGAGGGGTCTGTTCTTCCTCTTCTTCCTCCTCATAGTCACTGTCTCCTCCATATTCACCCAAGAGCCCGATCAGTGGGTTTACCATTTTAGGCTGGAAGGAGAAGGCCAGTGATCAATACCAAATACAACCTATATTTCACAGTCCATTTTTTTTTTGATATTCTGATATGGGCATCTCATTTCTTTGTTCTCTCTCAGTTGGAATAATGAATTGGGTTCAAAATAAACTCACTAGCCATGCTGCTCATTTCCCAGATGGAAGCAACATGGCCAGAGCTTGGCTTTGCTCCTTGCTCACTGAGAATAAACAAGAGAAATTCCTTTAGAAGTGACTCTAGCAAAAGAATGTGGGGAGAAGGAAGAGAAAGGAGAATAAGCATAGAAAATAGTAAAAGGTTACAAATTACAAAGAGAAAGAGATAAATACCTCCAAATTACTGTAACTCATGGAGGGAAGAAAAGATGATGTTCATCAAGACTCTAGCAAAGAGGATTTAGGAAGTAAACTAAAAGCAATTGCACTGATAGGCACTTGGGTAGACAGATCCGGCTCCTATGGTAAAGGCAAAGCATGGTTAAGATAGATGCTACAATGAGCTGAATTAATAATGTGGAGCAGGAAAAGAGTACCTTATAAAAACTGTTAAATAATGCATGGTCACTATTGTTATATACCTGCATTCAATCAGAATCACTGGTGATTAGATTGAGACTATTGCTTGAAGGCATCTAAAAAATTGGCACCAAGGCTGGGTGCAGTGGCTCAAGCCTGTAATCCCAGCACTATGGGAGGCCGAGACGGGCGGATCACGAGGTCAGGAGATCGAGACCATCCTGGCTAACACTGTGAAACCCCGTCTCTACTAAAAAAATACAAAAAACTAGCCGGGAGTGGTGACGGACGCCTGTAGTCCCAGCTACTTGGGAGGCTGAGGCAGGAGAATGGTGTAAGCCCGGGAGGCGGAGCTTGCAGTGAGCTGAGATCCGGCCACTGCACTCCATCCAGCCTGGGCAACTGAGCAAGAGTCCGTCTCAAAAAAAAAAAAAAAGGGCACCAATATTAGCATCATTCACTCTGTCCACACAGAAACTATAAAAAATGAGCACGCATGCACTGCATATCTAAGTGACGCCAAAAGGCAGGAAAGATTGAGGCTGAAAAAATGGGTTTCCTTGGTGATTTAGAGAACTGACAAGAACAAGATGATAAAAAGGGCTAGGCATCTCGTCTGGTAAGAATGGCACAGGGTAGAGAGAAACAGGGCAGATAACTGCCTCTGGTTCTCCAGTAATACCCCCATTAGCAGATAGAAAACTTTATATCATGCTTGTACTCAAAAGAAATGGGAATCCTTATTCAGTAGACATAGTGAGGTAAAAAACCAACACCAGAGGAAGGCATCAGCCTTTGCACTTCCTTTCCCACTCAGAACCAGCCCCAGCCCCAGCCCTAGGTCCAGGAGATCAATGTTGGTCTTACTGGAGGGGGACTCTCTTCCTTCTTCACAGTAGGAGGCAGGGGCTTCTTAAAGACGTCTTCTGCAGGGGCCTTCCCTTCACTGGCATTTTCCTGAAACTGACCAAACCAGAGGTAACTCTCACATGATATTCACTCATAATAACTGATAAAGGCTGGGATGGGCACAGTGGCTCAAGCCTATAATCCCAGCGCTCTGGGAGGCCAAGGCAGATGGATCACAAGGTCAGGAGATTGAGACCATCCTGGCTAATGCAGTGAAACCCCGTCTCTACTAAAAATACAAAAAATTAGCTGGGCATGGTGGCTGGTGCCTGTAATCCCAGCTACTCGGGAGGCTGAGGCAGGAGAATGAACCTGGGAGGCGGAGCTTGCAGTGAGCCGAGACTGTGCCACTGCACTCCAGCCTGGGCGACAGAGCGAGACTCCCTCTCAAAAAAAAAAAAAAAAAAAACTGATAAGGGCCGGATACAGTGGCTCACACCTGTAATCCCAGCACTTTGGGAGGCCAAGGTGGGTGGATCACTGAGGTCAGGAGTTCGAGATCAGCCTGGTCAACATAGTGAAACCTAGTCTCTACTAAAAATACAAAAATTACCTGGGTGTGGTGGCACACACCTATAATCCCAGCTATTCAGGAGGCTGAGGCAGAGGAATCGCTTGAACCCGGGAGGTGGAGGTTACAGTGAGCCAATATAGTGGCATTACACTCCAGCCTGGGTAACAAGAGCAAAACTCCGTCTCAGAAAAAAAAACAAAAAAACAAAAAAACAAAAAACTAAAAACTGATTAAGACTGGGTGTGGTGGCTCATACCTGTAATCCCAGCACTTTGGGAGGCCAGGGTGGGTGGATTACCTAAAGTCAGGAGTTCGAGACTGGACTGGCCAACAACAGTGAAACCCCGTCTCTACTAAAAATACAAAATTAGCCAGGCGTGGTGGCGGGTGCCTGTCATCCCAGCTATTGAGGAGGTTGAGGCAAGAAAATTGCTTGAACCCAAGAGGCAGAGGTTGCAGTGAGCCAAGATGGCGCCACTGCACTCCAGCCTGGGCAACAGAGTGAGACTTTGTCTCAAAAAAAACAAAAACAGAACTGATTAAGAGTTAACCCTGTTGAAATTAGGCTGACTTTCCAAACCTCCTAATTCAACATTACGGAAATATCGGTAACACTGCTATAGTGAATTTGAAATAAAGACATCAGTAGGTGCAGTGGCTCATGTCCATAATCCCAGCACTTTGGGAGGCTAAGGTGGGCGGATCACTTGAGGTCAGGAGTTCAAGGGGAGCCTGGCCAACATGGTGAAACGCTGTTTCTAGTAAATATACAAAAATTAGCTGGGCGTGGTGGTGTTGGCCTGTAATCCCAGCTACTTGGGAGGCTGAGGCAGGAGAACTGCTGGAACCTGGGAGGCGGAGGTTGCAGTGAGCCGAAATCATGCCACTCCTTTCCAGCCTGGGTGACAGAGAGAGACTCTGGCTCAAAAAATTAAAATGAAATGAAATGAAATGAAATAAAATAAAATAAAACATTAGTATGTATTGCATGATTACTGTATGTCAGATCAGATGAAGCATGTATATATAAACACTGTCTTCTTCAGACTTTACTACGATCCTATGTAAGCTTTAATATCTTAATTTTACAAATGATTAAGAATACAGTTTGAAAGAGGCTGAAGCAGAGTCCAAATATTAAACCAGTATGACTCTAAATTCTTTTTTTTTTTGAGACAGAGTCTCGGTCTGTCGCCCATGCTGGAGTGCAGTGGCGCGATCTCGGCTCACTGCAAGCTCCGCCTCCAGGGTTCATGCCATTCTCCGGCCTCAGCCTCCCGAGTAGCCCGCCACCACGCACGGCTAAATTTTTGTATTTTTAGTAGAGACGGGGTTTCACCATTCACAGGATGGTCTCGATCTCCTGACCTCGTGATCCACCCACCTTGGCCTCCCAAAGTGCTGAGATTACAGGCGTGAGCCACTGCGCCTGGCTTGACTCTAAGTTCCCCCCTTTTTTTTTTTTTTTGAGACGGAGTCTTGCTCTGTCGCCCAGGCTAGAGTGCAGTGGCCAGATCTCAGCTCACTACAAGCCCCACCTCCCGGGTTCAGGCTATTCTCCTGCCTCAGCCTCCTGAGTAGCTGGGACTGCAGGCGCCTGCCACCTCGCCCAGCTAGTTTTTTGTATTTTTAGTAGAGACGGGGTTTCACCGTGTTAGCCAGGATGGTCTCGATCTCCTGACCACGTGATCCGCCCATCTCGGCCTCCCAAAGTGCTGGGATTACAGGCTTGAGCCACCACGCCCGGCCGTGTGTGTTTAAGAACTTAGAGTTGGCCGGGCCGTGTGTGTTTAAGAGTTAACTTAGAGTTGGCCCGGCTGTGTGTTTAAGAACTTAGAGTTGGCCGGGCGCGGTGGCTCAAACCTGTAATCCCAGCACTTTGGGAGGCCGAGACGGGTAGATCACGAGGTCAGGAGATTGAGACCATCCTGGCTAACACGGAGAAACCCCGTCTCTACTAAAAAAAATACAAAAAACTAGCCAGGCGTGGTGGCGGGCGCCTGCAGTCGCAGCTACTCGGGAGGCTGAGGCAGGAGAATGGCATAAACCCGGGAGGCGGAGCTTGCAGTGAGCCGAGATTCGGCCACTGCACTCCGGCCTGGGCAATAGAGTGAGACTCCGTCTCAAAACACACACACACACACACACACACACGTACTCTCTCTCCTCTTTTCTGTATCTCTGAACAACTAACAGTGTTAGAAGGGGAAAAAAAAGGCCGGGCGCGGTGGCTCATGCCTGTAATCCCAACACTTTGGTAGGCTGAGGCGGGCAGATCACGAGGTCAGGAGTCTAAGACCAGCCTGACCAACGTGGTGAAACCCCATCTCTACTAAAAATACAAAAATTAGCTGGGCGTGGTGGCAGCGCCTGATATCCCAGCTACTCAGGAGGCTGAGGCAGGAGAATCCCTTGAGCCCAGGAGGCGGAGGTTGCAGTGAGCCGAGATTGCGCCATTGCACTCCAGCCTGGGTGACAGAGCGACTCCGTCTCAAAAA